>NW_024039751.1:2322500-2887390 GCF_016077235.1 Cyprinodon tularosa
ACAGCAGTTTGCACCACCTTTCCTACCCAGGATACTGTGTTAACTGTTGTCCCCATGAAAGATGAAAGGATAAGAGGAAGGAAAGGGAGGTAGGAGCTAAAATATATGTAATTTGGATTGAAACAAATTGTCCTGATTCTCTGTATTATCAAACTCAGATTCCTTGAAGCAGAGGCTAAAAGGTATAGGACATCAAACTTCAAGGACTGGAAATGAAGAACCCTGATCTAGAGAGAAATATTTTTACCCCTTTTTTTGGAGTACTGTATTATGACAAAAAAAATGCATGCAGAGCAAAAAAAATAAAAAATGTAGTTCAAAAATAACAAATGAGTGTTGAAAAGACAAACACTCAAAAAACATGCAAAGGAATAACTCTGCAGAAGGATATTTCAGCTTTTTTTTATTCCTCCTCCTCAAGTTATTCAGTTCACACAAATTAAGGATTTCTTTTTTCTTATTTCTTTAATCTAATCTACAATACTACCTTAAGTTCATGGAAAACATTTTCTTAATATTACATTTGCCCTCTTTTTTAAATAGCTGTAGACAAAGAGGACCTCCCACATTAGCTTCTTATCCTGTGCGTGGAAAAATCTTTCTAAGAGAAATATATCAACAGAAATAAGCCTTAAGCCTTGTTCTCATGAGACACTTATTATGTGTGGAGCTTAGGTAATTAATGAACTGTGAACAACCTCTGTGCTTTGTGAATTGTACTATAAAATAAGAAAATTTAACCATCAGTGACCTGGATACAGTTCTATATTTATCACTGAATGACTTGCTTTGATTCACCACGTGGCTCACAGCTTTGAGATTGAGAAAATTTAATGAACTTCAATAATGCAACATAAAATACTGTTTCTAAAAAAATGTTTTTAGCCAACCTAACCATGTCACTAAATAAAAAGGAAAATTTTTAATGCTGAAAAGGAAAAGAGTCAATCTTGTGCAAATAGTCAGATCCGATGTGCTTTTTTTCCCTCTTTTACCCTTGTGTTATTTCTAGGATCCACCTTGTCAGTCCAAAAAAAAGGTCATAAGAATTCAATAAAACAATACATACCCATGAAAGCCTTCGGATTTTTACGACTCATGAAAAATTTCCATCATCTCCACTACCCTAGCCGCTTATAATGCCAAAGAGTTGTCAGATCATACAAGAGTAGGATGCCCTATTGACATTATTTTTGAGATACCTTGCAAAATTATTGATGCTTTAGAATTTATTTTTATGTTTTCACATTTCATTGATATTTAATACAGATAAACAATAATCATAACTAAGTCAAGGACATAACTAATGTATATTTGTTATGAACATAGCAGATTATAGTTTGTAAGACAAAAATCTGAAAAAGTGTGCTCAGCATTTGTATTCATGACCCTCAACTCCTCTATCCCTAAAGAAAACCTAGCACAGCCCATGAGAAGGGGTTTACAGTACAAGCTGGTCTTAAAACAGTATCCCAAGCTTTAAAGATCTTATGGAACTCTGGATTTTTGATCAGATAAATATGGAAAGTGTAACACAACTGTAAATTTACCAAGGTATGGTTCATTGTAACTCTGGAGGAGCTGAAGAGAAGTGGAGTGCACGCACACTCAATTCTGAATGAATCTGAGCTATTTCTTATTTATTCTTTCATTTATTAAAAATTAAAAACAAAAATAGTGAGCTAGTAGACTTACCTCAACATAATAGAAGGAAAATGTTGTAGTGAGGGTATAAAAATTATTCATGCAACACATTCTGAGTATGAATGTATACCTCATTCCAAAAAGTCAATTGGATTGTTTTTTTTATTTGGAATGAAAATCTGCACCAGCATAATGTATACCTCATTTTTACATTAGATCCATGTTTCATTTTCTTTTTACAGTTATGTATATTTTATGTTTGTTAAATAAAATTATGGAAGAAAAATACGATGAAGCATCCAAATGTCATGTAGGAAAAACAGAACAAGTTCAATATCTGCATGGTTGCAAGTCTTTCCTCATGCATTGACAGTCATATAACATTTCTTTACCTCATGTCTCTATAAGTGTCACTCTGTTAACTCCATTTTAGTGTGGCATGACTGAAGCAGAAATGGAGCTTAAATGACCAAATAAATGTCAGAGCTGTCTGAACGAACTAAGCCTTTTAAGGAGAAGTTGGGGCATTTTTCTTTTTAATGTACAAAAAGCTTTTCCGGATTAAAAGCCACAAGCCTGCTCCTGTTTTCATCCACAATATGTGACACTGAGCCATTCACTAAACTCTTTCCACACCACTGGAGGCTGTCTGTGGTTGGCATTTGGGGACCAAGGAAAACAGGCCAAAACTTTCTTCTGTTTATTTAAAAACATTGTGTTCCTCCTTTTTCCATACCCCAATTTATTATTCTTCAAGCAAATGAAAATATAACTGAAAGTAAATGGTGCAGGTGTTTCCAAATGGGTAAAATAATGATGCAGTTTTGACACTTTACCCTGAATGTTTGAGAGTGCAATACAGTACAATGTACTCCCAAAAAATATAAGATGTCTAGCAAACTGTAAAAGAGAAAGATAAAAGTCTGAGTGACTAAATGAAAAGCCACCATAAAAGATCTAAAGCAAAACCTGGGTGTAGAAGAGAAATGAAGATAAATGCAAATACTTCCAATGTGCACATTTTCTCTGCAAAGCAATCATTTAGCTGGCATGTGGTAGAATTATTCACAGATCTATGCACAGAGATATTCACAGGTCCACTTTTAATCTACCTTACGATCAGTTGATCAGGACAAGCAATGGTGCAACTTTCCTTCTTAAATCCTGTCGAAGCAGCATTAATTACATCCCTTTTGGTATCCCTGGTTCAAATGTCAATATAATTCTGCGGATTTTAGGCCATGGGGCCATTTTAAGAAGCAGCTTTAACAAAGTCAGATTCAAATTCGCAACTCTAAATTTATCTAGTTTCACAATATTTGCTGTGAATTAGTTCCACAAACTCCAAGTATGTCCACTCAGAGTTGAACACGAAAGAGGTATGAAAAGCCATTTTCAGTGGGGCTTCAATACATCATGACAACAGGCACCAGGAAATGCCTATTTCACAGCAAGGGAACTAGATATTCTAATGCCAGACATCCCAAGTTCCAAAAACCCATTTCAGGGAGATGCTTAACAAATTTCATGTCATGCAATTCTCTTAATATATTTGAATCCCTTGCCCTGTTTTTTATTTCATGCTTCTCCGGGCCCCCATGAAAACATGCTGCCCCCCCCTTGCCCCCTGGTACATTTGGTCAAGAACCGCCACGGTTCCTCACCTTCACTACAAGTGGATATACTTAAGTATATTCTGCTGTAAAATTAGTCCTACATTTTCGGGGTTTTTTAACTCGAGGATGCAACCTCTGCCGTTTCACAAGATGCCCAGCTTTGAATGGTAACTAGGTGAGAGTAACACAGAGAAACTTATCGGACCGATCCAATCAGCTCTCTGTCAACCAGTTGCCTGGAACCCTGGTTGAACAGAGCATCGCTTTGGACAGATACGCTGCCCAGGTTTCACAAGCAACCTCCTCCCCACACCCTGCTCTCTCTTGTTGTTCCCACGCAATAGAAGTAGTTCTTATCCGCACATGGTGCACGAATTATTACCTGCCCGCTCTCACAAGCATTAAAAAACACGACCTCCCATAGTCTAAAATCCGGGATTTATCCGACTCGTGGGCATCCGTTAACAACTATCGATATCAGGGAGACTCCCGGAACTTCCGGGAGACTTGGGATGTCTGTAATGCTGAAAAAAAACAAAAAAACAAAAACAATTGGAGAATCTGTTTAAAGGACAGAGAAACAGTGCTACAGCTGGAAAGGAGAGGAAGATGGTGAAGAAGAATATTGCTGCTCGAGTTAATGCGTACATTTATATGAAGTGGGTATGGCAGGCTGTTTTAACATGTGTTAAAAGTGCTCTCCTTTCTGTTGTTCCATTTGTAGATCACTCAGATAAGATCATTCCTGGTCAAAGTCACATTTCTACTGTATTGATAAAGGTATAAATTAGAGTTTTGTAGCACAAACTGAATTTCAGAGATAAAAAATAAATGCTAAGTTGTATCAGTAATAATTAAGTTATATATATCTAGAAATGTTTACGTATTTTCAGTGAAATTTTTGACATTTATTGGCCTGAATAATTGTGTATTTATGGTATCTGGAATACATTTCTTCATAGTCAAAATAATACAAATAATGACTTGTAAAAACATGAATATGGAAATCTAAAATTAATTTCTAGACATCCAGAATGTTTATTCTAGAAGGGAAGCATGCCATTTTGTTTGAAGTGGTCCTTTTGACAAGTATTTATTTATTTATTTTTTTTTTTTTTAAGATATCAGGAATAAATATTCAGTCAAATTAATTAATATCAAAACAGCTTGCTTTTTGTAGCCATGACAACATTATGGGTTCGGGCAGCTGCTTTTGACATTACCATTCCAATAACTGGCTGTTTTTAGCGGTCATCAGTCCCTTACAATGGCTTCAGAATGTGCCAATTAACTAAAGGTGCAGTAGGAGATCTTGGAAAAAGATTCCATCATGCTATATTTTTGAAGATACACAACCATGCCTTTCCCTTCGTACGCCTCAAAACCGCGACACATGAACGCAAATGCTGTCTGTAGTGTGTCTAGAGCAACAGGAGCAACAGCTGGCAGGGAGACAGGCAGCACTGATGATGTTATCACCATTATCACTCCCCTGAACCAGTTTATTAATGTGTAAATTAACTTAAAATGCCGGAATCTAGCACATTTTAGCTTTTATTAACCTGGTGCCTGCAGTTGGGACCGGGCCAGAGGCTGCTGTTGAATGGGATTTATAGTGACAACGCACGGGGGGGCAGGATGATAATCTGGATGAACTGACTGCACTAACAATGTTTTGAGGTGGACTTTCTCACTTCAAAATAGATTCAAACTTCTTTATTCCCAGTCAGAACTAAACTTGTACAAGCATCAAAAAAATTAAGCAGCACACATGTTTTTGCAGCTCTTGCTACTTTAGGTGTGAATAGGGTGACCAGACGTCCTCTTATTTGTCCACTTTTTCCCAGACATGTCCTACTTGCCATCTCCCACGAGGAGGTGGCAAGAAAGACTGCCACAGCTAAATACCTACAAAGAGTAAGGCAGGTCCTGAAAAGTCAGCTGAATGGGAAAAACAAGATCCAAGCCATCAACACATATGCCCTACCAGTCATCAGATACCCCGCTGGTATAATAAATTGGCCAAAGGAGGAGATAGAGGCCACTGACATCAAGACAAGAAAGCTCCTCACAATGCATGGAGGGTTCCACCCCAAATCCAGCACCCTGAGACTGTATACCAAGTGTAGCGAGGGAGGCCGAGGGCTAGCGAGTGTCAAGACCACTGTCAAAGACAAATGGCTTGGTGAATACCTCAGGCAGGAGAAAACCGAAAGTGAGGACAAGAAAGAGGAAGGAGAACCATCATGGAGGGACAAGCCGCTGAACGGCGTATACCACAGACAAATAGAAGAAGTGGCTGATATCCAAAAATCCTACCAGTGGCTGTAAAAGGCTAGACTGAAGGACAGCACAGAGGCACTAATCATGGCAGCACAAGAACAGGCACTCAGTACAAGATCAATAGAGGCCAGGGTCTACCACACCAGGCAGGACCCCCGATGCAGACTGTGCAAAGATGCCTCTGAAACAATACAGCACATAACAGCAGGGTGTAAAATGCAGGCAGGAAGTGCATATATGGAACGCCACAACCAGGTAGCTGTCATAGTGTACAGGAACATATGCCATGAGTATGGGCTGGAAGTCCCAAGGTCAAAATGGAAGACACCTCCTAAGGTAGTTGAGAATGACCGAGCTAAGATCCTATGGGACTTCAAGATCCAGACTGACAAACAGGTGATGGCTAACCAACCAGAAGTTTGTTGATCAACAAACAGCAGAAGAAGGCAGTAGTGATAGATGTGGCAATCCCAAGCGACAGCAACATCAAGAAGAAAGAACACGAGAAGCTTGAGAAATACCAAGGACTGAAGGAGGAGCTAGAAAAGATGTGGAAAGTAAGAGCAGCAGTGGTGCCAGTGGTAATTGGAGCACTAGGGGCTGTGACCCCCAAACTGGGAGAGTGGCTACAGCAGATCCCAGGTAAAACATCAGAGGTCTCTGTCCAGAAGAGCGCAGTCCTAGGAACAGCTAAGATACTGCGCAAAACCCTCAAACTCCCAGGCCTCTGGTAGAGGACCCGAGCTTGAGGATGACACATACCACCCCACGAGGGGTGAGAAAACAGTTTATATATATATATATATATATATATATATATATATATATATATATATATATATATATATATATATATATATATATATATATATATATATATATATATATTTTTTTTTTTTATTATTAATGTACAGGGTCTCTCAAGTTCTGATAATTGCAGAGGCAGCACAGCTAGTAGACGAGATGTGTTATTGAATGTAATAACATTCACATTGTCAAGTTCATTTTCAAATCAATGCTAGTCTTCCTTGAAAAGACCAAGAAAGAAATTAAATGTTGGCTCAACTCGTTTCATTATTTTGTTTTAGAGGAGTTTGGGGGGGGGTGGCTTAGTCGTTAGGGCATAGAGCATGGAATCCTGAGGTTGTGAGTTTGAAAACCCCTCTAATAGAGCGGTCACTCTTGCTCTCTGAGCAAGACCTTTAACCCCTGATTGCTCACTGGGAGCCCCACGATGGCAACCCACTGCTCCCCAAGGTACATTTGTCCAATGTGAGATCTATAAAGTTCAGTTATTATTGCAGCTTGAAACCCTTAAAACCAAAATACAAACAAACAATGTACAATTGGAATGCACTTTTATCCTTGTCTCTTAGGTAAATAAAATGTTAGCATTTTAAAGCAAAGTATTTATTATAATTTGCAGAAATAAATAAATAAAATAAATTGAATCTGTTGAAAAATGTATTCAGTTCATTGGTTCGGTCCAGACTTCCATCTAGCTGATGGTTCTTCTGCTTAAAGCCTGTGATTGTCTTCATCCCTGACAAGATATCTCTGATATTGCTTGGCTGGAGTCTGCTTTACAGCCTCTTCCTGTATGCCTTGACCTTAAGTTGCTTATGTATACTCCTCATTAATTCCCTAATACCCATGCTTTATTATTGTTAATGTTTTGGTAGTGATGGTGTTATATACACAGAAGTTTATGTAGTCAGTCACACACTCAGTCATCGGATTGATGAATAGGGCTGACACAGTGTATCCTAGTCTGTGGCCTTAACTATCTCACTTTGGGTGCTCAAAGCAATTGAAGCTGGAACTGGGGATGGATGTCATCTAAAGCTCTTTTTCTAAGCTGAACATACATAAGCAATTTGAGGATGGACTTTAAAATATGTTTTTATATATATATATATATATATAAAAAAATAAATAAATATATATATATATATATTTAAATATTCCTTAAATATCTTATAAGTTTATCACAACTTTAGCATCTACTCTGTGTAAAAACCAGAAAGGCATAAGCCAATATCAGTCCAAGCATGCCACTTTCTTCCTCTCTAATGTTCCATACTTTTTTACTCTGTAACTGTAACCTCATTGTTCTGTCCCTCACCATCATCACCAGTGGTGGTGACGCCATTCACTTCCTCAACTGTCACTGTGGCACAGCTGCTGTTGGTTGTGTCTCTCCAGAACGATTCAGTGTTTTGCAGCATATAGCAGCTTCCTCTTCTACATGTCACTTGTTTTTTCCCTTGCAATCCCAGCATGACCTTTTTCTATTATTTTTTAGCAACAGCATTCATTTTAGAATACTTTAGGACTAACTTTTTCATTTTTGTCTAACTTTCTCCTTTTCCTGTCCCAGTATTTTAAAGCACATTGCTGCCCCATATAGGGCAGAGGTAGAATAATGATAACAGCACTGATGACTGTGTGGCGGAACTACTGTGGCCGACTATCAGCTGAGCTGCACATGGCCAGAGCCCATCATGATAAAGCAGCCCTTATGTAATTCTCATGAACTCACAGATGGCCATTCCGCCCCTGTCCCGCAGCCATGTTTTAGTAAAACACATAAGGCTTGATTGCTGATACTCTGGATGGATCCTTTCACGGGCTTGGAATTCTTCTAACTTGTTTCATAAAGATCTCACATTGCCCATGATAATTGATGGAAGATATCGCTTAAATTTGTTGTTCCTCTCTCGTCTCCTTGTTCCTGCTCTTCAAATCTGGTGCCTCCTTTTCAACACAGCGGGTACTTGCAGAAGTGGTTGATGCATTATTTTAGCTCTAGAGATTAACAAGCTACTTCCGGGTATGAAAAAATTAACCTGCTTAGGTTGCTGTGGTTATGCGTCATAACAAGTATCCAAAAAGAAAAAAAATATCAGTAAAATCTTTCCAGTTTCACATAATTCAAGACCAGAAGCAGAAAAAATATATATCAGAGAAAAGGAACTTCTCTTAAAAAGAATATCAGAGTCAAGATACGTAGCAGAGCTACTCCTTAGGAAGCGCAGCTACAGTTAGAGTAAACACTACTAATAACGCATTAGAACCCCTTGATAACAAACATCTCCATATTGTGGTTATTTCTCTAGTGATAAACGTTTGAAATTAACTCAGACTAGGAGGATAAAGAATAACGTAGACATGCCACAAGAGCTGCAAATTGCCTTAACAGTGGCATAAATTATGGCTGGCCCACAACACTTATTGCAGTTTATGAAACATTCTTAACCAAAGGCTTAAAGGTCTATCCTGCACTTCCTGTGAACCGAGGCCTAAAAGAGTAAATGCATGAAATGGATGAATAAGTAAACATACACTCAGCTTGATATTCTCTGTACACACCCACCTTCTTTCATATTGTTGGGACCAGCTTCAAACAAGGTGAGAAGATATACCCTTCCCGACTTCAAAAGTGCATTTGATATCCCAAGCTGGACATTTTGCGCATAAATAATAGATTCTGTGATTTTTATTATTTAAAAACGAATGGGGTCCCTTCTCCCTCCTCTTCTTTGTGGACAGTTTGCTATTCATCATCTTTAAGTGCAGGCAGACCCCAACAGCAACGAGGCAATAGTCTGTAATAAAAGCCCATACTAGCAATGAATATGCTTTTGGAAATGTTGTAGATTTTTTTATTCAACACCATCAATGCAGAAGTAAAAAGTTATTCCTGCTTTTACTCTACACCTACAACACCCCTATTTATTCCCTTGTATCCATACATTTTAAACTTATTAACCCTCTTTATCATTGATTCAAAACTATATCTAAGCATTCAAAAATCACATTTTTCTTTTATCAAAACATTCAGACTATACAGAATATAGAAATATGAACACCAAATAACTGGTTAAGAGAGTACAGAAGCACTTGTACTTCCTGCAGAGGATGAGGAGAGCGCACCTGCCCCCACCATTCCTCAAAACCTTCTACAGAAGCACCATAGAGAGCATTCTGACAGGTTGTCTCTCTGTGTGGTGCACTGCCTCAGACTGGAAGAACATGAGAAAAGGGGTGAGGAAAGCGGAGAGGATCATTGGGGCCCCTCTTCCCTCGATTAAAGATATTTTATCCCAGCTCTGCATGTCCCGAGCCCATATCTTCATCAGTGACCAATCACACCCCAACCATGGACTTTTTTCCCTGCTGCCCTGTGGGAAGAGGCTCTGCATAACCCTGGAACAACTCTTTCCCTCTTGCCATCTGACTGTTAAACTCTAAACTAGACTCTGCATCAACCATGCACACAAACTGAACTAAATGGCTGTTTTTTTTTTGCTGTTTTTTTTGTTTTTGCAATAATAACATTCATTAATTCTTCAGCACACTTTTGTTTATAAAAAAACTGTTGTTGTTTTTGTTTGTTTTGCTTCTCCTTGCACTTGCACATCTTGTTAGGAAACCGGTTTGTGTGGGTTGTGCTTTTGTTTGTTTTCCCTCCACCACCAGGTGGCGCCTGGTTCTCGTTGGCCTCCTCACACACCTGCGGATGGTTGCCTCATTATCGGAGGACTCTAAAGCTGCTGAATGCCACTACCTTTACGCCAGAGTGCTTGCCATTTTTTGGAAGTCATCCTGTAAACTGGATTTTTTGTACCTTCTCCCCCCCTGGAAGGATTCTCTGAGCATCAAACTGAGCTGAGGATTCAAACTGGTGGTTTGGATTTACTTTTCCCCAAGGATTGTTTGGGCTTCTCTCTGAGCAGGGGATTCATTTCCACAAGAAACCGTTCAAGTACCACAGGAAATCTAAGTGGCAGTCAGCTCCTCCGTTCCTCAAGGAAACACCTCAACCTGGTTAAACCCTGTCTGCCCACCAACGAACAAGTCTTTGACTGAAACAACCCACACCGACTGGATTCAACGAAAGACACCTTTTTGTGGAAATGTGAGTCCTGTTGCCTTTATTCCCTTCTTCAAATCAAAGACACAAATTTCCTACTGAGCCTGAACTAACTGCAGAATCTTCCCCTTCAGTTTTCAGTCCCAGTTCGACAGTGTTCAGAGCAGCACTGGACTCCTCTCTACCAACTCACAATAAACCTGTTAAATCTTTCCCTGGTCTCTCTGTTTTGGTTTTCTGCATGTGGGTCAGATCTTTGGATAAATCATGACACATCTTATGACTAATGCACTTTATAATTTTAATATTGTTTATTTCAACTACAATCTGCTTGCACATTCTTCCCCGCACATCTCCACACCATGGAGAGTTACACCATGGACTCACTGCAGATTGACTACCTACCCAACATCGGCATAGAGGATGGCATAATCTCCCTGCTGCAGCGGGTGCTCACCCACCTAGAGACCACTGGGAGTGCTGTTAAAGTAATGTATTTGACTTTTCCAGCACTTTCAACAAACCAGTACTGCTGAAGGGGAAGCTGAAGAATGCTGGAGTGGACAAACATCTGGCTACATAAACCATCAACTACCTCGCTGACCACCCTTAGCACGTGCAGGTGCAGGACTGTAAGGCAGAAGTGGCAGTCTGCAAAGTTGGGGGCTCCCAGGGCACCGTCCTGCCTCCATATCTCTTCACCCTTTAAACCTCGGACTTCACCAACAACATTGACAGCTGCCACCACCAGAAGTTCTCAGATGACGTCGCCATTATGGGCTGTGTCTGAGGGGAATGAGTTGGAGTACCAGTCAGTCATCATGGATTTTGTGGACTGGTGTTAGAACAACCACCTCTGTTTAAACATCATTAAGACCAAGGAGATGATGATCGACTTCAGGAGAAGACCCCCAACTCACTCTCTCATTAACATCCAAGGGGCAGATCATAGAAACTGTGTAGAGTTTCACATCAACAATAAACTGGACGGGACTCATAACACCGACGCCCTTTACAAGAAGGGACAGAGCCAACCTAATCTCCTGAGGAGGATAAGGTCCTTTGGAGTGAGCCAGAACCTGCTAAAAACTTTCTATGAATCTGTAGTGGCCTCCCCTATGCTGTGACCTGCTGGGACCCAGGCAGTGCAGAGCGGGACAGAAAAAACTGAACAAGTCCCTTCTATTCTGGACTGCGCTCTGGACTCGGGGAGGAGGTGGCCAAGAGGCGGGTGTTGTCCAAGCCCACATCCATCATGGACAACACCTTCCACCCTCTGCATCAGACTGTAGAAGAGTTGAGCAGCTACTTTAGTAACATACCTATACACCCTGCGTGTTAAAAAGAGCGTTACCGCAGTTCATTCATCTCTGTTGCCATAAGACTTTCCAATGCCACTGCAATATAACCTGGTGTAATAAAACTACATTAAATTATACTAGTTATCTCACAAACCATAAACCACAATTTAACTGCCACCACTTTACTGTACATAAGATACAGTATATATAAGGTATATAACACCTTAAATCTATCCTTTTTTTACTATCCACTGTATACAGATGCACTTTATATACTTCATGCACATTTTCCTCCTTTGTGCACATTTTGTTTGTTTATAAGAGCCGATGTCACAGGTGAATTTCTCCATTATTTCTCAATAAAGCTTTATTCATTATCATTCTTATCGTAAGCTGTATGCACTCTGTGCACACAAAATGACAGTAAAATTTGTCTAAGAGTGGAGAGTGAAGTTCTACTCCACAGTGCTGCTTGCCTATCAGAGCTTCTGCAAACCTCCCCCAAATTGACTCTGTAAGACACCTCCCACAGAAGTGTGCCTCAGCCCCCACAGAGTTTGAGAACAGTAAAAAACCACAGCACACAAGATTTCTTTCCCTTTCTGTGAAGCTGCCCGGGGGTTCACGTTGAAAGAGGGACAACATAATGGCACCAGGCCCATGGCCGAGGTCTACAGAATGACCAAGGTTAAGTCGTAATGGTTGACATTTCAGAACCAACCGGCTGCAAATCAGACCATTTGCAACATTTTTATCTGTATTTCAGAAATTACAGAGCAGGACTGGAGGTGAAAGCCTCCTAAGGAAGCCTTTCCATTGTGTGTGGCACGTAGGACAAAGGAATCCCCCTTTGCTGTGAGCCTGCCTCTTTTAGTCTTATCTTTTCACTGCAATCTATTTCAAAGAGGGTAAAGAATCATCTAACTAAAGGCTATTGATTGCTGATGAAGCAAATCATTTTAGAAAACATTATTTGGCCAGATATTGTTCATTCACCGCATGGATTTGCATTGTGAATAGGTTTGAAAACATTCAAATTGTTCTAAATAAGTGAAAAGCTATTTTTGGGTGAGACGTTTTTCTTTTGTCTTATAGACATTTTGCCTTGTTTCTTGCTTATTGTATAATCATGAAAACCAACCTAACCTGAGCACCATAAGGCCAACGGTGCTTCAAGTGTTGCCCTTCTGGATGACCTTGTGGATGAATTGTGAATGTTCTCTTGGAGTAGGTTTATTGGCACTCAAGAGTAGGTTTACCATTGTTCAAAGCACTGTCATTAGTATAGTAGAATGACTCTCCCTTAATTATTTGAATCTAAAGATTCATAACACAATAGTTGTATGAGACAATATGAAACCTTGTTCCTGTATTGTGTGCAACATTTGCTGTGAGTAAAATCCTTGTGACATTATTTTGTGAAAGGTTGTGAAATGGTTGCTTGATTAACTATAGGATTATCAGATTTACTTTTCAAAGGATAGTTCCTTCCATGTTATGATGCTTCCAAACCATGAATAAAAATATATATTAGTGAACAAAAATGTACCCTCTCGCTATTTCTGTTGTACTCTCTATATGCAGCTCACCTCTTTCTTTAGTGTCTTCAAATATGTGTAATTAGCAGAGTCCCTCCCTGAGCTCTGAACACTGTTGAGCAATTACATTCTGCCTTCCTTATGGAGACCGTAAGGTTGAACAGCTTGAAGCCAAAGACTTCCAACATGACCATTTGCCTGTGCCAGTTGGAAGGAATCACTTTAATAATGCAGTCACACTCAGCATCTCCATAATTGAACTTCAATTATGTCAAGAACTCCCATTGCCCGGACTGGACTCTTTCATTGCAGGTTACAGAATAGTAAACTGTGTAGCCATTCTTTGACTTAAAAATATTTTGCAATCCTTGCAAAGACAGCTTGTTTCCTCCATCTCAAATAGCTTCAAGTCAGCAGCATATAATAATTTACAATACAGGAAGTCTCTTTTATATATATATATATATATATATATATATATATATATATATATATATATATATATATATATATATATATATATATATATATATATATATATATATAATGACTTAATATACAATGATTGTATATGATGTTTGAGTAAACACAAGTAGGTGGAATGGATGGAAGGAAAATCTGATGGATAAATGATGGGTAAATAGGATGAAGGGTGAGTGGACAGATGGATGGTGCTGGATAGATGGACACACCGATACTTTGGTTGATGCACAACCCTTTATCCGGCTGGCTTGATTTAAAGATGGATGGTTGCTGAACCTGATAGACAGACTGGCTGTCTGCTTGAAGAACAAATCTGTAACTGAATGCATATCGAGACAGATCACGTCAGGTTCAAGGAAAAAAAAACAACTGATAAATGTATTGAGGAACAGATCAACTCATTAATGGAAAAAATTGAAGAAATCCACAAGTAGACACCAACAATTTGGATGAATCGAGAAAACAGATAAAAGTGTTTGAAAACAATCTAGGAATCCCAAATACATAGATATTTTTTCAGATATTAAACAAATACTTCTTTTCAATTAATCACATAGAGTAGCCACTGGAACCATCGGTATGCAGAAAAACAATTGTGAATGCCACTAATATTGAAACATTACGTGTAGGTTATCAACATGTACTCAGAATTTTAAACCAAAGATTTCAAGGGCATGAAATGCAGCTTGACAAAACGTGACAACAGCCGTTCAGTCTTTAAGATTAAACTAAAACTGTGTGCGTGCAATCCAATGTTTCAGTTTCTCTTAATAAGTACCGCATGTCAAGCAAGTTTCTGAGGTTTATGCATGCTTTCCCCGATTGTAGGCGAACCTTATTAGTCACGTTGAAAACACTTCCTTAGGGAGAAGGTGAAGGAAGTCATTTGCCTGTAATGGTGGAATAATTTTTTTGCCTACCCTGTCTCCTGCTGTCTTTATCTGACTTCAACGATGAGTATGTGTGTGTGTGTGTGTGTGTGTGTGTGTGTGTGTGTGTGTGTGTGTGTGTGTGTGTGTGTGTGCGTGTGCGTGTATGTGTGTGTTACTAAGAACCAATCCAACATATTAATTTGAACCTTGCTTGCCAAGAATGGTGGTTGCAGCAGTGCTACATCAGGCAAAGCATCATTTGGGCTTCAGCGTTTCAGTGCCAAATGAATTACACTGACAGCAATTTAGTGACCCATTTTTAAAAAAATGAAATGCAAGAATCAGCTCCTTTAGTAACAAGAATAGTGAATATGGAAACTGCTGCCCAACGACTGACATAACACCTAATTTACCTATGAGCTATGCCCATTCGGGGATCATTATTTTAAAGTTCGAATTCCTCACCCTACAAATGGACCAAATGAGGAGCATACAGGTGGTGAAAAGTCTGAGATGTGAATGTGATGTAGCCAAGGGCAGCATATTGTTTCTAATCATTTCCCTGCATTTTTCTAGCCTCTGCTCTTACCTTTGGATTGGGACAAAAAACATCATAGACTCCCTAATTCAATTTTAAGACACTCTCTCAAGGATTTTATTTTGTTTTTCTAAGATTATTATTATCTTTAGGCTGTCATCTGATTAACAATTGGGATGATTTCCTTCAAGCTTTTAGCCCCATCATTCTGTATGCAAACTCAAATGGTCTACAGTTTCCTAGATCTCTTTGTTATATAAGAAAAGGAAAAGGTGCTTGAGTTATCTGGCCTAAGATGGCTATTTAAGCAGGACATGTACATTGAGCTGTTATGTATTCAAATATGTTTTTAATAGGCTCACATAGGACTCAATGCATTTTCAAACCTTTAAAAGCTTTTGGTTTCATTAAATGTCACACCTTTTCCAGGCAAGGCAAGTTTATTTGTATTGCACAATTCAATACACGGACAAGTGAAAGTCGTTTACGTGGAAATAGAAGAAAAATTGAAGTAGAATAAAAGCAAATAAAGATACCAGATGAAAAATGATACCATTGTTAACTGTGTTTTGGAGATTTTTGTGGGATTTGGAGATTGCGGAAGCCCCCCAGGTTCTTTCTGCATAGAGTTTGCATGTTTTCCTAGCGTATACGTGGGTTCTCTCTAGTTACTTCTGCTTCCACAGTCCAAAAACATGACTGTTAGGTTAATCTGTGTCTCTAAATTACCCTTTGAAAATATATTTGTGCATGGTAGTTTGTGTCTGTGTGTCTCTGCTTTCCTCTGCAATAGATTGGTGAACTGGCAAGGGTATACACCTACGGTCTGCTGGAAAAAGGCACCAGCTACACCTCAATCATGCACAGTTGAACACCATATTATGTGTAATAGATTATTGTCCGTCACTCAGGGAAAAGCCTTAGGCAGCCTTAGGATAACTCACAGTTCCAAAAATCCAATGTCCAGCCTTGCATGCATGTTCTTATATTCACCACCATTTGGCATTGGAGCATCAACAGTTCTTATTTACCAGACACCATTCTGAACAGTTTTATTCAAGAGGCTCTGATAAGCAGATAGATTGATTTTATATTTTCCAACATCTGGTTCCTACAAGCTTTCAACTTCCTATTGGTTTTCACTTATGATACCTTTTAGTAAATTCTAATACATTTTGCTATTCTTATATTCCTCTTCATTGTTATAGATAAAAAAGTAAAAAAAGATGTTTTCACTTTTCCAGCAACTATGAATATCTCAACAGTTTTATGGGTTAAGTAAAAATACCAGATGCATCTGGTTAAAAAAGAGCTTATAGATGATGATGTCAGGGGTTAACAAATTAAATCTAAAGCACATCTGCTGATATGCCACACCATGGGAATTCTGAGAATAATAACCTCACGAAGGCTGTGGGAGAAAGCAGGGATAAAGAGATCTAATTCCATGCTGTGGACAAACAAGAAAGCCGTTTCCCTGGCACCGCTTTTCCCTCTGAGATTACATGTCTCCCGTTTTCATCGCAACATCCGACTTGGTGCTCCATTTGTAGGACAGACCTAACTCCTGATCCTGAAGCATCGGAGTGCCCAGAAAAACCAGACCGCATCCAAGTAACTGTGTCACCTACATAATATTTGATCTTAACAAGCAAACAGAATAATATAGCAGCCCATGGGAAGATGTTTTTTTATTTTTTTATAAAGTAATATTTCAAAAGAGGAATGCTTATTATTACACCACAGTATGAATATGCTTAAGGTTGATGCTGTGTGTTACATTCAGGTAGACAGCATAAAAATGTAATATACTGCAGCTGTACAAGACAATCTGCAGCCAACATTGAGTTATGGAGGCCTCCTCACCGGAACCCTCCTGGCTGTTGTGCTCATCCTCGTCCACTTCCTCAATATACCTCAAACTCCTTCAGGCCTGAGCTCATATTCCGGCCCGCTTTATCTCTCCACAGTATTTACTGTGCCTCTATTCTTTCCCATTCCCAGCTCAAATCTTTGCCAAATGCTCACCTGACAGCCTATCTCTCGGCAGATGAGTAATATGGGCTCATTCGGCAGCAGCATCAGCCACAGTGACACTGACAGGAGGGAAGGCCGTGTCTGCCAGGACTGATTACGCTCAAAGATTGCTGATCAAATTGACAAAACAACAAAACTTTGAAAGAGTTTTTCTTTTCTTTTTTTTTTTTTTTTTTACCTGAAACCTAGTAACATGTGACTTTTTATTTTGGGTCTATTTAATGGGAGAGTAGTTTCTGTCATAGCCAAGCCTTTACTGACAGAACTAAACTGTACTATTTCTTTGAAAGGTTTATACAGTTTGAGGTACCTGAGAGTTTTGCTTGGATTTTATATATTAGACTAACAAGGATTAAAAAAACACTTGAAATAGGACTGAAATATATTTTTTTCTTTTAGAAACTTCTACAATTAAATATGAAAAAAAAGAGCAGAGTGGGTCGATATTTAGCCGAATTACTCTCCCACCCTAAATAAAATTCTGTGCAAGTGAAATGGGTTACAGCAGGATTTAATTATAAGAAGATATTCTGAGCTTTTAACATCCCAATACTCTCAAGAAAACAGCACAAATAAAAACTTTAAGAAGCGTATGTCTATGTTCAATGACAGGTAGGGTCTTGTGAGTAATAATCAGAGTGGCCAAGAGGTGCCTGAGAGGTGCCCCGAACCCCTTTTTTATTGATTTAAAATGTGTTATACAGTACCATACTTCTTTTCCCCTTTGCATTATCATTAGGTAATACTTCATGTGCCTGTATAGCAAATCATCCCAACAAATACGTTAACGTAGTCGTGACCTGACAAAATGTGAAAAAGTTGAAGTAAATGTGTTTTTCTTCTTCCTGTTCAGCAGCAAAATATTAATTAGACTTTCAATACCATAAATCCCAGCCAAGACAAATGCATTCAATAATAATATACAGCTTTAACACTCATCAGTGAAATGCCCACCCCCATAAATGAGCATTTTTAATCTCTTTCATTAGGGTGGTATTACAGCTTTGACGAACTGATTAGATGTCTCAGTCCCCCTGTCTGCACTGATTGTTGTTAATAGCAACCTGTATAGCAGAGGCGCAGGCAGATTGAGTGTGGCTTGCCTAGTTCAAGCAACGTCTGTTTTAATTATAGCTCCATTCAGATCAATGCAGCATTGATACTGTGATCAGCATTCAGTTCTGAGTGTTTCTTAAAGACCCTCCTTGCCTTGGCTCAGATTTTGATTGGGAAGAGGGTTTTGCAGACTCAATGAAAGATTATTCTGCTCTGATTTAGCACTTTGGAATGTTCCCTCATAATCAAAACTCACCAGGGAGAGCAAAATCCTCAATATGTAATATTTATTTTTTTTCATGGTTACAGACTGGCTGCTTGAAATTAACACAGTTGGCTAATTTCCACAGTAAGTGATGAAAAACATAAAATCATTAATGTAATAACATATAACATAAACAACATGTGATTTGATGCCCAAACCACAGTATTTCTCTCATACTAGCAAATGAAGTGAATTAGGGAGCAGGAGGCAGACCAGGGGTCCAGATGCCTTCTTTTAGGCCTGACCTCCCTCAGGATAGCCTTGTCTCGTCTTGAGCTGGATGATCCAGTGTGCGACAGTCTGGTGATTCCATTAGCTCAGCCTCTAATAGGAAGCTACACCTGGGTCCTTATGATTCTGCAAAAACATCCTTATTTATCCATCCCTCCTCATTCATTCTTGTGTTCAAAGAACATATTGCATAAAGAAAATGAGAAGCAAATTCTATGATATATATGTTTTCCCAAAATGATAAAGAATACTTAGAAATATTAATGTTAGTAGTAATATCATTACATGATGACAAAACCACTAATGTGGGGCAATGGGCATATTTGGTTTCAACATTACCAGCTGTATTACAAACAATAACTCAGCAGAAATGTAGTGCTGTATTTTTTGTAATCTCTTCATCCTTTAAAGCTTAGCCTAAGAGTAACCGTTATCAATATCCTAAAACGTTTGCCATCTACCACAAATCAATAGATGGATCCTAAGCAGTCTCCCTTGTCAGAATAACTCTCATGAGAAATTTTAACTGCTGTTTTTGTAACTTCCTGTTGGGGTTAGCTGTGCTGCAGTATGAATGAACAGGCAGGTAACTACTTTAAGTTTTACTGTTAGGTTAGTATTGCATCAGTGACATTTCTAGCTTGAAACAAACAAAACAGGTGAAAAACAGCTTGATTTTGTTCTGTTATATTTGAATCAGTGTAGAGATGAAATTTAATGACCTTCTAAAGGAGTATTTCAAAGGGAATAGTAAACAGCCGTAAACCGATTTTTGTATAAATGTGCAACTAACAAATGTGTTTTCTCACTTTAAACATAAAAAGTTGATGCCAAGATGTTCCTTGTCCTCAGCTGTGGTATGATGGTCATCTAATTTTCAGCTATATCAACAATGTACTTGTAATGGCCTTGTCAAAATATCATTTTTTCCACTGTTCTTTTGGCATGCTGGAGTGGGAATGCTTCAGTGTCCCACAGAGCTAGGGTCAGTCTGAGGTGCCATGATTGACGCCTGACTCCAAGCAGCCGTTCCACCTCTTGCTTAGCAAAGCCTGAGCCAAGAGGATTAAAAATGGAGTCCTCTAGGGCCACGCCATGCCATCTGGTCAGAGTTGATCTGAGAGCAGGGCTGTCAAACAGGACTGCTGAGCAGAGAATACAGTGCATAGCTACACTGAAACAGCACTGAGCCTCCAACACATGCTTTATTCCCAAAGAAAGGGTTTTTATCTAATTCAAGATATATATATATATATATATATATATATATATATATATATATATATATATATATATATATATATATATATATATATATATATATTTGTAATGCTGTTACATTATATGTTATATGTTTTTTTTATTTTATCAAATGTTTAATTTATAAGGGTAAGATAGAAAAAAAAAACATAAATATGCACTTAATTTAATTTCAATCCATCTTCAATCTAATCAAAATGAAATATTGAAATCACTGAATGCTAATGCCTCTATAACCTTTTCCATAGACTGATGCAGGCCTCCTTTCATCCCCTGACCAGATCTTTAAAGGTTAAGAGGTGTGGTTCCTCTTCAGTATGCAGGGGAGAAATGAGATGACATCTGAACGATGCAATACCAGAAAAAAGAGAAGCAGCCCATGAAAAATCATAAGGAAGATGAAAATTAGGGAATTTAGGTCACCAGCGACAACTGCCAGACTTCAGGGAAAAGCCAGAAAGTTTTGATGTTTATATGATGTAATTCGTTTTTATGTGCTGGTCTCTGTCGGGGCGTTCACTTTATGGGGGAGGGGTAGGTGGATTTTCTCTATTGGATCTCCCTCTTTGGTGGGTTATGGGTATTAGCAGGAGCCAGCTGATGCCTCCTTTCCACCTAAATCTCCCCAACACACACTTCCAATCCACAACAGCAATCCCCCTCATACACCCACTTTATCACCTATTTTATTCTTAGACTTTATATAAGGAGACTTTCTCCAACACATTCCTGCTGTGAATGTTGAAAACAAGATTGATAAAAAATGTTTTTTTTTTAGGCAACAATGGCTAAGCTATAGATAAACAATTACCCTTTTTTTCTTTTTTCAAACCTCTAACACTAAACCTGATTATAACCCCATCCTGAGTCACCTCTTAACTCAAAGGTATTAGTAAAACACTGTCTAGACAGTAAGATATATTCTTTGCCTTTTAATTGTGGGCCATATTTTGGCAGAAATGCAAAATCAAAATCGTAATTTTGTGTTAATGGCCTGAAAAGCTTTGCATCTATTCTGGAGAACAAGCCAAGAAAGATGACTATAGGTTTCTGAAGAATTAGGAACAAATTGAATCCTATTAACATGGTGGAAGAAAAAGTGGAGGTGGTGGAGGGGTATAAATACCTTGGTGATCATCCAGAAAACAAATTCAAATGGAGATGCAACTATGAAGCCATCTATAAGAATGTATAGAGCAGATTTTACTTCCTAGGGAAGCTTAGGTCCTTCATTGTTGGCAACAAGATGCTGCATATTTTTTATGAGTCTGTTGTGCTTCGGTAGCAGTAATAGAGCTAATGACTTAAAAAAAAAAAACTCAACAAGCTAATAAAGAAGACCAACTCTGTTCTGGAGATGATTTCACAAAAAATCATGTTTCATACAATGAAGAGAATTATGCATAACTGTAAACATCTTTGTCTCTTCGTCAGACTGTTAAATCCTAACGGATTGTCTCCATTCAAAGACTTCTCCAGATAGACCGTTTCCAAAGATCCCTCTTACCTACAGCTATTCACATCTACAACAGCTCTTTGAAGAAAGGTTAATGAGATGCTCTCTTTGGAATTAATAAAGCATTTTGGAATTAAATTGAATAGAGAGATTTCTGTTTATTAATTTACCCATATTTTCTGCAATCAATCAATATTTCCCATCAATGCACTTTTAGTAATACAGTATTAGGTATTTAACTTGCCAGTATCATTTAGATTTTAGATTTATTCCACATGAGGAAAACATATTAACAACAATAATATACAGTTAAACACTGTGCAGGAAAGATTAATAGAGTTTATAGGGTTTTATAAGGCACCTCTCCTAAGACTTTGCAATTAACAGCAACACAAAAAGACAAGTCGCTATATGAAATTCATTAGATATACGTGTTATGTACAATTTGAGATTAACAAAACTTTAAGTTATTTTATAAAAGAAAAAATTGTATTCATGGATTATTGAGCTGAAGTTGTGTTTTCCATATAAAGGTTACTCTATATTTAGGTGATTTTGTTTAAGTGTTGTTCTGCTTAATGGTAAAGAGAAGCCATTCAAATGTCTTGTTAAATAGGTGTGAATCTCAGAAGAATATGTAAGGAAGCTATGAAAAACTATTGGCAAATTGATAATTAAATGTGCATATTTATACATAAACAGAGATACAATATATGTTCACATTGAATATTTACAAAATGTTGTCTTATATAAAAAGAGGAGCAACTGAAGAGAGCCAATTGAAAAAGTACTTCAACATTTTCTTTCGAATAACAAAACTCTTATAAAAATATTTTAGAAGAGTGCTACAATTGTAAATTGTGGATTGCAAATTTAAACATAAATGCAATTTATGTTTAAAATAAAAAAAAACTGAAACTTCTAATGTTGCATATTATTGTTTGGAAATATTGTTGCAACAAAGAAATAATTAATAAGGTTTCCAGCTTTTTCTGGATTCTTTTCCAGAACGGTATCTGTTTGTCTTGTAAAATGCCCAAGAATAATTTTACCTTAAATAGGTTCTATTAAACTTAATACCTTTTAATTATCTTCTAAATATTAGCTGGATAAGTTGGATTCTAAATTATATTTTTCAGTGTGCCCTCTCCTTCTCTTAGGTTAATTCACTGGGCACAAGATCTTGCTCTTCAGACAACCATTTTAGATGTAAAATGCAGTCATACAAAATACATTGTAGAATAAGTAATCTTAGAGAGTCAGTATATGACAATGCATGCAGAGAAATGGAAAAAATAAAAATATGTTTTTGTGATAATTGAAAGAAAGCATGAGAAAAATATAAAAAGAGGAATGATAAGAAGAAGAAGGATGATAGAAAGAAGGAGAAGTAGAAGAATAAACAAGAAAATAGATACAAAGAGGAAGAGGGAAGGTAACTGGATGAAAAAGAAGATGGATAAGAGAAGGACAGATTGAAGAACAAGACAATGAAGAAAGATATAAAGAAGTAAAAAAAAAAAAGGGGTCATAATCATTTTTGTAATTTCCTTTTTTAGATGAAGTTCTATATATACCCGCCTTTCCAATGCCACTCTAAAGCCTGGGGCTTTTGAAAGCTCTGTTAGCATTTCCATCCCCATTTACCTGGGTAAATTCCCTTTCCTGGGGCTTTACTTTCTTTGGGTGTTGGACCCTCTTGAGACTCTGTACTTTCTGGGCTTTTGGGGGTGATTTGTGTACCGCTGCAGTACTTTATTCCACCGAATGAAGATGAGTGTACAAATGTTGTGGTTCATACCTTTCACATGAATCATTTTAAGATGTGTCTAACCAATAAATTACACCTCAGTACTTAATCTGTGTTGTCAAGAAATGCCCTTTTAAATATGTGTGGAAGTGGCAGTGCCCAGGTCTTCATTGTGGTCTGCTTACTCAGTCTGGATGTTGAGTGGAAACACTGATTACCCACAGCAGTAATGTTTGACAGTCAGTCAGTCATTACCTGTTAATTATTTTAATACAAAAAGTTGTGCTGATATGTTTGTTAGCAAGAAATTACAATTCAAAGCTTCACATGTAGAGTCAGTTCATAAAAAAAGTTAGCCTTCTTTTAAATCGGTGTACAAGTGCTTTAGAGCCACAGGTTCAGGCCAGTGTGGGCTGACTACTAAGTCAGGATATGGACTGTGATTTCCAGCTTACAGCAGCCGTAATGTTAGCCAGTCAGTTGGTCGTTACCTATTTATTACAAACATTTAAATAATTTTGTAAATGGGAAAACTTACTCCGTGTTTTTCAGTTTATCAAGATTATGGTGCATTTATGGTGCAGTGAAATACATTGTGGCAGAGTCCTTTGTATAAACCAGTCTCACTGCTAGGCTAGCTAAGATAACAGGGTAGTAATAGCAGTGGGAAGAGAGTCATCAAACCAGGCGGAGAAGATGACCGCTGAAGCAGGTTAATAAGGGCTATTCCTGTTTTAAGGATTTCCTGCTGCCTGTATTAGTTTCTAGTTACAAAAAAAAAAACCATTGATGAGGTATGTGGTAGAACCAGTCAGAGCTAAAATGTAGAGTATAACGTTTTGCCAAAAGATTTTGACACTTTAGGTTAATCTCGGCATTAATTGTAAACAGTTTTTTTACACAGTTTAAAGGAAAATGTTTGGAGTAATGGAGCGATGATCTGAGCTCATTCACTTTTCCCTGTAAGAAAAAAAGAATACATTCTCTATTGATCGGCTTTAATGTTAACCCGATTTAGTAGTGTTTAACCATTTACATTCCTGTAGACATGCTTTTTTATTTTTAATGATTCTATGCCGACAGGGCTGCAAGAGAGATTATGAATCAGATGCTGGTTGTTGAGTTGTGGGGATCTTTTCATTGTGGAATCGACGGTCAGGAACTCTATAGTGTGAAATTGGGCACGTAACTCCAGCTCCCTGCACAATGTGTAGACCATCTTTGCTCTATCTCGTCCTTCTAAAAAATGAATTCCAAATTAATTTTCGAGGAGACCTCTTGCAAAGCATTCTGGGATATATCTGTTCGTCTAGTGATCATGGTTGCCAAATACTTTTCGAGGTGCATTGTGGGAATTTTTGAGTCCACTGCTTTTTCATCAACTACACATTTGGATTCTCGTATAGAAGTCTGTAACCCCTATATAATGCTCTATGTAGGGGTTAACGCAGAGGTTCAGACCCAGCCAAAGTAAAGCAGTAAGATGAACCAGTAGAGCTAGTCTGAATGGAGCCCCTGTCCACCCATCCTCTAAAAATAAAAAGGCTGTTAAAATTATCTTTTACTAACTTTACTTTTCAACCAATTCTCACCATGCCCTCTTTTTTAAAACAGGTGTTTTACTGTGAAATTGAGCTCTCCGTGGCACCAAATAAAGCGAAAAAGGGGAAAAAGAAACCTAAGCATGGACTGTTTTTATCTTCCAGCTGAATGTCTGCAGGGCATGTTATCTAAACTTATGAGAACAGATGTGCAACAGTAGGCAATCAGAGAACTTGGATCAGTATAAGAGTCATTTTAAGGATATTTCCTTCCTGATGAAATTTGTTTTAGGAGCATGAGTATACACAGTATGGTAATGTAGGGGTTACAAACTGATTGAATAATTGTTGAACCCCACCAAAAGTAGTTTAGTCTTAATATTTAAAGAAGGTAGTCAACAGCAGTTGATTGAATACTTGTCTGATAAAATTTTTAATTTACCTTACAGAAATTTCAATAAAACAATTCAGGTTATCTTATTCAGTAATTTCACACATTCATGCTAAATCATGGATTCAAACAGAAGACATTTAGTTAGAGAAACTGGGTACATTGTTTTCCTACAAAAAGTATGCTATGGTGAAAGTTGGAATACTTTCTTTCAGGCTTGCAAAGCTGTTATTTTTTTGCCATTTAACTTTACACCCTTAATGATGAGTATAAATTAGAGAAAAAAACAAAAGCAGTCAAACAATGATCCATCCATCCATCCATCCATCCATCCATCCATCCATCCATCCATCCATCCATCCATCCATCCATCCATCCACCTATTTTGAGAGGTACCCCATCATGCTTTAGAGTACCTGGCGTATCACTTCGAATTGACTCAGTGAGTTGTGATGATCCTGGCAATGGAACTATTCTGTTCTCAATTAACACTCCAGTTCAGTCTCCACCCTCCTTGCAACTAACCTCTACTGGTTTTACCTGTCACCACCTGCATATAAGATCTGTCCTGATCTGCCTCCAGATCGTTTCGAGCCAGCCCCGTAAGAACCTTCCAGCCTTTTGATATTGAAAACCTGTCTGCCTGCCTTCCTGCCAACCGATCTGCCTTTGTCCACTGTTTCTGAGCCTGCCTGATCCCTTTCTGGATTTGTCTGGCTGTCTGAGTCCTGCTCTGTCACATTCTGGATTCCAGATTGACCTCCTGTGCTCCTGACCCATTTTCTGCTTGTGAGTACCTGAGCCTGCCTGCCCCCTTAACTCTCTGTGTAAATCGAAAATTGGACCTAGAACTGGAACCGGAGAAATCTGCTGGATTGTCCCCCCGTACCTCTGCCGCATCATTGGACCCTGTTATCAGATCTTGACTGCCTCTGGACAAACGCCCCTGGAAAGCCTGCACAGTCTGTCAGTTTTTCGGCCCCTCAACGACCTGTCCCCGCCAACAAGCGGACGCCTCCAGTCCCCAAAGCCTCCTGCCTGTCTGACTGACACTTCGCATTTAGGCTCCTCTCATTATCAGGACATTCCGGACTGTTAACGAGAGCTGCGCTGTTTAAACCCTGCCTTTTCAAGAAACTGTTTAAATGTCACTGACCTGTCATGGTTGAATCTTGAGTCCGAATCCAGTACAGTACAGTGAGTGTTGTGTGCACATTGACAATGAATGAATTTGTTTCATAATTTTACCAAGGTTTTGTGACTTATTGGTATTTTAAGGCCTGATAAATAGTTTACTCTTCCTTTTAAGGGAAATTTTGTTATAAGCCTCCTAAAACCTTTCAACAGCATGCTTCCCTTACTTTATCACATCTTCATCCTCTGTCAAAAATATTTTTTTATCTTTTTTTCAAGAAAAAATAATAGCCACGCTCCTTAGCCCTACATCAAAGCTACATTTACATACAGTTCACCAGTGATGGGAGTAATGGAGTTGAAAGTTACTAACGCTGTTACCTTTTTTAGTAACAAGTAATCTAACTAACTACTTTGACTGTAACTATAACGCAGTTACCATTGCCGACAGCCCGTTACTACACGTTACTCAGGTCGCACAATTAACCTTTTTTTCATGATAGAACTCGTGCGGGCCTTGTCATGAGAGAGGGGAGGATAAGATTGGCTGATGTATAGTGAGATTCCGTCTGTCAGTTGGGTAGGTGGGTGTTTCCGCTGGCGGGTGTTAACGTACAGCACACACAGAGAGATGGAGAGTGAGGAGGACTCCAGCAGCAAAACAGCGTTTTCCAGATGGAAATACCAGCATTACGTCAAGCTGCGTTTCCCCATCAGATATGGTTTCCCCTGCATCTCCACACAGCAGGCGGCACGATTCACCGTGCAAGCGACAGGAAACACGCATGCTCGCTAAAGGCGCGTAACAGCCACCCTGTGCTCGCGCAACAGGGGAACTACAGAGCGCGTGAACGAGCAGATAGGATGGATGGATGGATGGATGGATGGATGGATGGATGGATGGATGGATGGATGGATGGATGGATGGATGGATGGATGGATGGATGGATGGATGGATGGATGTTGGATTTCAGAATTAGACACCCCCAGTTATTAATTTCATACACTCACCAGATCGGAACGCCCTGTTAAAAGGCTTCACACCCATAGGTAGAGGTTATGAAGCCTGATGATATTTACACCGCATCTGATACTGTTCCCCCATGTTAAGAAGAGGGAAACGCTATCTGACAGGGTTTAGAAGCCCATCAGATACCGTTCCCCCCATGTTAAGGAGGGGAAACGCTATCTGACGGGGTTTATAGACTGTCAGATAGCGTTCCCCCCGATGGCATTTATGTTGAGTTGCAATAAATGCAAAACTCTCTTCAGGTACTTGTCTTTGTCGTCCGCTCTATTCAGCTGGATTTTGAAACACATGGCGAGATGGTGGGGGCCAGGTGGTGAGGGTAACAGGGGCGAGAAACGCAAAAGTAACGCAATAGTTACTTTTACTAGTAACTGGTTATTTTTATTGTGGAGTAATTTAGTTAGTAACTCAGTTACTTTTTGGGAGAAATAACCAGTAGCTATAACTAATTGCTTTTTCAAAGTAACGTGCCCAACACTGGTTGTCACAAGACAACAAGAGACAGAAGTTGATGATCATACCTGCTATATCATTAAAGTCATGTCTGTCATGTCAATTTGCATTGTTGCTCTTCTGAATGCACCTCTACTCTGGGCTAACATGTGAACTGATTGCTTGTCCCTGGAAATGCATTCATTGCATGCCATTGTAGTTTTTGCATTAGTACAAAATAGTTCATGGATAGGACATATCGTGTATCTCCAAATCTGCTCCACCATGACTTCAAACACAAGACATTCAGTTAGAGAAATTGGGTACATTGTTTTTCTACAGCAAGTATGCTATGTTGGAAGTTGTTGCAAAACTGTTATTTTTTAGCAGTGTAACTTTACAACTTTAATGATAACTATAAGCTAGAGAAAAAAACAAAAGCAATCCATCCATCCATCCATCCATCCATCCATCCATCCATCCATCCATCCATCCATCCATCCATCCATCCATCCTTAGATTGTTTAGAGGTGTCACAGATGGTTGAACACATAGCGATCACCTAATCAGGTCAACCTACTCTGCTATCTGTATTTAAAGAGTGAACCAACAAGTCACATAGCAGCAGCTAAACATAATCAAGCATCTACTATGTGGTGAAAATAACTTGCTGAAGTTCAAACGAAGCATCAAAATGACAAGGAAAGGGGATTTCAGGGACTTTGAAAGTGACATGGGTGTTGGTGCCAACTGAGCTGTTCTGCGTATTTCAGAAGCTGTTGACCTACTTTGATTTTAACACAGAATTGTCTCCTGTGTTCACAGAGAACAATCTGCAAAAGAGAAGATACCTAGTACATGGCATCTGTGTGGAACAAAACTCCATTTGTTGATATCAGCGGTAAAATGAAACTGGTTTGAGCTAACCTATGTGAAATGCAGCTTAAACAAACTAATAAAAAACATTTCAACAAAGGTGTAGAGAAACTAATCTCTTAACAGTTAATAGACATAACCTTGAAAAATAAGGGTTACAGCAGCAGAAGCCAACAGCTGGAACTTGATATATTCAGTTTTTTATACGCTGGTGGTAAAATATCCCCTTAATAATAAATCTATGTGATCTAAATCTATATGAAACATATGAATGAAACCCTTTACGGCCACAGCGTTTCCATCTGATTGTTGCAAGCAACGAGATAATTCAATACATCACAAACCTCAAACCCTGTTAAACTGGTTCTTAAATGTGAGAGTGAGTTTAAAGCTTTCTACTGGCCTCAACATTAACCAGGGTTTAATTCAAAAGAGCACATTAATAAGTTGGTAAAATTTGGTCAAAATGTACCATATCCCAACAGTAATGTTTCTGACATACAATTTAATTGCAGACAGGAAGAATTAAGGCAAGTGTTAAGAGATTCAATCCACTTTATTTGGTATTTGGAGAGTGTTGTCCTTCTAGCAATTTCCATGTCTGCAAGGAGGCTTTATGACATTTAGGGCGGGTCCTAATATAAACTATAATCTAAATCCAATGTTTGATGTATAAATTCTTTATCACAAAAATCAAGTGCAAAACCCACATGAAAGCAACTTTATCTCCAAACCATCTATCTATTTTCCTTCCATTACCAGAGAGCAGGATACTATGGTACTTAAACTCCTTCTGAGGCAGAGACTGACCTCTAACCTAAAGAGAGGATTACATAATTTTCCACAAGCAACCATGCTCTTTAAGCTTAGAATAGTTAGGAACAGGAGGCCTATATTGTTTTTTCTTTGTTTTGTTTATTTGTTTGTGTTACTAATGCACAAGTCACAATACTGATCTAAGTTTTTTTAGTTTGCTATGTGTTACCAGGAAGAAAAATGTTTGATCAAGGGGAGAAAGAGATGCTTGTTTATCTAAAAGCTTGGATCAATGAGCTCCAAGGTCTTTCTTTCACTTTCCTTGACTATTTCCGATACAAAACAAAATGTCCTGGAGTAAAAGTGTACATAACTCTCAATGCAAACATATGTGAACAACACAAATAAGATTAAAAGAAAATCAAAAATTAAGAGGTAAAAAGCATTCATCAATGAGACGATGCCAGAAATATTTCAGACGTTGAGCTGATAGTGCAGGAATCCTAAATAATTAAACTCTATTGATGTGTTTAAAGGAATTATTAATGGCACCATGCTGTGGAAATGAGAGAAAAGGGACCCACCAAAACAACTCTAAGAGACTGCCAGTGTTTACATGCAGAGCAATGTTTCAGCTATTGACCTTTTCCCAAATAAGACAATATTCCAATTATGCTGTTAACATGAGTTGCATGGAGAATATCCTATTTATTTTCTTACTTACATCATGTTAGAGAGCCTAGTTAGATCAATGACTTTAATCACATTACACGCTACATACTCCTACAACACATTCCAAAGGCTTCACTAGGTCTATATCTACCACCATGCAGCGTTTCTCTCCATCCCTAAACAACTACCTGTCTTTTAACCCACAGTCATCCTGTTCTGCACTCACCCCGCAGGAGCCTAGGGCATGCATTATAAAGCAGCAGTGTGTTGTAGGGTGCAATGAAATCTCTGGTGGAACACCGTAGGATGTAGTTAAATTTAATACATGTCTGCATAAAGTGACTCAAATCGGAATTCTCCTGTTAGCTTCATTTGAATAAGGCCTTCTCTTAAAATTACCCTATTTGCCTAACCAGGATTTGCATTTTACTAAGAAAAGCATCTTTCTCAGATGTGTGAAGAAAACAACATAGACCTGAATATCTACTGTGTCACAAAGCAAAGAAATGGGACTGGCCTTTCAGGTTGAAAGTATGTAAGAAGTTATTGAAGGTCTAGATAATTCAGTTCAGTAAAAAAAAAAAAAAATGTGTAAAGCAAAGGAGTTATCTTTGCTTGCAGTCTGACATTGTTGGTTTCTAAGAGTCTGATGAGAAGGATTCTCAGTTTTCCATGATGTTCTTCCCTTTATGAATAATTCTTGCCAGGATCATCACAACTCACTGATTCAATTCAAAGTGATACACCAGGTACTCAAAAGCATGATGAGGTACCTCTCCAGCCTTCATTAGCCTGTTCAGCTTTTTTAAAAGTAATTTGCTCTAATGCTGTCACCCCAGCGGATGATGGCAGAAGAGATCACACTCTCCATATGCAGCATCTTAATGCAAATGCAGAAGGACCTAACCTTCCTTAGGAAGTACAATCTGCTCCATCCCTTCTTATAGACAGCTTCACAGAATGCCAATAGAGAGGAAATTCCAGTACAGTTACAATGTTTTGGATTTTTACAAATTATTTTATATTTAAACAACAAGATTAAAAGTACTTTACATGGGTTTTATCAAACAGATAAACACTATGTAATTATAATGTCCCTTTATATATAGGGTCACTGTCACTGACTACCATGCGATGTTGAAGAGATGTGTCAGGGACGACAGCCCAACAACTTCCAGGATATTAGTTGTTTTGTTCCTCCTTGCTAAAATTACGCTATATGACAGTATACTACATATTACGTTAGGTTATTGGATATACTGTAGCTTACAGTTTCATAAACAAGAGAGTCATTCATATCCTTTGATTATTTAGCATTAGAAAATGAATTAATTGTAGAGCATGAAGTTGCAAATACATGATATAGTATTTAAATGTATGAATCTCAGAACAGTCTTAGATTTAGACGCAGTATGAAAATAAAAGACAAGCTTTTTTCTGACATATAGTGAGATATTTGATACAGTACACATTTCCAGTGTTACATGGAAACTTAAAGCGTAGACCCTGACCTTGCACCCAGTTAATGTTTACTCAGCCTTTACTCTGTAAACAATAATGGAACATCCAAACAACAACAATAACCCTCATTCAGACAGGAAATAAACCGTACACTTAGGAGCCCAGGAAAGAATCAATTAAAAAGAATTGTTTAAACAATCTGAAATTATTGCTGTTTACCTCAAACAGAGACACATCATCAAACAGAGGGTATTTTAATTGTTTTCAGACTCCCAGTTATAAAGTTTGAAAAAGAGGCACAAATCATGTCACAATAAGTTTTATCCAACTTACATACAGTATTCATGCAATTAAAAATGATTTGTTATGCCTCTGAAAAATATCACAGCCATGGTCTCAATTTTTCCATTTTGTTAACCAGTCATCAATATATTCATCATTTACACATGATTGTTTGTTTATGGGCTGAGGCTGATGCTTCATGAGCATTTTCATAGGAGATGACCCTCTGGAGCAGTATTATAGGGGCTATTTCAATTGGATGGCCGGCCATATGCATTCAGTCTGGACTGGGCTGTGGAAGAGATGCATCAAATGGAAATGAGAAACAGGGAGTGATGTGGATATGGTCATTTCAAGCAAATAGGCTAATTGGGAAAAATCTTAAAAAAAAAAATCTGAATTTTTCCAGCCTATTTAACAAAGTTTAAAACAGTTTTCTTTATAATATGCACAAACATATGAAACAACTATAATGAACATAAACTGATGCTTATCTTGAAAATGTAATTGTTGTCGTAGGTGTTTCATATCAATCATGTCTTGTTACACTAATTAAAAACACAAAATACCCATAATTTCATTTTAACCAATTAGGCTAAAGGGACACCATGTAACTTTTGGCCACTAGGGGCGCTAGAACTGTAACCTTCATATCTAGTGCCCTTAGTGGCTACAAGGGCCGCAGCTCTGTCGCAAAAGTCAAAAAACAGTCAGCCGGCCAGCTTTCAGTGTCATTTGATTGGGGACCATGCTAGACATCTAGAATCAGCCCAGAGGGCGTGAGAAATGCTGGTGAGGACCAGCGGCGGAGCTCGGGCATCTCAGTGAGCTTTTGTTTCGAGCCTAACCAAATTTAGCTTCTACTAAACAGTGAGAATAATAGCAAAGATATATGACTGTATACCAGGAGGAAAGTGTTAACTTACCAGTCTAATAATAAAGTTGAGAAAAGAGAATCAGTTTTACATCCAGCTTCTTCTTCAACCCTCTCAAACAAACAAACTCCTTTCCAAGATCGACTCTTGTTTTTCCTCATGCACAATCCCTTTTATGTTTTCTCTTTTTAGCCTCCACAGAAGGGTTATTTTTTTTTTCTTGAACAATAGTAGAGCAAAAGCCTTAGCTCCAATACTATATAAGAGCCTGTGGCCATAAAGCGATACGTTCTTCCAGGTCAATGATGGTGCGTCATCTCCCAACTTACATAGTAGTATCAGAGCGCCGCTGGTCGCAATGATAGTGTCAAGCGCTGTATATTGGCCTGAGTAGTTATTTAAAATAACTCATATGCATTAACTCTTTAGGTCACAAAATCCACAGTTTGCCTTTAAGATAATTTTTAATATGGTTGAAAAGTAGAGTTGTATTAAAAACATTCATTTTATCCCAACTATACAGTAACAAACTAACATTTCAGTTTCAGTTTTTGGAAATTCATTGCACAGTTTGGATTAGATCAATGCTATTTCTGACATTTTTAATTTAAAAAGTTTGCTGGATGGGAAGTGAAATGTCTTCAAACCTGGAAAACAAAGTCCAGTGGTTTGTTTTTGAACTTTTTTGGAATGATTTTGGTGCAACGATTCTGCACATTACTGCCATCTTGTGGTAACTGTTTTGGTGGCAAATACTAATTGCACCTTATTAGGGAATTGCTCTAACTTGAGGTTTTCTGATAATTCTTATGTTATTTTCTACATATTCTAATTTTAAGTTTTACAATACAAGACCATGTTGAACTGCCATATTTGTTGGAACTGGATTAAATACTTCTGGATTATAGCGGGATTATATTCTTACATATATGGTGCCTCCTCAGTAGGGGTCCAACTATCATAAACTGCATGAAATTAGTATTAAACGGAAGATGGTTAAAGTATGTGTTAATAAAGTAACTAAATAACCTTGAGGAATTTAAAAAAGCACTCTTTTTAGGGACCATATATTGTACATTTTACTGTATTTGGGGTCCGTCTTGTGGTTCTTGCAACAAGAACTTCTTGGTCGCTGCATATTCTGAGAAATATGATTCTGAAGTGTTACAAAGTTGTAGAGTGGCATGAACAAGCAGTGCTCAATTAATCTGTGAAGTCTGGTCTGCTTTTTTACAGTCCTTTTTAGTCTTATAACAGTTTTATAGTCTTTTAGTTATGTGTGAACTTGTTGCCTCCTTTTACTCTGTCAGTGACACAAACGACTGTGGAACAATAAAGGACATTTTCTATTCTATTCTATTGGAAACAGGGGGACACCTATATTTTCATTGCCAGTTAGTGATATTTGAACACTACTGTGCCACCAAGAATTTCAAAGAAATTTCTGATTAAAGAAAATGCAAGTTTGTCTTCAAAGGCAAACCACCACATGAGTTTAGGACAAAAGAAGCATCTCCAACAGTCTGTCCAATTAGAATGTCCCCTGTGACCACAGTGCACAGCTTTGGCTCTATGTGTGTGCATGTGTGTGTCTTCAGGGGGGTTATGGGGGTGGGGTGTTAGTTGGCTCTAATCTGCTTGATGATGAAGATCCTCTGTGCTCAGGGGGATCTGATGAGGGAGTTGGGGAGAAAGGGTGGGGGCTTGTGGGTGGGTTGGAGGAGGTGGGGGCTTTGCTCTCCTGCCTTACACCAATGCAATCATGACCGTCGCTCACCACTGAGCCAGCAGTGCTCCCAAACCCTCCTCACATTTTTTTCCCTGCTTCAAACACACACCACCTTTCTTTTGGTGCAGACACACACACACACACTTTGCCCTGCTCTCTCAGTCACTCGCTCTCCCCCATCTCCCTACCATTCAGTCGTTGTTCTGCATCCGCTCGGACGCACTCCACTTTAGGTACAGCTCCTGTGTATTCTCCATCTCTTCCTCTCCAGTGCAGTGCCTACAGTCCCGGGCGTCTTGTTATGCTCCAGCTCGCACTCAAAGTGAACGCAGATAGTGGGATGATGACTGAAAGGCACCAAAGAGGAAAGCAGGGTGAGAAAAGGAATTAAAAAGGAGTGAAAGGAGAAAGAGGGAGACTGCTCTTGCGTAAAGGTGGAAGGACAGTTTGATTCAGAGAGAATTTGGATTAAACTGGGTGCTTTTCTGCCTCCAAGTTACCATTAAAGGTAAGTGTTTTTATATTGAGCTATTCTTTCTAACTATTTGCATTTTCACTCGTACGATAGATCTTAGAATAACAGAAATGTAATTAAGAACTCCATGCACACTTGGTTTTCATCTCAGCTCCAGATGCTCTGTTTGATGAAGTTATAGCTTTAATTTCCTTTACCAAATCCAAGTTAAGCACCTCTTGCAAACCTGTGGTGAAGCAGGATGAGACATGTGCCCTTGACAGTGTTGTAATGCGGTTCAACTTCAAGCATCCCCGCCACTTTTTGGCAGCTCCGTGCCCCCTGCGCCTCTCTGTCGGGACTCATAGAGTGAGATGATGTCGGAGAAAGGCATCAATTAGACACGTGTCATGATCGAGTGAATGTGCCGCCATCAGCTGTAAGTCTGAGTTCCTTCTTTTGGATTCATCTGCATATGAAAAGGGCTGCACGGCTTTTTAACTCCGTGCTCAACAGTGATTATCTCCCCACGCTGTGTCAAAAGGTTTTGGAAAGTTGTTCAGAGACGTGCTTATGACGTTGAGCCACACAAAAAGAGGTCCCATCTTATCCAATCAACGCTAAACTGATCTGATGGAAAGTGCGAATTAATACTCTAGTCCAAGTGGATAATATGTGACCTTAATGTGTCACATGTGTCTTTTTCGGTCTACACAGTGAAGTGTCCACCTATAAGGTATAAATGCTTGAAAGGATTCCTTTTGTTTGCAGAGTCTTTAATCTGTGCAAACAAAACAAATCTTGAGGAGGCTGGCTAGGGTTAGAAACAACAGAAACACAGATGTAACCTCTACCTCAGTGTTCAGTAGCAGCTGTTCGATTTGGATCATTAGAATTGAAAAAGACATCCGCAGAAAAAAACAAAAGCATGGTTTTACTTCGGAAGTTTCCTTTTGTTTGCTCGGAGTCTATTAGACCAATTATCTTTGTTGATGCAAAAACAAGTGCCAATTAGGATGAGTAAGATTAGATATACATAGGAACTAAAGTGAAAACAACTTCTATCGATTCTGCAGATCCTTTTAAAAATGTGAATCCCAGATACACATCCTATTTCCCAAAATCAGTAGCAGTTACTTTGAATTACTCATGGATGTTTTAGGGAAGTTGCATAGATTTCCTAGAGAAGTCTCTTTATATTAGGAAAAAGTATATTAGGGAAATACTGCAAGGGAACAATTCCTGTGTAGTTGCAAGGAAGACCAATGTGAAAGAAACTGGCTAGGATTTGCGTTAAGCCAAGAAACAACAGCATTACAGATGTAACCTTTCCACTGTTACGCTGTGGAAGATGTAGATTTAGATGACAACAAATAACAATGACATAAATATGTGTGATCTATTGATTCCGCTACTTCCTTGCTAGTTGTAATTACACTAGATAAGCATCTTCTCTGCAGAACAAGTGGCAGCCACATGGACTGGCATGAACTTAATCCACTTTTTGGGACTTTTTAGTCCATATGCATGGCTGATTTTGCATCAGGGATAATAAGATCAGTCTCTTCATTTTCTCTGTATTTGCAATGTTTTTCTAGTCTACAGGGGTGCCATATGCGGCTTTTCAGTGAATCCCGTCTTCACTTACAGATTAGATGAAAAATAAGCCTTTACCCTCAGCTGCTTCAGGCAGATCTAATGCCCCCTTGCTCAAGTGTTTGAGGCGCTGAATTCTCTTATCAACATTCAGCTGAAAACACCTGCTTTGGAATAATCAAATTATACTCCAAGGAGTCTGCCCTCAGTAAAAGGAGAAGCCGGACCTTTTGAGTACACAGAGGCTACTGTGCAGAAAATGAGCATTCAAGGCATGCCGCCACCGACCACTCAGATATTATAACTGCATTAGAGGGGGATAAGTCAAGACACATGCAATATACTTGTGATTATTAAGAGATGCCAACACTACTAACCAACTGAGGTGGACACAGTGGCAATCATTTCTCCGATTTGATGATTGGAACATAATATTCTCTTGAGATAACGTTCTTTTTTTCATGTGTGAATAACACCATTCTGTATTCTGGATCTTGTCTTCTGTGGTTTCACGTGTTCAGCGCTGCCCTTGATAGATGCCGGTCCAGCAAAAGGACAGGATGCAGCATCCCATCACAATGTCTAACACTGAACAGCATTACATCAGATTATCTTGTTACGGGCTGCACCACCCTGCCAGTGTATTTGCACAGATTAAATCAAATCCCAATTGTTTTGCAGCAGAACATGATTTGTTGAATTAACTGACAATTAATCATAACTGATAAGCTCCTTAGTGATTTCTGGTTGTTTGTTTTAAGGGCATAAAACTATTGCACACCTCCGAAGGGAAATATATTATCCCATGCCATCATCAGCTGACTGTAATACATCAGTTGCAGCATCTCTTAGCATAGGAAAAGTCAACTCTGCACTGTGTCCATGTAAATTTAATGGCTAGACTAAGTGCTCTGTGGTAAATTACAGCATGCGTCTACCAAGCTGTCATCATGTCTTCGGACCTGCTGCTCCATTTGATTAGAAAGAGCTGTTATTTATAGATAGTCTGCAGCCCTAACCATAAAGCAAAACTACAGTGATCAGTCATATGGATGTGCCACCTATCGCTGCATTTCTAAGTGCATGTCCATCAGGAGCCTCGGGGTTCAAATGTAATCAATACCTTAGATTATTTGGTGTCTCCAGACTCTCTTTACCTTGGGCTTTGCAATCCCCGCCCCCCACTCAAATAGACTCATTTCGACATCATTCTGCTCTAAATGAGGTGTGTCAGAGTGTGTGTGCGTGCACCAAAGTGCATCTGTCAGCACGCATTTTTGTAGCGGCAAAAGATGTAATAAGCTGTCAGAAACTTGCTTCCACACTTTCAAGCATCTGAATGCTAATCAGACAGTGATTTGCTTGTCCTGTCTGTGTGCTCACAGCCAATCTCAAATGAAACTATTGCATTGTGTCTGTGTAAACGGGCTTCGTGTCAGGCTGCAATTTTTCCCCCACTGTGAGCCACACTCAGCCAAAGACCCCTGCAGACCCCCTAAGACCAGACGTTCCCTGCCTCTCCAGACAATCATCAGCAACAGTCCTAAACATCTTGAATTAAAGTCTTGCAGTGATGGATGACTCTCAATCTCCCGGAGATATTGCACACGCTTCTTGTCTGAATGATGGGCAACTCCTCTCCACTCCACTTAGCAATTATTTATATAGATTTGTCTCTGTTCATGTGTCAGGGTTTTTTTCTCTTTCTTCATTTCTTCCTCTCTGCGGTAGAAACCCCCCCTGCAGAGGTAAAAGCTCACAGTTTGTGAAGGCCTCTTATTCTGAGACTTTCTGTAAAACAAACGAATGGAACTTTCCCTGTGGTGTATGCATGTTATCTGAAGCGGGCGGCGAAAATAGAAGTAGGAAGGATGCGGTTACCTGATGATACCATTTTATATCGAGGACACAACTGTTTTGCCCTAAGAAAAAGACAAAGCAGTGAGCTCTGTATGATGTTCTGTGTAAGATAAAAGGTGAGGCGGCTCCTCTGAGACTCAAACTGCACACTGTCTGAACACTGATTATTACTCACACTTGAGCACTGTTGGGGTTTTTATCTCAGAATGTCCACAGTCGGAGGGCTCGAGAAAAACACGATTATTAATCAGCCTCCTCATATTTTTCTTTCTTACTATCCTACTTAAAATCACTGGAGTTCACAACCTTCAGCTATCTCAAGGAAACTCCAAGGTGAGGTCAGTTTATGGTCTCTGGTTTTGTTCGAGCAGAAGAAAAATGTGGCTTAAAACACTCTGAGGCAATTCTTGAAACACCTCAATGAGCCTTGGGCCTTTATGTTCCTGGGGAGATTTTTGTGATCCCTTTTGAAAGATTCATCACGCATTAGCAACAAAAAGAAGCCATGAACAGTTTTGAAAGCCTTTCTTTCCTTTTACCCCTTCGACTGTAACTCAAAGTCCGAAGGAATAGCGTTTACAATACATCGGGCGATACCGTAGTTTAGACATTTAAAGAAAAATTTAATTTCATTTAAGAAAAAAAAAAGGAATATAAAAAGATATAAGTGTAAAACTCAGCTCTGCAATACATTTCTAGAACTGTTTGGAACAAAGTAATTTTTTTTCTGATTTTCTTCCGTATTTTCTATAGGTAAGCACTTTAAAACACAATGATGTCTACAACCTGTAGTTAAAAAGCGCTTAGGATTGATGAAGAGGGTTTTGGTCATGACCAATATGTTCAGAAAGTCCACTTAAGACATTCTTTGGGATAAAAAAAAAATCACACTTGCTAAAAAACCTGAAATGTATTTTGTCTTATGATACTTTGAGGTATTTTATCGGAATAGATTTATTTTAGACTTAATGATCGATGTGAGAGGTACATAAGATTGGCAATGCACTACTGATACCGTAAACCGTCAAAATCCAGAGCCGTTTTGCAACACATTTTATCCGTATATTCACAGATCTGAATCAAATAGATGGACTGCCTTTTTGATTTTCAGTAAAGGTCTACCAAGTCCTAATGATGATTCAATAATTTGATTCAGGTGTGCTGCAGCAGAGACATCTATAATTTCAGGACTCCAGCAATCCAGGAGCGGAATGCTGCATCCCTACCATCGATAAAATGATTCTGCCATGAGGCAGATACTAAATACACTAAATACTTTAGTATTTGATGTTAAACCTTGACTGAAAGACAGAGCTTTTAAATGCATATGCCTGAAATAAATTTATTTGAGATAATGGCTGCCTTTAGGTTAAAAATAAAATGGTGCCAGGAGGAGCGTTGAGTTCAGCCACATCTAAAAGGCGTCTAATGGGGATGTCTCCACAGGACCCATGCAAAAAACCCATTGGTTGGATTCAGAATCTCTTATAGAGTTTTAATCTGTCCAGGAACAGGGAATTAGCCTTATTCATCTGGAAAAAACACAGGAAATATTAAATTAAGGAGACTCCTGTTAATCATTCTACTCTGGGAAAAACTTTGGATACCCAAGAACAACCAGGAGAGAGTTTTGGGGTAAAGTAAAGATAAGATACAATGGATGTAAAAATAGATTTTCTTTTGCTGCATACTCTTAAGTAAACTAAAATAATAATAACTTGCAATTCTATCAAAAAAATCTATATACATGAAATCAAACTCCTCAAATATGCGTTTCTTTTATTTTAGGCAGACCCATGGAAAATAATTTGCTTCACTAGGAAATTTTTTTTTTTTCAGAAGTTTGAGAAAAAGAAAAGTCAGAATAAAATATACATAAATATATCTCAGAATTTTGTGGAGAAAGGTGAGAATTTAAAAAGGATCAACTTGGTTTAATAGGTCATTATTCAGAATTCTGAGAGTATTTATTTCCCACAATGACCGTTATCCACTTCTGATTAAACACCCTTTATAGAAACAAAAGCAACAACAAATAAGCACAATTTGCTCTGGATTTACTTCAGGGAGCATCCAGCTCCAGAAACTTTGAAAAGGTTTTTTCCCCTACAGCAAAAAATTAAAATAACACCAGCGCTGTGTGCATATGCACTGAAAAAAAAAAACAATAATAATAAAAAACAGCAGTGCAGTGCTGCACTGCACAGTTTTTGGAGTGAAAAGGAACAATTTGGCTATTTTAAAATGAACACTCTCTGTTTTCAGTAAAAAATAAAAAAAAGCATTTACAGAGCTTTTTGTTAATATCTAATATAAACTATTGCTTTACTTTCTTGCTGATCCAATTCCAAATTGCCCCTTTCTGTCATGCTAAAAAAAAACTGTTTTTTTTTTTACTCATGTGTGGAGTCAGTTGTGGGGTTTGATTTCACTTATGGGAGGTCTTTGTTGACCGATCTTAAAAAAAAAAAAATCATCAGCTATCATCTCTCGCTGCTGTAGGGACTCAACAGGCTAGCCAGCTTAACGAAAGCATGCGGCATGTCACACCAACATGCACGCCCAATGAAATCTGCCCAAATGCCTCAAATGAACTGACTTATGGACCCAATAGAGGCAACTTTGCTTAATAGTAAAAAAGTAATTTTGCATGTTGGACAGTGTAAGGATATGCATGGGAAATAGAAAAAAATATACCTTTTCAATTTGCGCAATACACCTTTAAGAATGAATTCAAAAAAGCTCTTTTGTAGCCCTATAGTACTTTCAAACATGATATTTCTCACATGGTTTGGATACCTACAGTGTACTTAGAAATGTTTTTTATTTCAAGAAGAACAATAAAGTCAAAGACAATGAAAGAAAATTCAACACCTGTAAATTCTATACCTGAAAAAAGATGAGCAAACTATAGGTAGAGCAATGATAGTGGTGAATGAAGTTGAGCCTTGGTTGTTAAAATCTCTAAAATGCAATGCATGAAGTTTATTTGTCCAGTTTCCTTAGAGGACCGGCTCACAGCTTTTTATTGTTGCCCAATTTTAGCTGGATACACATTAGAAATGTATGTGTGTAACCACAGAGCTTTGCATTGGTGATGCATTGCTTCTGTTCTGACACTGATCCTTTCACTCCTTGAGACTCATCAGAACAATAAACAGCCATCTCTGGTTGGTCTCGACTCCATAACCTTAAACACAACCCCACTGGTCCCCTATTGGCAACTTGGGAAAGATTTCCTGTCACACAGGTGAATGACTATTAGTTTAGTGACCCTAGAGGTAAAGAGAGATTGTAATGATTTCTAGAGAGGTTGCCAAGGGGCCTTTCATTACTGTGTCTGAGCAGTTCTGCAGGAAAGTGTAAGGCGAAAACAAATATGGAATACTCCCATTTTGGTGAACTGATTAAATTTTGCAGATGGCTCCATGGCCATTAGTGGGTGCTTTTTTCAGTATGCTCTTGCTGGGTCAATATATTTTTCATTTAACCCTGGCTCCTAAGAACCTTAATAAGTTTGTGTGGCAGCAGTCCATCAGTTAATCCATCAGTAATGATGATAAGAGCTGGCGTAATATTCATGGAGCTTGATATTAAAGCTCATTTTAATGGCTGTTATTATCAGGTAATATGACTTTAAATCGATTCTTTCAGAGAGTTTACTCTTTCAAGATAATATTGAATAAAATTAAGATGTGTTTTTTAATATTTTTATTTTTGACTGCTTTTGCTTGATGTTTCATATTTTTTTCTGATTTGAATGAAATACCTACTTATATTGGTTATTGAGGATTTGGGATTGCTAATCCCGAAGGCCTCTTTTAATGCTCCTGATTAGTTAGTTAAGATTTAAGATAAGACCATATGGTTCCTTTTTATTGTTGCTAAAAATATTCTGTCTGATCTAGATCATCTTACATGTTTTGAAAATATACTGCAGGTACATAAGCATCAATTAGCTTTTAGGAAGAATCTACAAAGTTATGTCTACTTCCTAAATTTATATTTATCACAGACAGAATTAGGGCTGAAACAATTAATCGTGATTAATTTATTATCGAAAGAATTGTTAACTAATTTAGATATCGATTAATTGTTAAATGTTTAGTTCAAGTTTAAAGTTTAGAGACCCTAAAACATGACTTTAGCTGATAGAACAAACCCACCTTCAGCAGCAATTATTCCAAAGTTGTAAAAAAAAAAAATGTTAAAGTTTTGCATTTAGGAAAAAATCCTTTTCGTCTGTAAATATGCTCTATGCAGAACTCCTTAAATGGAAAGGCTTTAGTTTCACCTGATTTTATTAGGCAAAAAAGTCTTCTTTAAAGAACCTTTTTCGATTATAATCAACAGATTAATCAATTTACAAAATAATCATTAGTTGCAGCCATAGACTGAACATTATTTTAATAAAAATAAGAGATTTTTAGGTCAGACTTTGCTCATGCTGCAGGAAAACTTGAAGTCAAGCGATTTACCTTTTCTTTTACAGTCCTTGAGCAGGATACTCACTCCAGGATGAGGGCCACTTTTAATGCTGAGCAGCATCAGTGATTTCCGTGTATGTCTCATTTGTTCACTAATCGCATCATGGTGTATTACACAGCACCACAGCATTATTGGCCTTAGATACATTTGGGAATAGCAAAATTAGGATTTACTGAGGAAAAGAAACAAAATATGATAAAAAGCTAAAAGTGTGCTTAAAACAATGAGAGCATAAAAATGTCTGCATGAGAAGCTGCTTTGTGATAATCCAGGCGTTATTCAAGTCTGTGTTCAAAAGTGTGCTTTAATAGGAAGTTTATCCTGCTGTATCATACTGTCCTAATATCATGGCCAATTATCAGGCTACTGTTTTACTTACAGAAATTAGATGCTGGAACAGCAGTGGCTGGCTGACTCTGGAGTGTAATGTAAAACGCAGTTGGACATAAAATATTATTCTGCTCCCTTATGCCATTGTTATGCTATGAGCATACATTAAAAGTTTAACTGCAAGTAATGACACCCACTGTTTGCATAATTTATGTTCCACTTTGTGACAGCTGAAACAGTAAAAGCCTCTTTGCTGTGCTGTATTTCTTCTCAGAGGAGAAAAGGTTTGAGAAAGTAATACAACTAGAACACTTGGAAGTTATAGCATTAAGTAAGAATGTCACATACCAAAACCCCAAATGCAACATGTGCAATACCTGTAAATAAAAAAAAGAACAAATAATGATAATGTGCAAACAATATATAAATAAATAAATCCAATCTTGTATTTAGGAATTTCAGTTAGATCCCCACATGGTTGGTATTCTAAGGTGGAACATTCACACCAACCTAACTCTGATAGGACTCACATTACAGAAATTGTGTTGCGTGTCTTTGTCGAAGAGTTCTGAACTTCAATTCAAAAACAACTAATGCTTATGTTGGAATTCCAAGGTGAAAAACTTGAGTAAGTTTATAAGTAAGTTTTTTTTTTATATTTGCCTTGATATCCAGATCCAATATGGCTGCCGGAGCAAATATATTAAATTCAGTTCAGTTTATATATACAGTTTATATGGTGCCAGTTCACAACCTTACAGAGGCACTTTACAGGGAAATCGATCACACCAAGCATGCTTGTAGCGACAGTGGAGAGGAAAACTCCTGTTTAACATTAGTATAGCTCCAGCAGAATCATATACATTTGTACATTAGACTAAAAGGCTGGTTATACTCCTGCAGCAGAATGTTGCAGTGAGCTTGTCGCAGGTATGACATAGATTTATATTCATTGATTTATAACCAATATTGAAACGTGGTCTGTGCTATGTTACTCCACACCACAACGGAAGAGGGACAATCACGCACTAGCTGTAAGTCTAGATACGGCCGAGGCCTTGAGGAAGTGGAACAACAGGCAAGTTTGGGTGACAACTAAGGGACATGAGGGAGAAAAAGACCAGGGATCTAGGTGGAGAAAGGGTCCCAGCGTTCTCGCAGACCTCGCTCTTCTAGCTGGTCCAGCTTCATGTCTCGTTTCCTGCAATGGCGGTCATACAAACAAAACAAGCCAGTAAGGTACCAAACAGGAAATACACAGTGTAGAGCGGATGTATATTTGACCAATCAGAGGCCTCCTGTCTGCGGCACTGTCTGCGGTCACCTACAATTTTGGAGAGGTGCAGCAGAGTATCTGCAGAAGGGCACATTTGCGTTCACTGCGACACACACGCAGATGACCCGGTTTCTGAGAACAAACCAGCCTTAAATGTCCTCGTTTAAGTTTAAACAGTGTAGCTGAACTACCAGATTTGAAATTCAATAGGGAAAGTCAAAAGTTTCTCACCAGTCTATTCATGAACCCTGATGTAGCTGCCAGGTTTGGAGTGTAGACTTTATGAAGACAAATCTGTGTTTTGCATGGTCCAATATTGTGTCACAAACCTAAAAGAAAATGTACCAGTTTAATAATGGAGAAGCTATTAGTCAGTTTTATATTCCTTTAATATATAAAAGCTATTTATTTTTTGAGAATTTGTTTATTTAAGGGCAACTATGCAAATAAACATTTAGAATAAGTACACTAAATTCTAATATTTTCCATACATCACCAATCCGATGAAAAAACAAAACAGCTTTACTTGTCAAGGATTAAATATTTATCTTGCACATCTAAAAATAAATATATGTCAATATATATCAAAATATTTTAATTGCATTTTTTTTATGTCTTAATGAAGGTCTTTGAATGGGTGGGAGGGCCCTAGTGCCCTCTATTGGCCAGTTGCCACTGCCCTTATGTTTATCTTTACTTCCTAATTCAATATGGCTGAAGATAAGTTTGCAGTTTCAAAATCTGTTTCTTTCACTTGGCAGCAAACAGTCTGTAAAAATGAAGCAGCAGCTTTTATATATTAAAAGTATACTTGATTAGTTTGGCTAAATGATATTTAAACTCCAAGAGGAATAGAATTTGAATCCTTACATCCTTTAATTTTAACCTGCAAGTCAAGCAGGAAACGGTAAACCTCTGAAGTGTGGTCTTCGGTGAAAGCATAAGGACAAAGAAGCACTTTGGACTTTATTCATTCATGCTTATCTTCAGACAAATGCCTTTGTGGAAAATGTCACCGAAGAGATAGGGGAACATTGTTGTCTGTTTCTTAGTTTGCACTTCTCCAGAGTGCCGGTCTAACATAAAATTGCCCATTCACCTCCAATGCACTTAAATCACAGTGACTCTTAAGGACATCTTTTTTGTGTACACCGCTTTTTGACTTAATAGCCTACCATTTCAGACCAGTTATGTCTTATACAAACCATGAACCTGGGAGGTGATAAAGCTTTGCACTTTTTTCATTAAATAGAATAAGAAATCATCCTGACAGACGCTAGATCTTGGCCTGTAGGTGAGGCTTCTTATGAGGCAGACTTCCTCAAGGTCAGCTTGATCGGGCTTACTTTAGTGTGCTACACTCGTGATAAATAGGACGTAGTGCATGGAAAAGAGGGTGGAAGCTACAGGAGTACAAGAGGAATGCAGATTCACATGTTTAATGTAAGGTGTTTGCCTGTAAACGGAGACCACAGAGTTAAGTTCCTCTCATTTTTGACCTCAATTAATCACAGCAAGTCTCTGGATCCTTTTTTTGTTTTTTGTTATTTAATACCAAATAAGACATGAAAATGAAAATATATTGAATAAAAATAATTTGGCCTTGTAAAAAAAAAAAAAAAAAAGCCAATATTTTCCTTTTTACACAATTTACAATTAATAAAAAAAAATGTTTATTATACAAATACAAGAAATACACCAGTTAATGGGAAAGGAATGGGTTTACTATGGATTTTCTGTCTAGAACATGCTTGTTACTGCATGAGCCCTTCAGCATGGACCATTAAGTTGCACACCAAGGTTGCAGAAGCTACTTCAAAGTGGCTGTGGATCAGGAGAGAAGAGCTGCAGGTGGCGATGGTTGCTACCTGGTTACAAGTCAAAGCATTTCAACCCCAGCTGGTTTGTCTGGGTAAGTGTGTCTCATGTTGGATGGCCTAAGGAAACATCACGAATGATGTCTCCACAGGCAGAAAGATGATGCATATATCAAAAATACTTAACACTAAGAGGTTCCTTTGATAGAGGATAAAAATACAGCTTTGATATGCCATGCGGTGTGCAAAATAATATGGTTTTTGAACAGATTCTGAATTTAGATAAAGTATTGTATAAAAGCAGCATAGATTTCCTACCACCTGAACTGTGGATCTCCACAGTACCCAAAAAGTTCTGATGGTCTACTTGGAGGCTATCTGAGCAATGCTCTAATTACCTAGCCTGATGGTTAGAGCAGACACTCATGTCTTGGTGTGCAGTTGTCTCATACTCTTTCTGTTTGTAGTTTGAAAACAGCTGTCTGCAATGTTTAGAACTTGGAAGATTGTTTTATAACCTAAATCTGCTTTAAACCTCTCCAAAACATTCTCCCTAAACTGCTTACTCTGTCCCTTGATCTTCAATATTTAGTTTAATCACTAATGTTCTGACTTTTGAGGCCTTCGCAGAACACCCAGATTTAGGCTACAAATAAATTACATGCAGGACGACTACTGATTTCGGCAACTTCTGAGGGCAAAGAACATTTTATTGAAAGCCAGCAGAATAAAAGTTCTGAAATAAAAAATTACCCCCCACAAATAAAAACATTTAAGGTAAAATACATTTAAGTTAAACATCATCAAAGTGTTTCACAAATATTAGCCTGTACATTAGACAGATGAATCTGCAGCTGGAAAATCATCTCTCTAGCCTTGAAATGGTTTATGTATTAATGATCAATATGCCAACTACAGATAAAAAAATCATTACATTCTCGAAATCTGTGTTTGCAATTAGAGATATGATTTTCTACAGGATCCCCTTAAAAGTCTGGGCATTAGTCTACCCACAATTATAATTTTGTTGCTTCTTAAGATTTATTTAAAAATAATATTGGAAACTGTGTAATATAAATGATCCTTTCAATAATAAACACTCACCCACTCTAAAGTTCACCATTATCATGATCTATGGTAAAACCACTGACATAGTGTGCCAACAGTTGTAAACTCACCCAGGCAAGCACCTGCATGGCCTTAATGCTTTTACTATCTGCACCCTAAGTAGAATTAAAGTGGAAGCCTCATCATGTCAATGAACTTTCACACACTCTCTTTCAAGGTTCTTCACCTGAGCTGAGCTCTGAGTAACACAAGGAAAAACTTACCACAGCGGCTCAATACCCTTGGGGCTCAGCATTTGTCAGTTGTGACCTAGCCGACTGAGTTTTCTTGATGAGCAAGGGTCTGTTGACTATATTGTGTTGAAGATAAACAACAATGTGCTCAGTCACCCTTCTGCAAGCAAGGCCCTCTACTCACCCCATTTCTTATTGTCTACACAATCCAGAAGACTGACAGATCTATTTCTCTTTTGTAGAGCCATAAATCACTGCAGTTATATGTTGCTTGAATTAGAATGGTTTAAGTTTTTTGGTACAGTAACTTTCAGTAACAAATGATATTGTTAAATTTTTTTTAGACTTTATAGTCTAAAAGAGTCACAGCTGATATGATTCACTCGTGGGCTCATCAGTTTTACAAAACCTCTTTTATGGTTTCTTACTGATAGATTTCTATTCCAGGCTTATTTCAGTCCTTTTTCTCACACGATGCGGCTATAGTTTATGTCTGAATGGTGAAAACAAAGATTTTCCACTATGTACGTCTCAGATATTTAGAAGAAATATTTTATGATTAACCTCCACAAAATACCGAGTGACCTGCAGGTAGCCAGATTGATACGTGTAGAACTGAGTTGAGTTCTACACGTATCAATCTGTTATGACTGCCGTTCAGTCTGTCAGGGAAATGGAGGAACCTTAAAGGAATAGTACACCCAAAACATGATTAGCCTTCAATGCGCACTTTCATCTGGTTTGGTCTGCCGCGGTTTCCGTAGACTCGTGAACGCGCTTTTAGGAAATCCTATACACTACTGTTTATGCTCTAAAAACATTCTAAATGACTTTGTTTCGAGTAAATTATGGACGCTACCCACTCAGGACACTTGGAATACATTGGACGAGCAGTATGGAGGAATATTGACACGTTTTTTGTGGACTTTTATGGACCTTTCTGCCTCGGGCAACATAGACCTCCATTATTTGAATGTCAGCAGACAGCAAGAAGCCTCCCAGATCTCCAGATGCATTTGAGATATCAAAAAAGTACTCCAGAGTGTTGTTCAGCATGGGGGTGAGTAGAAAATGAAGGCTAATCATGTTTTGGGTGTACTATTCCTTTAAGAACAATACTTTGAGCTGATTGGGTGACGTGCCAGATCGTACCCGCCTTTCATAATACGCTTCAAGCTAATGGTTGCAGCAAAGTTATGTTTCAGTGGAGTACGCTGATAAATCAAACCTTTTCCAAATCCTGTAGAACCATAAATCACTGCAGTTATGTGTTGCTTGAATTAGAATGGTTAAAGGTTTTCGGTACAGTAACTTTCAGTAACCAATGGTATTGTTCCATTTTTTTTAGACTTTATATATATATATTTATATAAGAGTCACTGTATGCTTAACCTCCACAAAATACAGAGTGACCTGCAGGTAGCCAGATTGATATGTGTAGAACTGATTTGAGTTCTATCAATCTGTAATGGCTGCCGTTCAGTCTGTCAGGGAAAAAGATGGACGTTTAGTACAATACTTCGAGCTGATTGGGTGACGTGGCAGATAGTACCTGCCTTCTATAATACGCTTTAAGCTAATCGTAGCAGCAAATTGTGACGTTTCAGCAGAGTACGCTGATAGCTCCAACTTTTTAAAAATCCTATCGGGAAAAAGCACAGACATCTTTCCCATCTATAAATGCACAAAGTGCTTCTCTTTGCTCCTTTTTTAAACAAGAAATTGTTGCTATTTTAGCTAAAAATGAGTCAACTGTGGCATCAACAGGTGAGTCCTCCAGAGTAGCCATGTTTATAATGCCCCGACAAGGCCCTTCTGGCGGTTGTCATTCCTAATGTCCCGCCCACACCTGCTGGCACGTCATTGGTCCGACTCGCTGGTTTTTACGAGACAGACGTATTAGCGCGAGTCTTTCAAGATGGATTTGTTGTGAGACTGCAAACTCACATCTCGTGACAATCCAGCTTGCAGCACAAGGTTAGTGGGATACACCAAGACACTAATCTCAGTGTTTCCTTTGAGAGAATTAGTTATTCAGTAAAATAAGGTTAACATGCAAAAGGTTAGGAGGATTTCCACATTCTACTAGTATCTATAACTGGATGTTCTTCAGCAAAGTCCTAAATAGACAGCTCTAAAGAGTCAAACACCCAAGAAAACACTACTTTCAATTGCATCTGTGGCTTAAAACCCCGTTTAGCAGACAACCCTTTTCCCCTTTTCTCTCAAAGCAAGCTTGCAGTGTCTTACAGCCAAATAAGAGGAAATCATTTGTAGTTTGTAAAGAGTCAGCTATCTTTCTCTAAAGGCAATGAAATGGAAAATCTGCTTTGTTTGAAAATATGTTTGATGAAATTTCTATAATAAATCTTAAGATTTTTGTTGTTTAACAACAGTGTACAGTCAATGAAAAAAAAAATCAAGAAAAAGGAGAACATCCTCTGATAACATCATAGATTACAGAAATGATTTTCTGGTGAGAAAAAACATTCCTGCAAATTCAAGATGCCTTAGGGTATAGAAAATGTATCTAGAAATATCAATAACCTCTTTATAAATGATGATGTCTTTAAGAGTGAAGTTAGCTAAGAAAGCAAGAGATACAACCAAGAGAGTCAGCAAAATAAAATAATAATGGAAGTATTTCAATAATAAGTAGAACATTTAAGTAAATCCTGAAACAGGACAAAATAAAAGGAAACAAACAAGAGAAAATCTATAAATAATTGAGATAATCTAAAAAGATATTTAAAAGAAAATAAATAGAAGCAATGTTTTAAGATGATAACATATTCAAAAAATAATACACAGGGAAATATTAAGAATAAAGGAAAAACTGAGTAGTGAGAACATTTGAGTTAAGAAAATCTTAAGATAGAGATGACCTTCGGTTAATGGTGAAATTTTGAAAAAATCAATAAATAACACACAATTAAAAGCCTGGAAATTCTGGAATAAAATAAAAATCTGTTGATATATTATAATCCTATTAGAATGGATGCTGTCATTATCTGTCCTGTTTTTCAAACATAATTGGACATTAGTGCTTGATTCCAGCTCGGATAGCAAACTGAACTGCTAATTTGAACTCACTAAATAGAAAAAAGTGCTTAATATTTACCACAAACCTCTGTACGCAGTTCAAACATGAGACTTCAAACTAGTTTGTTTTCCCATAGCAGAGATCCTTTTGCATGTTATCTAAAAGATATGAATAACACATTCTGTAGATGTTATGACTGATACCTGATGGCATCTCTACATGGCATGCATGATAACCTTGTACAAAAGAATAAAAAAACACAAAGAATTGAAAACATGATACCCATTGAAGAAATGCATGGCTGATCTGCTATCTTATCGTATGAACATGAATTACATAATTATCTGAGGCGCTGGGGAAATCATGATTTGATGGTTAAAGCAGCTGGAAAAAGAGTGCAGCATTAGGCAGATGATGCCTCGGAGTAGCTGCTCATCAAAACCTTATGGTTTCTTTTTATGTCAGGATCAAAAGAAGTCAACCACAATCTGTTTTTTTTTTGCTATTAAAAAGCAGATTCTCTCACATGATTTTACTCGGTTTGCTTATCATGATACTTTATCTTACCAGCTTTTCATTAATCTTTAGTAATTCTTAACAGGCCCACATTTAGTATTTAACATTTATCCATCAAATATGAGGACAAACCTATAAGGACCTTTGAATATTTGTTTTTCTTGGCAAAATAAGCTTTAGAAAAAAACTAAAACCTTTATCTGGATTTAACTTGTGACATGTGCCACCCAGCTGAAAAATTGATACAAACCAAACACACACACACACACCCCTATAGTGACAACAGCAGCAACCTCCTCCAGCACAACAAGGCTCCCCATCACACTACAAACACTGCTTAGGGATGACTAGTGCAACACGACAAAGAGCCTGAGGTGTTGACCAAGCTTCCAAACTCCCCAGATCCCAATCTGATCATGAGTTTGCAGGATACGCCATGAAAAGCACTTAATGTACAAGCCTTTTCCAGTGCTTGCATACACATGGTGGGTTTAGACAGATTTATTCTTTAAACAACACTCTTTAAAATGAAATTTTAGTTCAAATGATGGGGTAAATGTCCTGTACACATTTAGTACCATTCCAAGTCAGGGGACTTCAAATCTCTTTACACAACAAGTCAGTCACCCATTTACAAGCACTCTTATGGTGGTAAGCTACATTGTAGCCACAGCTTCCCTAGGCCTCACTGACAGACGCAAGATTGCCGTACACTAGCGCCCTGAGCAGTAGGCAATGCTGGTGAAGTGTCTTCCCCAAGGACACAACAACAGTAAAAGCTGGAACCAGGACTTGACCAACAGGGACAGTCCAAACTCCTGCATCAAATACCACCCCCCAAGGTTGGGTTCGTATCAACCAATCAAACATGGGATGATAATATTCTAGTCACACACAGACTTTTTAACATTATTTATTGGAAAAAGATTGACATTACATATGTCGGGTTGTCTTATAGGGGAGGATTTTCCCTAATTTTTGTTAAAAGAACCGTGGTCTTCACTTAAAAAAAAAAAATGCACATTTACTGTACCTGCTTCAGAGGGAATGGATATTAAACGTGTGTGAAAGTATGCACAAACCCATTTCTCATAGCACACGCTCTGTTGATGTTTGCACCTCTCATATTAGCTTGCTTTCTAAAATAAGTTTAGCGATTTATTTAAATTGCAAACCCATAGCTCACCACGCATATACACCTGAAACTGCGCGTACGCAGAAAAAGATAGCTACCAAGGGACAAGCATGTAGGACGTTCTTACGTAAATATATCACCATGATTGCCAATTAGGACCACTTATATTGATGATCCTACACTATACCTTTAATTGCATAAAACTGGTAAACAGTCTTTAAACTTCAAAACAACATTATAAGTTCTGTAAATATATCAGTCACATAGCAATATAGCCTCAGTGGCAAATCTATGAATAATGGTGGCACATGCCTGACCCATCAATGTTGTTAAGTTGATCATAGCTTAAAAAAATGCTTCTGTCAATCCAGGTGCTTTTTGAAAATACCTTGAGTTGCATATTTCAATGTTTTGATCTTTGATACCTGTACTTCCAACCTATGTCTTATATGGCATTGCTATACACCCAAAAACCACAATATTTTAACTAGACTGTTATATTGAATTGTTCTCGAAGAATGTTTAAACTAACTATTGATTCATCGCAGCTATTTTAGGCTTAGCTGGAGGAACCCAATTTCTTTGGATGAGAATTCAGCCATCTATTATGGTCTTTATGGAGGTTATGGTTTTGAGAAGCATACCAAATGTCCTTCTCCACAAAGTCTATCTCTTGCTAATTCTGAGAACTTTTCAGTTCAGAAATGTAATATAACCTGTCTCATGAGGCTGAGTTTTCCATCGTTCCCAAAGGTGCTTATTACATTTTTTTTTACTGGAATCTCATTCTTTTCATTCTTTCATGATCATATCTAATGGGCATAGATGTTGGCATCACCAAGACGTTGACATCTATCCTTTTCAGGTTAAGAACAACCAACTACTGCTTCATGATTTATTTAAAAGGAAACTTTGCACTATCTCTATATTTCTTACAAAGTTTCAGTTTTTCCAAGAATATTCTTGTTCTAACAGAAATGAATTCTCTTTTTGCTGTAATGATTCAATCAAAGCTAGTCCTAAGATTAAAAAACTCCTCCTCAACTTTCTTTGGAAAATTCTGAGCAGAAATGCATCTTTCTGAGGCACTTTTGATATTTAACAGTGGAGATTTCATGCTTTTTTTTAATAACGCTAAAATGGTAAAACAAAAATTTAAAGCTAATCTTCTCCCTCTGTTGCGGTCTGCTGATAAGAGATAAAGCAACTTCAGCTGTGGACTTTCATAGCTTTACACTGCTTGTCTTGCTGCCATATTAAGATTTACTATAGTTAGTTTACGATTTTGTATAATATCACAGTGTTAATGGATTTTTGTTATAGAATAACCATTTTAGGATATTGTAAGTGTTACCAAAAAACTTATTACATACTATGTGAACCAGTATTGAGCATAACTCTTTCTTCACTGTCAAATTGTTTGCCATGATTGTACATTTAAGGACAGAATCCAAAATAAATTACAAAAGAAGTCCATTTTTTCCCACAACATAGCTTACTTTTAAACATTTCAGCTCACTTTGAAAAAAAAATCTGACTAAAAGCTTACTATGTTTGTGTGCTGTAGTATTGTATGCACATCACTGCTCAGAGTTATAAAAGAACAGCTGGTATTTTCAGGGAAAGATTGAGCCATTCTTGAGAAATTCACAGTAATCTTCCTCAGCTTCAACACACAGCTTTTAAGAGTTTACTTGGTAACTGGAAGTGACAAAAAAGTAGAAGATGAAGAGCAGAAGCTATTCATAAGGCTTTTATGGCATCTTTCAACATTAAGTTTCATTTATTCAATTTTATTCAGCTTGAGAATGAAAAAGAAATAAAAATGAGCAAGAGGGGGTTTTGGGGCAACTTCTATTGCCATTCTGAACAAAGATTTGGTCATATTCAAAATGATGAACAATCTCCTCAGAAGATGTTTCATGAAATCACTAAACCTAAGATTGAAAACTATACAAAACAAGCCATTATAATTGAGGCTGCCAAGCACAGAAACTTTTGAAGTAATTAATATGTTCCATGCATGACTGTATTTGTTGGTCATTTGAAATGGCTTTGTATTGACTATAGATTTAGTCTAACTAAACTCGTCTACACTCTTTGTACTGTTTTTTTTTTTTTATCAAATACTTATTAAGATATTTTATAATCTGAAAGATGAAGAAAACATTCTCTAATCTTTCTAATTTATAGAAAAAAGCCTGATATTTAAGGTAAATTCAACCCCACCATGTTTGTTACAATAAAAAAAAATAAATAATAATAATTTCCCCCTTAATCTGGACATCTTGTGCAGGTGTTAATAAACTCAAGCAAACTGAAGTTTAGACTAAACAACCAGGCAGAGACCTACTTTTAAAGGTGGGTTCAGTCTGCTTCCAGATGACTGGAACAATTTACTCCTGACCCAACAAAAGGAAACATGCCTTTTTGGTCTTGAAAAGCCATTGTAGCAAGCCCCGGTAAAAGTAAATGCACCCAGCCACAGACGACTTGCTATCGTTTGCTTAGCAACACTGCTGCTGGCACGTGGACTCCTTCAGGCTTGCTGCTAAGATTTACCAATGCAGTTCAAAAATTAGAAAGAATGGTGAAACTTAAATTTAATAAGACACTTTTTAGACTTGGAGTGATTTACAGTTGTAAAACTAACATCAGGAAGAATAGAAATAAAAGTTTCTATCTGGGATTGCTTTGTATCATACTTTTTCTTCATCTTTAAGTTTGTGATATCTCTTGTCCTTTATGTCCAGTGGGAGAAACAGTGGCCCCACGGGTAACTTTGTTACAAGTTTCAGATCACATCCAAAAAATTACAATATGGAAGCAAACCACACCAGACGAACAATGAAAACAAGCATAATCAAGGACTATCACGGAGTGAACTGACAGGTTGACGGTTTCTCTCAATCACAAATTACATAGAGTCAAAATTTGAGACCATCAAACAGTGTGCGAAATACCTGTCAATATTTGGGGGATCTCCGTCTCCCAATTGTTGCGTAATACCGATCTAAATTTTCTCAATATGCAGTAGGCCTATAACATTGCAAAGTCAAAGTCAGATTTAATGTCAATTCTTCACATTCACCAGACATACAAGGACTGGAGAGGACGTTTCTCATTCACCAACAGTGAAACAGATAAATTGCACAGGCACAACAGATAAGATCAGTTCCTAATATTAAAATTTAAACATTCAATTTCACAATAAAATATAAAATGTACAATAATATAAAATATACAATACTTCTGCTAGTGCAAAAAGGCAGATGGTAATGGCAGCAGAAAAAAACATTATTATTATTATTACCAATTATGTAAGATATATTTGTAACAGTAACAGTGCAAAAGAACAGTAAATAAATATAGTAATAATAGTAGTGCAGGAGACAGGTTGTCCGGGGTAATTTTTTTTTTGAGGGGGGCTCAGCTTCCTGATAGCTTGGTGGATGCAGTTTTCTGTGAATCTGGTGGAGCGGGCAAGAGCCTGAACAGACAGTCAGTCTATGAAAACACACACACGCACAAAGACTGTCTGTCTGTCTGTCTGTCTCTATCTCTGTCTCTCTGTCTGTCTCTCTCTTTCACGCACACATGCATATGTCCTGCTTTAATCCAGTTTCTGACGAATGGAACTGGGTTGAATTTGTCCAGAGGTCCGTTGAGGTCCCCAAACAGGAGTGAAGACCTGCTGTCTGCACGCAATCTGTTCCACGTTGCCCGTGTTATTAAGTGCGGAAAAGCACATGGCTAATTTGCATACGCGAACAGGATTGGCTGGCTCCACTTGGCAAAAAACAGATCATATTTTTGAATAAAGGTTTTGAATTTTAAATACTGGACATGTTAAGCTTAAAAACATTTTAGTTACCATTAGTGACAAAAAATATTTTATTTTTAATTTTTCTGACACAATTTAAGACCAGCTTTAAATTTTGCTATTGAGGCTTTCAGGGGGTCTCATGGGTTAATCAGCCCCCCCGGACCCCCCCCCCCCCGTATTTTGCACTCTGCCATTAACCATTATATATACTATATAATCAGGTAGGTATTACTAATACATGATGATTTCTGCTCTATGATATTTCAAGAATTGAATGATTTTAGGAAAATGTAATATGAAAATTAACGTAATACAGTTTCAAGCTGTGTGTCTGTCAGGGGGGCTCCCTTTCTACACGTAACACAAAGAGAATTACACAATCTTCCTGTCAAATAGTACTGTATGTAAAAGCGGGCAGACAAAGATGTCTTTCCCCTTTTCCCCTCCATGGAGCACAAGGAAAAAAATTGTTCCACCTTCTCCCCATCACTGTGACTCATGAAACCCTTGAGTAGCATCTTCAAATATATTTTCTTCTCTTTTACTACCCTTCTGTATGCTGTGCCATCACATAGCACTGACCCAAAGAGAAAGTCATTACAGAAAAGACTAATTCTTAATCCGGGGTACTGCTAGCTCATTATTCTCTTTCCCCATGGCCTCTCGTGCGATAACAGTTTGATTAAGCCAGTTATGTCACTTGAGAGGCTGAGAGAGCCCACCTTTTAATATTACCTGGCTGAATCATTATGCCAACACTGCTTGAGGCTAATATTGCTGAGCTGTTATGTTCGATTACAAATGCCCATGGGTATTGTGTGACGCAAGCCAAGGTAGCTTTCAGAATTACTAGACATTCATCAATAAATGGTATGAAATAAAGTTACAGATCCAAAGGCATCAAAGGACCTTCACTTCTCAAGTTAGGGCCTCATCAGAAACCATTTTAAGTGTGCCTGTCTTTAAAGTGATCGGTCATTTAGTGATTTTGGTTCGTCCATATTGTTTTTGGGAAATTTCTTTAAAAAATAGTTAAGAAAAATAACAAAAAACAAATAGAATCATGTTATCCCTTGACAATGATAAGACTTTAATGAATGGTTCAAGAAAAATCATCCCTCTTTCGAGTCTCAGTACAAAGCCATTCTCATCAGCAGGTGTGCCGAACATATAATACCTTAACTTGAAATAAACCAAAATAAGGTTTCATTTTGAACACTTCTCTAGCTTTTATATAATCATAGCTCAAGCTGAAATTGTTTTCATATTTTACCAAAGAATGTTTAGCGCAACATGCAATGATTTCATGCAAACACTCTATTCTGACCCTTTGTGTAAATGTTTAGCAACTTTTATGTTTACAAATTCACACCAAAAGGTACAAATCAATTTGCAGACCATGCTGTCTAATTTTCACACACACTCCTATGGTACTTGTAATTTTCTGTGAAGCCAAAGAGGAGAGTACTATCTAAAGTTTGGTAGAGGCGCTATTTGTGCGTTTATTTTTTATTTCTTTTATCCATGCAATTAGTGGGCATGTTTTGGATGATTTATAAAGACTGCCATATGCCAGTTTAGTTCGTTCAGTAAAAGTAGCAGATTTTATGTTCCACAGACAGTTTGAGAGCAGCTGTAAAAACAAGACACTCTAAGGTTCAAATGTAAGGATGGAGACAATATTTAATAATCACAAAAGAAAAGTGTGATGAATTTACTAAATATTGTCTGAATTGCACCTGAAATAGGTAGTCTCTTAAAGTGCCCCAAACAAAAGTAAAAAACAATAATATGATAAAATATGATGGTAAATATAAATATTGAAAATATAAAATGGAAAACAAGAGAATGTGTCTTTGACTGCTATCTTCCCCACCTCCGCTAACAGCAGCTTGACATGATATAAAACATGGTAGGTGCTCTATTATCTGGTAATCTTGCACAAAGCATCCCCTTAATTTATAATAAACACAGAGTAAACGAGGAAACAACATGCAAAGACATATGTGACGCAAACTCCAAAACAGGCAAGCACAAAAAACAAATGCAACATCAAAACCCTGCTAATAGAAAGGGAGCAAGCTGCAAACAATTACAAATGCACCTCAAACAGTGAAATGAGCTGTAAACAAATGTATGAGGTAAACTCCAACGCACGCAAACATGAAAAAAAAAAAAAAACAAATGCAACAAAAGAATGCTCCAAACAAAACATGCTGCAACCAAAAATAAACTCCTGCAACCACAGAAAGAAAATTATGCAAATGGTAAAAAAAAAAAAAAAGCAACAAACTGGCTCCACAAAATGGAAGTCCTCCAGACCACTAGAGGGAGTCAAAGAGGAACAAACCATATCGGACAAGATCCTCAGCACAAAAAGAAATTCCAGCTTTGACACAGGATTTAAAGAAAAATAAGCAAGTTGCAGGGCGAAAGGAAGGGTTTGTTATATATCTTTTCACTTTCAAACACTCATACTGTAGTCTTAAGATATTACAGAAAAAAAGCAAAGTTATGCATAGTAACATATAAAAATTTGTGTGTATGGTAAGTTCCTTATTTAACTGCCTCTGGTGGTGTAGACCACTTCAGTTTTGTGCTGGTGTTTGCTGCTGTTTTTAATATTTGGATCAATTCCTTTCTGTGATTGCAGCATTTTTTTCTTACTGTTAGCACTTTTGTTTGTATTTGGAGGAGTTTTTTTTGCATATCTTTTATTGACTTTATTTTTTTTCCTTCTACTTCTAATGATTACAGTATTTTTTGTTTGTCTGATTTTGTGGCTCTTTTTCTGAAGTTTTTTTTTTTTTTTTTGTATGTTTTGGAGTTCTTACCATATGTGTTTGCAGCTTGTTTCGTCATTTGCAGCGAGTTTTCACTTTGTACTTTTGTGTGTTTAATGATACAGCAATAAGTATAGGTGGCAAGTTAAACACAACACTCCACTGCAGTCACTTAAAGGCACTCGTATGGGCTGAAACTTAAATGTAGAGTTACAATATTCCACTTTGTCATACCTATAAGAACACTTCAAGTAAACTCTCTGGAAATTCAACTCTCATCACCAAGTGCTGGAAAAACACCGCTCAAGTATCTTTCTGAGTTCAGGCCACTCCAGTTTAATAGTGAGGCTCAGCGGAGCCCTCGTTAGATTATCTGTGATTTGAAACGGGGGCCCGACAGGATAAAAACAAATCTCAGGAAGGAGGGGCATGGCAGTCAAATTGCGGCCAGAGATAAAATTCAAAGAAAAAGATAATCCCACAATAAACAAAATACATGTAGCAGCTGTTTATTTTGGCATAGTGGTTATTAATCTGACTTTAAGGTCAGATCCTCATCTGTCTTTATGCATAGTTTTTCACTTTGCGCCAACCAGTATTCAGTAATCACAGAGGAGACACCCAGAGAAATGAGAGATCCAACAGTTTCTAAGAAATGATCCAAGAGAGCAGCCGCCTTTTCAAGCACTTCCTCTCAAAGTGGGTCCTCTCCTATTTGCACAAAAGGTATCACAGGTTAAAGTGGGCCTTTTTGCAGGCAGTTATCTGAGAGTAATCTCACCCAGCAGCGGTGCCTAGTGCAATGCAGCAAACATCAATAGCTTGGAGCGCTTATTGCTAAAGGCGAGGTAGATGGGATTCCTTGAGCCGCATCCTTTTAGATCACCTGCTGCGGTCACCAAGGCCCTCCTAAGGCAAAATTCTAAACAGCCTTTCTTTCCCTTACATTCCTTTGATCTTCAATAATTAATTAGATGATTATTACACTAAATTTCCACTGTGTATGATGTGCATAATAGGCCATTAGAGTGAAAATGGTGTGGTTGGGACTGTCAAGTTTCAAACACTTGAAAAGTCAATGAAAAGCTTTGAGGTGATGTTTACTCCCTTGTTTGTCTGTCAACACATCTTACATAAAACAGTCTGTACCACCGAGACGGTGCGTGTGAATTACACACACATACACACAAACAGATGAACATTACCATTAGGCTGCAGCATAAATAGAAAACACAAACATCCATTAGCATAACGAATGTGCTGATCATAACTATACATCAGTGAGCTCGACCCTAATGCTTTTTGAGTTTATCTTTGCCCCGATAATGAGACTAGGCCTAATGCGAGTCTGTGTGTCTAATAACCCATAACCGCATGAAAGAAATATTTGCTTTGTCTCTCCTTATTTTGAATTTTATTTTGCAGCACAGCTGAGCAGAAAATGTAGAACAGAACATTTCTAAAGCAGTAGAGATCAGAGATATGTGGTCGACTTATGACACAGTAGCACAATAACCTGGTGTATCATTGATATACTCTCCAAACTGCTTTTTCCCCAACAGGAGATCATAGGGGTTCAACTGCCACATTTTAGGTTCACTGGCTAGGTGAAACCCAGCATTTAATAAAATTATGTGCAGAGTGTGTTGTCGGGACGTTTTATTCAAGGACATAGCTCCAATAAAAGAAGATTCAGCCTGGCTGTTTTTACGGAAGTGATTTTGCGTTGTGGGATTTAGTCCTAAATGTTTGCATATATTTTCACCTATTTTCAATATAAAACCTAGTTTTATCTTTTGAATTATTTATCTGCATCCTGATCCGTTATAATAAATGGGTAAATAAAGTATTATGTGGAACAAAAAACTCTAAATCAGATTTTGTTTATTTTTACAGTCGATAGGGATGTGAAAGTTAATCCTTTCACCTGAATGTTTTCCAAGGTCCTTTCTATCAGAATCCAAGTTCAATCAAAAAATGGAAAGAAGAAGAAAAAGAAGACAAGTATTAATCTGAATTATATATTATTATTATACATTTACAAGTTTTAAGCATATACATTTCCAGGAACTCTCCCATTTGAAGGATTTTTGCTTGACAATCTCCATCAGTTACGTAAAATCGGATCTTGTTCATTTTATTTCGTTTTTACTTTGGTTAGTTGCGCAGCAGAATGCATTAAATACCCATGAACCATATAAGTTTTAGTTTAGGTTCTTAAAAAGAAAAAAATATCAATAAATAAACACAACTGATTCGTTTTTTTTACATAAACCAGTTGGATACTCAAAAATAATTTAACAAAAAACACCAGTGCTGTTATTTTGAAAATAGCGTTAAAATTACTTTTTCTAGTGAATTGTTCAACTTAAAACTTAGTTTTGCAGAACATGTTTCCTAATGTCACTACAATCACCGTCACATATCTGCTGTTCCTCAGTTAAATTCAAAAAACAAATAAAATTTATTTTGCAATTGTGGATGTTAAACATCTGGCAAATTAACCTTTCCATGTTGTTATGATGATGCTGGGTAGTTGCAACAGCGCCTGGTTAATGTTGCTGTGAAAGGTAACCCTCAACACATGAACAACCTAAAAGACAATTTATTAAATATATTTTAAGGAGAGACGAACCAAGACAGATTTTAAAGACCGATAAGAAACATTTTGACTTCAGTCTAAACAATAATTTTTCGTGGTTGGTGGGGTGGGGTGAGGTGGGGGGGTGATTCTCTGTATTTTTCTTCTCCATTTACTTAATAAAAGTAACACAATAGAAACATATGTTACAAAATTCTCAGTTCAAACAAAAAAATAAACTTATTAACAAATCAAACGACAACAAATGGTGGGAGCTGGAATGCTAGCACCTAATAAGATCTTGAAGCATGGCTGCTGAATATGCTAATAAATTAGCTGATAACCAGAAATATCGGCCGGCTGATGTTTAGGTCTATATCTAATCATAAGAATCCAGTGAAATATTTTATGTTTTTAATTAAGTTTCTTTGTTTTCAAAAAGCATTTTCAAACAGATGTCAATAACATTGAGTAGAAAATACCAAAGCACAGCTTGTGCTGCAACATTCTCTGTGAAAGTTGAGTGTTGTTTTCTAGATCAGTCCTTTAAAAGTGCTACATCAGTCCCAGCTTTTACCCTGAGCCCTGGGCAGAACAGTGAGTATTAACACACTGATGTATCTATGGTTAGGGTAAAGGGCAGTAGTCTTTTTTACATGTTTTGTATACAATCTTCATCCTACCTTATTTAAATAATTCTTGTTTTACATTGTTTCTGCTCCTTTAAAAAACAACTAAACAAGATAATTACAATTTATGAGGTCTAAAAACAGCACAGTTGACTAATAATACAAAATTTCCCATTTGCTTTCCACTTGGCACAAAAGAAAAAAGGCTATTTCACAATTTTATTGGAATCTGGAGAGCATTCAACCACTTCTGCTTTAAAGTCTAAAAGTCTTTGTTCAAAACTGTGATTGATTTTCAACACTGAATAGAGATAAAAAAAATTATATTCATGAAAGTTATTAAGTGTTTGAAAATACATGAATAGAAGAGTTTCCAATTTGTTTGTATTTTTAAAAGCCTAAGGGCAGCTTCAAACAACAAAATGCAACAATTAGACTGGTCAAATCTGAAATATGTCACTCTGAGTATCAGTCTTTAATAGAACAGTTTTTTTTTTTTTAATCCTCAACAATTATAACTAAAGATGTATGGTAAAAAATGTCTAATGTGAAGTAAATTAAATACAGTTCAGTTATTTCATTTAGAAAACAGGAAATGGATATGAGTTTTACTTTTATCATGCATAATTTCAACTTGATCAAATTTATTAAGTCACAGGAATTAACAAAAACCTGTTTATTTATCTACATGGTTTCTATACAGATGGGTGACACGGCTGTCTTATCAGTTCAAGAGATCCCATCCCATCTGCTCCAACATTTCCACACAAATTCTTCTCTGAATGCCAACGGTAGACCTTATGTGGAGAACAAAAGCCTTGACTCTGCTGTTATAGCTTCTCCTGCTCCTGTCTTCAGTTGCATATTCCACGGCCGTTTAAAAGGCCACCTGACAGACCACAAATCTAAACAGATGCACATATGCTTTGCTTTCCAAAGCAATAACATCTCTATTGCAATGTTTAGATGAAATTTATACCTGCTTGTGCATCACGTTTCATTTTGGCACTGCTACCCACATTTATTTCCAAGTCAGAACGGATGAGCTGGCATCTGCAATCAACTGAATGTTAACACAAACTGAACTGGCGCCATCCCATCTTATGATGCAAGCGCGTGTAGCCAGGATTTATTCTAATAGGAAGCAGGCTACATCTGAGTCATGTGTTTGTGTTTTCATAAAGCTCATAACAGGCTTTAAAACTACGGCATAAGGCAGTTAGTTTCCGACACAATCAATATTACCCATTTTATTTTCAAATGCTTAAGTGTGGATACTTACCTTTTTTGCATATTTTCTATAACTTTCTTTGCCAGGCTGGGGTGTAGAAAAGGAATTATGGACTACCACAAAGTCCTTGTCACTCATCAAATAACAAGCTTGAGTGGATTTCATTTAAAAGCAAAAATTTGCTGTGCCAACACTCTGACAATTACAGCTAGGGAAGCATATTGATTTTCGGGCTCAAGGGGCATTTGTTTAGCTATTCACACTAGAGCCTCTCCACATAAAGGAAAATCCATAAAAATGTAGAGCCTGTAAAAAAAAAAAAAAAAAAAAAGAATATATTTCTCCAGATTTAAAGCATGATCTGTGAAAAATTCACATTTTGTAGCCCTTTTATCATATAGCATATGATCCATTATAAATTATTTCTATTTGCAGCTTTTGTTCTGGCTGTGAATTAGTGTATGGAAGGCTTAATTTAAACAATGGAATGCAATATCAATTACCGTTAAACAAAGATCAGTGATGACTCAACAGAGGCAGTGTGTAACAAAATATCCTGATCTTTCAGCTCTCATCATGTGGTGGTAGCTCTCATCATTGTTTCCCTGCACATCTGATGCACAACCATCTCAAATGACTGAAATTCCTCATTGAACCTTTGCATGAGCTCATCAGGCTAAGATTTAGGAGCTGTGCCTAAAGTCCTATAATAAAACATCTACACAGAACCCATCAAAGCTTTACCCTTTGTCACACAAAGTGATTAAGAATCCCACTAAAATTACATACGCATTTCTTCCACATGATAAATCTATATGCAAATGTGCTGTTCTGATTGCAGTGTAGTTTCTCATAATCCTTGTTATTTACTATTGCAATTATTTGAACATTGGGAGTATCCAATTTAGCACAAAATAGATAGGAAATAAATGAAAAAGAAACTCCATCATATCTTCCCTTTGTTTGTCTTTTTCCATTGAATTGTATTGAGTTGAGTTGCCTAGTAGCTAAACTGACCTTTCGTTAAATTGATTTGACATACTATTTAATTGGATTTTTACAAAGTACTGGGAAACAGGAGACCATACAACATAATCCAGGTAGAATTATCCATATAGTTAGTTGGAACAAAATGTGAAATTAAAACAGAATAGAATAACAGAATATTCTTATTGTATGAATTCTATTTTATAGTGGTTAAAACTGCAGAGTACAGCCGTTACCCTGAAGTTCTGCTGAAGTTTTACATGCAAAATACTGTCAATAATCCTGCTTTTCATGTAGTGAGTTATCTACAATAAACACATTAAACAAAAGTATTTGTCTCAATATAACCCCTTTCATATTAGTTTTTTTTTTCTTAATTGCATACAATTCTTTAACCTAAAGCCTATTATTACAACTTATACATGTTCTTTAGGATGCAAGACAATTAGAATATAGCTGACAAGTTGTTGTAGAATCCACTTGACTGACATATCTTTTTAGCATGAAATAAAACATTACTGCCAACAGTAAAGATCAATTTAAAACTTTGTCAATAGACTTGATTTTACTGTGGGGAGTGACTGATTTTAATAGCAAAACTATAAAGGTCTGGACAGCTCACCATATTTCCCACTAGGGACTGCAGTTATGACAAAGAGGAAAAATTGGACTCCCCATACTCAGTATCAGAAGTCTACCATCAGTTTTTGATGGTTAAAGTGGACATGGATTTTAAAATGTAAGCATTTACACAGCTGGTGCAGTCCAGGTATTAGTAAATGTTTAGAACACTCACACCTTCAGTTGGCTCTGTTTGCTTTCACATAGACACTTTAAGACTATGCCAAACAACTTCATGCAGTTACAGCAGATTGTTTTAGGGGTAGCACTGCTTCAATATTATGTTGATCAGTAAGAAAAACAAAGCAAGAGGAAGACTCATGAGTTCTCTGCTAATTTGGAGTTTAAATGTAACTGTAAGCGCTCACCTTCAAACTTTTCCATGAGGTAATTTCAAAATCCCTGGTCTTCAAATTTGGACCCCTGCTTTTGCTTCTGTTGCATTGCTTTTAAATTATATCTGCTCCTCCTGCTTTAGGTGCAGCCAGGCAAGAATTCACAAGGACAGACCGTGCTGAGGCACACAGTTGTAACTGCACCATGGTAAAATTCAAAAAAAAAAAAAAAAAAAGGAAATTAAAAACAATCTACTGGACTGGAGTTTGAAGAGATTTATCTTCCCATTCAGGAAGCTTTTTCAATTCAAAATGTCAGGAATAGTATTGAGTTTGAGGTTTTATACAGTATCCCAACAAAGCCCTGTTTGTATTTTGAAAACATGCAAATTGAAATGGATAAAGGGCTCCATCCCTTTGGAATAGGGGTTATTTTTTTGGCTTCTTTTTTTAGCCTGCAATGCCCCATACCCATCTAAGTGTCTGAAAGGTTGGACATTAAAGGGAATTGTTGGCCTGCCTGAATAGGTGAGGTCCTACGCTCTGCTGTACACCGGCTTGTGACATATCATCGGCATTACGCTGCTTTGTTTATACATAAGTTAGGCTGTCATTGGACATAAGTTCTGGACTTGTTATGAACACGCCACGTACAGTATACCCAATATAACCCAAAATTGAAAAGAATATATAGAAAGTTCAGCATATGCCAGCGTTTTAGGAGATTCTGGGACGTCTGTATACGCTGCCTAAATTGACAAGGTGTGACTTAATCAATCTTCACTAATCAGTGAAACACATATAAAAGCTACAATTAAACTTTACTGTAAAAGCAGTTGTTAAAACTGTCATGTTTGATGTCTTCCATTGCATTACCTTTCAATTTTCACTTAAAAAAAATTGTACCAAATAGCGTATTAGTATTCCAAAATCTTAATGCATGCAGCTTCAAGGACAAGAAGGCTTTGTGCCACTTGGGTTTTAGCTCATTCCCTTGCACAAAGTTGTAACCATGACTATTCTTTTTCAACACCCAAAGTATATGAGAAATAGTAGGAAATTTGGTTTGACCTTGGTGTCCACATCTTTTTACTGGGTTGACATTCATTATCTCTATAGATCTTGCTTTGATTAAAGACAAAGACAACCTTTTCACCCTCTGTTTGCCAAAGACAGACTACAAATAGAGAAACACTGGGAACAAGACAAGCTATTAAGATTCCATTAGCTGTTAAGATAGTGCTCCTTGAACTAGGGAGATTAGCATTTACAGATAAGAGAAAAATGTTCGCCATTATGCTTTTAAGTAATTAGTTTCTTTTAAAACTTTTCCTGCTGCTATAAAAAGATAACTTGTGCCATATTTCACCATGTAAATAGTGGAAGTGCAGTTATTGAAAAGTACATCAGAAAAAAGAAATGGTTCAATTTGGTTGTGTATGTTGTTACTGTACATACAGTTATGCTTGAAAGTTTACATGCCCTTCTATTAAAGACAAAAATCATCTGCTAATATAATAATAAAAAATTGACAAAAGCAATAACAAATTATGTTTTCAGTTAGGTACTTTAATGTTTTTCGGGACATTTTGTTTTTTAGGATTATTTTTCAAAACTACAAATTCTAAATCAATATTTTATTTGACAAAATCTTAGTCAATTTTTATTTATTATGACCTTTTTCAGTTTTGTGTTATTTAAATTACTAGTTTGAATTAATCATTTTCTGTAATGGAAGTGTATGTAAACTTTCTAGCACAATTGCATTGGTGTCTTCTTAGCATGTATTGAAAAAAAGCAGCACAAGACAGGAGGCGGGACTTCATGAAGAAACAAGGAGGGAGGGGGAGGGACATGGGGGAGTAACACAGAGGAGAGCCTGTGCTTTAGGCAAAGCGTGGGTGTCCAACCACCTTACAAGCCAAAGTTCGGATGTTAAAACACCCACATCTCCCTGGTATACAGTCATAACAGTGGTGTGCTTCTAGATTTGAAGGCGTTTGGCTGAATGGACACCTTGTTGATTTAGATATGAGGACTGGTCTACATTAGTTGATACATCAGGCAACATTTTTTTTATATCACTTCTCCTATTTCAGCAAATCAAGTAGACCATATATTGAAGGCGTTTGCCAACAGGTCCCAAGGCAGTATTGTTCTACAAAAAGGATATCTCAAGACTGAACCCTGATTATTTGATTGACTTTATTCAATCAAAACTAATTTCAAAGTTGGAAGGTCAGATCAATGCAACAGGAAACTGTTTTTAATTACATTTAGCGACCTTTATTTTTCCTGTTGGATGTATAAGTTTGTGTTAAGAACTTTGCTTGTGTAGAGAGCATGTACAGTATGTGAGTGATATCATCACCTTGGTGGTTAATCGTTCTTAGCAAAGGTAATTATGTATTTTGTAGAACTGGACATGTATATCACTGAAACTAATCTTTGTTCAATTTTTTTTTTTTTCTCTGAATATCAATTGTCAACTTCTGGTTCTTGGTTTGGTGAGAACAGAAGGCAAAGCTGTATCCAAGAGCAGCAAAGGACAGGTGGACTTAGCTCCAGAAGGCCACAGAAGTTCTTTGATAAAGCGACACAAGGTATAAAAAATATAGATATAAAAGTTATGCCTGGAGTGCTGCTGCAGCCCCCAGGCCAAAGCAGCAAAGTGTTGGAGATATAGACCCAGAGCTTGGCCCTAGGTGTAAGACCACCCTGTAAAGATACTCAGCAAGCCTGGAAGGGACCGGTCCATCACTGCTGACAGCTTTTATTTGTTTTTATTTTTTTTTACCTAACCATCTAATACTACCTATGGTACTACTGCTTTAAAACAGAGGGCCGCATATTCACTCCAAATCATATACAGTATAAGTCAGGTACATAAAAGCCATAAAGCTGTAACTGGGCATGTTTATATCAATATCTATGGCCAAAAAAGGTTATTTCTAGCTTGTTCAATGTTTTTGTGAATAATGTCTGAAATATAAAGCTATGACTTACAGTGCTAGTGGTCACTGCCCTTTTACTACGAGGCTCTATTCAAACATACTCAAGCATATTTGTTACTTGAAGATATAGGATTCTAATCTGTACTCTCAATAATCCAGTCTAATAACCACTTAGTAGGTTTTAACTGAAAATGGCTCAGACGGAGGAATACAGGCAAGATGGATTAAATACACCATATGACCCACAGGGCATCATTTGTCAGCATTTTGGTTATTCTTATTCGATTGTCAGCATTCAACAATGACCGTTGCAGAGAACTGGAACACTGGCTGTTTCTAGCCCTGGGCAGTGTAATCATGTTATCTGCCGATTTCCCAGACTGGTAAATGACAGGAAGAATAAAACAATGAGAGAGTTCTGGAAAAGGGAGCATGGTGGGACAAATATGATTCATTAAGCTTCGGCTGACAAGGTCCCTGTCACACACACCATCAGTCACAATACCCAAGTTGTGTCTCAACATTTCTCTATTAGGTGTGCTGTTGGTTTGAAAAAGCTATTTAATCCCTGTTATTGTACACCAGGTTCGCCAAAGAGCCAAGATGTTGTCAAGACATTAAAACCTCATTAAAGATCCAAAACTAACACAGAGACAGCACAATTAGAGAGCGGGGTCGGTAAAACATCTAATTAGCCTCAGCTAAGAGAGCCCTCCTGCCCTCATAAGGCACTTTCTTCTGCATTCATGGCAGTAATTCCATTGGCTTTGTAATGATATTTGACTACATTGTGTTTTGTTTTAGGTTGATTTCTTGTGGATCTTTTATTCTGCCAAATCTTTAAAATAATAATTTTAATGAATACGAAATAATAAAGAATGTAAAAATTATATAATAATTTAGACAAATTATATCTGATTGTTGGGTTTTTAACAAAACCCAAATATTTTTTTAAGAAGTCAATCAACATTTAAAGTCATTTAAATTGTTTGAGTACCTTTTAAGCATATTCCCAGCATTAAAGTCAATGACTTCAAGAACATTTAAACATCTCATTGGATAAATTGCATAGTGACTTAGCTCTTATTGTCAAAAAAGCATTGTCAAAACAAAAATGCTAAGGACCCTATTTGGTTCAAATGCTAACTAATATCCCAAAGGCACTATGAACCCTTTCTCACCTGCATATTAATGTAGGAATTTTGACTTGTGTTGTATCTTTCAAGATATTTTCCAGTCAACAGAGTCTAAAAAAAAAGACACCAAAAGCCTTAGCCTTGGAGAACACCTAAGGAGCAGTATGGAAGGTTATTCATACATAATATCAGACCAGCATTATGGTATAAAATTACAGCAGGGACTGACTGGCTGTGGATGTTTTTACAGTGTCGAGGGAGGAGATAGGAGTAAGCAACTCACCAGGTGTCACTCAGGACTATACCCATGCAGGGAAAATTGATGATGGGGCAGGAAGGGAAGCAGGAGAGATAAAGCCTTTTCACTGCCACCAATCCATATCAGTATACAGTATGCAGGACATTTGGTGGAATCATGCTGGGTTCCCTAGACTTAAAGTGCAAAGAGTGTGTCATCTGCTGAAGGGATGAAACTCTGTATTAGACTTTAATCTAATCAATGGGAACTAAAATTACAGGTTTATTCAAAAGTGAAACTATTTGCATCTTTAATATATCCAAAAGTCAGCATTTCTTGAAAATCTTCCGATTTACTAAAAGATATAATTCTTATTCAATTACCGTTGGCTTTCCACTTTTCCTCGAACAAAATGGTGAGCAGTTTTTATCTAGAGCTAAATTTTCATGTGACGGAGTTGGAATAGCGGTATAAAAACGTCTCAATTCCACTGCACATGCTGTGCCAGAAGCATCATCTTGGTGGAAAAAAGGGACAGTAAAAATTTGCATTTAGATTACTGTAGTAATAGAAAGACCATGGCGATGAATCTTGTTCTGTGAAAAAAAAAGACTAATGTGCATGTATTTTGAATAAAACTGTGCAGTTAAACACTTGGATCTTTATGGAAGATCTATAAAAGAATTCCAATCTATCATGTTTAAAACAATAACAGATGGGATCCATACATAAGAAAAATAGATGATAGATGTAACAGTTAGCCAAACCCTTTAATTTTCTTGAATCATTTTAAATTAAGAGTCTTTATCCAATAATTTGAAAAACCAAAAAATGGATATGTGACCTGAAATGCAAAATTTATCCCATTTCATTTACGTGTGGTATTTACTACAAACAACTTCAAGTGGTGATTTTCATATGCATGAGCCTCACATCGTTTACCAATAGCGCATACCAAGTAGATCTAATTTGTTTGCGGTTCTTCGCCATCCTCCAGTCACAAAAATGTCAGCTGCACACCATCACAGACACTTAATTAGGGAGCCCTAGTCCATTGTGCATACACAATCTTTACAAAGTGTCTCAGATAATGAAATGATAAGGTGTTTTTTTGGGTGGCTGCAGTCAGTGCAAATGGGAAGGAAAAGCAGGAAACACATTCGAGTAATAGCTGTAAGGAGTAAATTCAGCTTGAATCTACTGAAGTGGCATCTGAAGCAAAGGTTCTGTTTTCAGTTTAAAATACACTACCTCAACAGTTGTCTTTGTTATAATGGAAAATTTGCCTCCACAAACAAAGAGAGTAATTTACAATCAAACTATGTAGTCTGAGACAGATCTATTTGATAAAGTCCACTGGGACCAAAAGTATAACACAGTCCAAAAAGGTTGATCTGTTCTGCTTATTGCTATAAGCATGTGGAAACATGGAGGGAGATCCATTCCCTTAGAACAGTGAGAGACCTCAAGTAGAACTAGGCTGAGTATGAGCAGTTAGCTGATTCTTTGAGAGTGGGGAAGAGACAAGGGCCTGAAAAGAACTGGGAGGGAATACTTTTAAACTGTAAGAAAACCGGCTAGTTTTTGGTAAAAATAACAAGTCCACCAATGGAAACACATCATAACAAATTACAGAACATTTAATTTAATACTAGATCATGCCTAGGGGACTAACCAGGAAGTAATGGGCAGATTCACTTTATCTAAGGTCATGCAGAAACTTTAATGAATGGCTCGGTATGGATTTAGTAAAGGTTAGTTCCTCAGTAAACACATTGTCATGATGTTTCACTTTAATAAAGGTACACAAAAACAACATATAATGGTTTGGTACTGATAAGGTATAGATTAGTTCCTTAGTCACTACTTGGTAAGATGCTTGGCTCTACAAAGTCCATAAAATAATGGCTAGGCAATAATTTGGTTCTTAGTATGGGATAGAAATATTATTGATGACAGCAGCGCAAAAAACATGAAATTGATTATTTCTTTCATCTACAGGTTTACAAAAGAGAAAACCATCAACATGAAACCTTTTTTTCCCCTGATGTAGCATAATCAGAATGTCTTTATTGTCACTATACAAAGTACAAAAATATTAAAAGATTGAAAATAAACACAAGGTAGGATGTAAACACGTGGAGATCAGTGTAAAGTGTACAGTCCTGAGAAATGTTCAACAAATAAACACAATGAATATGATAAATATAAATCCCTTTATCGCCATTTGTATCATATGAGAGTGGGAGTGTTGGCCTAGTGGGTTAGAGCAGTGCGCTTGTGCTCTAAGTAGGTCGCAAGCTCAAATCCTACTGCCTCAACTCTGGGTTCCTTAGCAAGACCCTTAACCCCTGATTGCTCACTTGCCACCGCAAAATGGCAGCCTACTGCTCCCCAAGGGGATGGGTTAAATGCAGAGGTACATTTCTCCAATGTGAGATAAATTAAGTTAAATTGTTATTATGTATTTGTGACGTAATTTTTGGTGAGTTTTTCAACTTGATCAGTATTTACCCTTAGAACCTGTCTTTTACAATTTGGAACATATATTCTGCCCTCTGCTGTAATATCACTGCACTACAGGCAGTGAAACGTCATTTTGTCTCTTTCCAAAATGTCTACAGTACTCTCATGAGATCAATTAAATTTTTTTTTTTGCATGAAAGTTATGGGAAAAATTACTTCTACATTTTTGTTCTTTTTTAAATCAATGCTTTATGATTTTTTGACATTGCACATTTACCTCAAAATGTATTCTTTATATTACAGTTAACCCTTTATCTGGCAAGTTACCGTTTTAGGTAACTTGCGCACCACTAACAGATGAAGTCCTGCCTGCTCCTCTATTAGTCCAAGAAGTTCATGATTGATATTGAGCCAATCAGCAAAAATCTGACTCTGTGGTTATTTTCCTAATTTGATTACTTGACTTGCCATTTGAGCAATCAGAGGAAAGCTTGTGTTATAATATGAATATCGTATTTAATCCTGCAGGTGAAAAGTTGTATATTAGTGAACATTTGTGTAACATTTTTTGAAACTAATTTATGTCATGCCTCCCACAATTCACTCATTACTGTTTTGTTTAATCCATATGTAATGTTAAATATAATTTCAGCACACCTTTCGGGTTCTTTATTAAAACTACTAGCACTTGTTAACCAATGAAATAGGTTTGGTAGGAAAGCTCCCTCTAGGAGCAAATGTATCAATAAGCTCCAATTCCAGAACCAGTTTCTGCATTTGTACAAAACAGTAGGAATGTGTGAATGAAATAATATGAATAACATAAATGAGTTTTACATGAAACTGTCCTCCTAATGTTTTCAAAATACCAATAACATTATTCCAATAAACTGTTCATTTATATGTAGATACTCTTAAAGTTCAAAATACTCCACTAGCAAAATCCCTTCATATTTCAGTAAACTGAAGTTATTGTTTAGGTTTTGGCTTACAAGTTAAATCTTTTTAATAATAAAACTTCCAGACTGAGACCATAGAGAAAGACTGTTATGATTGACCGCTGGATTGACTATCGCCTTCTCTGAACTAAGAATAATGGCTTTCTACTGCTGATTAAAGTTGAACTGAATCTGGCTTCAGAAAACTAAAACTATCCCTTTAATGATCATTTAAAACAATTGAGAAGTTGTATTCAGTACACATTCTTGCACCTTTTGTCAGTTGACTTATTGATGCAATGGGTAGGTAAGTTCAAAAAAAAAAAAAAAAAACTGCGTTTGCTTTGAAGACAGCTCCAGGATGAAAACCTTTTGATCCCGAGGTTGAGTACAAAAAGCTACAATACAACCGTCCTCCACAATAGTTTTCAAGTTTAGAGCATATTGGGAACAATGTAGTAAAAAAAAAAAATAATAAATAAGCTGCAGAAGGAAGGGTGTGAAGGGGCGGACATGCAGTGACTTCACAGTTGTTGATCAGGAAAAACACCAACCTGTTATATTATGCAAGAAAAGTAGGACTGGTTGAGTTTTTCTTTATTCACATCATTTCTTCTCTGCCTGTCTTTCTCTCATCCCTAATTTATTGCCATCTGCTTAGCTCGGGTGTAAATCTGAACACAGAGCGACTTGCTCACCCAGGCTTTATCTGTTAACATTTAGCAATGTCTAATTAAGCAAAAATGGGAACTGCGTTGGCTGAAAAATGCCGCAGCCGGGTAATGACAGTCATAACAGTTTGGGATGCGTGTCTGTCACTGCAAGCAAATGCACTTATTAAATCAGGGTAATTAGAATAAGGAAACAGCCATAATGGGCAAAAGCCATTTGGCTGTGATTAAAGAGGTTCAACTTGCAGTATATCCACTGCTTCTTGATTACAGTTCGGCTGTTAAAATGACAGATGAAGGCCTGTAAAAGCAATGCCAAAAATTGTTCATACAACCACTGTTGGGTAAGTCAAACATGCCACAAAAACACAAATGCTCTTTTTTGCATTGAAGTGACACTATGGTGAAAAACAACATGGGTAAGTTTCTGCATTTTATCTCATTTAGCCTTCCTTTGAATTAGCTCATAATGGCTTACTTTATCTATTCAGATATATGAATTCCTAAATGTTTCTAGACGAGGGCAATTACATAAAAAAGTTGGGAGAGATGAGGGTTTTCTTTACCCCTACTTATCTGTTTAAAGTTGTTTTCGCTAAATGCAACCAACTTAAAAAAGCAGGTACGCACAGAAAAGGCTAAAAGCTCAGTAGATATTAAAATCAAATACATGAAGTACTAAAATAATCAGCATGTCAAGTACATTTAAAAAAAAGCAAATAAAAGGCAAAGGAACAAAACATTTTTATGCTGTGTGAAAAATCAATTTGGCAGAATTTCATCATCACCATGAGACATTTTTCTTAATTCATGTCTGAATTGTGTACTTAGTTAGGTTCTGGATCACATTTGATTTTTTTTCTTCTTCTTTTAAATCAACTAATCCCAGCTCTTAGAAAACCGCATCACACCTATCAACTGGGTCATGCACACCTCCTCGCAGGACAAAAATTTCTACTACCTCCTTGCTTAGAGTCGCTCTTAGCAGCATAGGATTTATTCTCCAGCTAGGATTCCTTGACAAAAAAAAATTCATGATATTCATAAAAAAACATTTTTAAATCACTCTGTATTTGTTGATAGGATTTTCACATAATGTGTAATCCTGACAATGAGCTTGGAATGCTGCTTTGGTCTTGGATATCATCCTTAATTTAAGGGAGTGTTGGCCTAGTGGTTGGAGCAGTGCACTTGTCCTCTGAGAAGGTTGCAAGTAACCGGTTCAATCTCCACAACCTCCACTTTGGGTTCCTGAGCAAAACCCTTAACCCCACAATGCTCCCTGGGCACCACACAATGGCAGCCCACTGCTCCCCAAGGGGATGGGTTAAATGCAGAGACTAAATTTCCCCATGGTGGGACATTAAAGGGACTTACATTTTGTAATTAAGTATAACAGTCAATATATTAGTTCTTTTTTTGTTTGTTTGTTTGATTCTTGGGGGAAAAAATATTTCAGTGTTAAAGTTATCAATATTTACTGGAGTAATATGATTTAATATCCCAAAGTGCTGTAAATCTTCCTGTAGTACGATTAGATTAGGCATTTTTAAAAGATTGCTGTCGTTCTTCATTAGAGCATATCCGTATTGACCACTTCCTGATATGACTTGTCATAATCTCTCTCCCGCTATAACCTTATCTGTCAACAGTCTGTGCTGCCTTCAGCAGGATTTATTGGCATGCCCTGTAACACAGCAACAGGATTCAAGACTCAGCCTCCGTGTCTTCCCTTTCCAAACAGAAGCGGCGGGAGCTGAGGTGTTGTTTTGAGTTTTTCACTGTAACGTCAGTAAAAGGAGGTGAGGCAAAGGTGAATTTAGCTTGTTGCTTTTCTATCGGATAGACTTTTGGCAGGTTTCCCTTCAGTGACGCTTTTTTAAGTTGTGTGTACGTGCATTCCCCATGACTCTGTGAACAGCAGCAGTTCTGATTCAGACAGCAGGACCCTTTTGTTAGTTATGTTCTCTTCCACCATTAATAGAACATTTTTATTTTCTCTTTTAAACTTAAAAAAAGGTGGAACGTTCATCTTTAGGTGTTGAGATTCCCTGCGAAGGTTCTACTTTCAGATCACGGTCTTTAATTATAACCTTTCATTTTAGCAAAATCTATTGCATCATAGATTTTGTTAGCAGGGGGATTCAGACATGTTCACTCTGGGGAGAGCAGAGCAAGTGTGGGTTTTCTTTATTGCCTGGGGCCAGTTTTGTCTCTAAAGAAAAGCTTTCCATATCTTCAGCAGGGGAAAAGTTCAATTTCTAGCACATAGGCAGCCTTCGTTCAGTAAGACATGCTGCTAATTTATTTTTTATCATTACAAGATTATAGTCAAGGTGATATATCATCTCAGAGGAATCAATCATGAAAGGATTTACCAGAATAAAGGCAACTGATGAAACCTATACCTTACTGTACAGCTATTATCTGGTTTCTTGAACTTGAATTACAGTACAGCTACAAATATTGTGACCCTCCTTTTATCCATTTAAGTAGTTTATTCCCCAATTCTGGAAACCTCCATTTTTGTGCCTTAATATACTGTAGATGACTGTGTTATGGAACCAATATTTGAATTTTCAATGGGGGTTTATCCATCCATCTCCTTTTATACCAGATTAGGTCCCTGAGATAACAGATCTTGGGTGGGAAACTGGGATCCCTTATCGTTGTGGCGCACTATACTTTCTTTTCTGGGGTGTGTCAATGTATTACCGACTGAAACCTACTTATGAATTAGCCTGGCCAACTAGACTGGTACAAGAATTACCAGAATTACCCATAAAGGAGCAATGCTTTTCTGCTAGCATAACAACGAGATGCGGCAACGGAGCAAAGCTGCAATAAAAATTGAGAACGTAATAGAGAGAACACCTTGAATCCTCGAATTGCTCTTGCAAAACTGGCAAAAATCATTCACTAGAGAGTTTCTTTGACAGCTTAACACGTTCATAGATTTTTAGTGTTTGCGTCACATTCGTACTGTAGTTATTGGATTGGTTCTAACTTGATAACGCTGAACCTGTCAGCCCCTCCTTTGAAATTGAGCTCTACCTGATCTCTGAAAAGTAACTCACAGGTGACCTGCAGCAAATCTACATACAAATTAATCAGATGAGCTAGTTTTATTGTGTCAGTAGATGTTTTTTTTTTCTCCACACGACTAACACTGGAACTTCTAACTGAGGGAGACCCAGAACTTGCTGGAGGGATGACCCATCCCTTCTAGGTAGGAGCAGCTTGGAATCCCCCAAAATGAGATTGTTAATTCGGAGAACGATGTCAGGGTTTACCACATAACTACAGACCTGTTACCTCACGGCAAAAATCTTGGATAAGCACAAATCAAGTGGATGAAATAGGTAGTATTTTAAAGCATAGTTATTTTGCAACTCCAAAGAAGAAGCTAATTTTGGTCACTGGAATGTAGGCTAATTGCTTTAATGATTATTCATATTTTATGACAAACGAGTTTGTTTAGATTGCTAATTAAATGTGTAAATGTTTTGCTGTTTCATCAAAATAGATCAGTGCAAAATCATTTATAAGGATGAAAGGTTGACTTGTCGATCCATTACAATGTTGCCATGCCATATGTGTGGAAGGTAAAATCTATGGTGATTACACAATATTACTCAGGGTGGTATATAGCGGTAGGTGCAGCTTAGTATTAAGTATTAGTGTGTATCTGTGAAAACCTGGAACCAAAGTCCTGTGGCATGTATGCATTGGCATGCTCATATATAAAGGATTTATAAACAATCACAAGAAGAAAAATCGAAAGCAGGTGTGGGCAGCCCTAGACTTGTCCTCCTGAAGGAGGCATCCAGGGGGCATCTGAAAACGATGTCAGAGCCACCTCAGAAAAACTGCACTTCTCTGAACCCCTCTCGAATGACCAAGCTCCTTACCCTCTCTCCAAGGACGTTAGGATAGTAATGTAGACTGACCGGTAAATCTAGAGCTTTTTCACTTGAATCTGTCTTCACAATTTTTTGCTGCACAAAATATAATTTTTTTAATTGACATATGGATGAGTCTAATGTCTTATTTTAATTGGAAGAATAAATCTTTCACTGTCACTAATTCTCATATTCAAAGTCTATCCCAAATCCTCAAGGTAATACGTTTGCATAGAGTGATAAAAACTGTTGTAAAGACTAAAAAGATTTAAAGCACCAGCATACTGGATCAAGTTTACGCTTAGCCTTTTAAGATGCTCATTTATAAAGGCTGTGCTGGATTTCAATTAAATTTCATACATAGAAGTATTTGGATAACACGAAGAACATATCTCTTGCCAGATAACCCCATATGGGTAAACTTTATTTGTTCAGAAGTCATATTATTAAAAAGCATCCTGTGCAAATCAGTTGAATGAAGAACAAAGCTTTTTTTAAGCATGAATTAATGCAATAGACTCGTGGCAAAAAAAAAAAAAAAACTAATGTAGAGAAAAACTACATACTCTGCTATGAAACATATGCTGTTAAGATTGTTTTAAGTGATACAAATGTAGTTCTCTGTGCCCTGCTCTGAGTAGCTGTTGGCTCCTTAACCAATTTCTGTATCACCAGCCTAAAAGATGCTGAAAGTAACCCATTACTGCTAACATAATGACTGTTCACTGGCTCTTCACAGCAACAAACTCCTACAAATAAGTTATCCCTTAAATGTCCTGATAAACAAAGTGACTAAAATGGCTCAGATCCCAATACTAATAAGCACTGTAGTGAAGTCAGTAATAAATGTATTGTTTGCTGAGTTTATGGGATATAACTGGTGGTGTTCTGCTGGTTTATCAGTAGAGAGGAATCCTCCTAGTGAGACGCTGATTATCTACAGTATCTGAAAGCCTGTTTTTCTTTCAACCAGAAACAAGGTTTTCAGAACAGTAATGAGGATCGGAGGCCTCATAACAGAACTGTAGCTCTTTCTCAACCTTCTGTTTCATAGCAGGCACCCATAAAACCTGTGTGGTGATCAACGGATGAGAATGTAAAGGCTAGTGTACAAAAAGAAAACTTACTGATGTGCTTAAGCTCTTCAAATGCTTGAAGGGAAAACAGCCATGAAGTAGCCAGGTGGGCCGTTAAGAACTTTTTTCCCCAGACTCAGATAATGAGTGCCGTCAAGCAGAAGGCTCTCAAACAGAAGGCTGCAGGCAATTCTTTTATTTCATATATTTCTTTTCCCATTCAGGTTTATTGTGCATGTTAACAATGTGTCATCCAGCATCAACAAACATTTGCCTCAAGAATAAAAAAAAAACATGATTGTAAAACGATTACATTGCACTAATCCGCTCAAGTTGATAGTCAAAGTTTACTAAAAAACTCCAATTTGATAAGTGAAATGGCATTTATCTTTTTTTATATGTGAAACAAATACACAGATAATAGTTTTAGGGATTTGAGTGTTGACAGAAGGAAAGCATAAACTGTGCAGGTCCAAGTGAGAGGAAATTATTTATATTTGTCATATTTCAATACGGAGATAATTTTCATTAAGCTATTAAGGATGTAGTGGAGGATATTCTTTTCCCAGGTGGATCATCAAAATAAGTGGTCTTCCTAATTGTCAATCATTCTAGTGATACAGTAGTAGCCATCCAAAATTTTCCCACTTTACTTGATGGGCCCTTGGCTGGCCCCCCATAAATTCCTTTTTAAACATCAATCTTTGTATTAAAATATTCTTTCTGTCATGATTTGTGGACATTATGATCTAGAGAGAAGTGTCATCTCGTGGTCAGAGCCTGTAATCAGTGAAAGGGTGGAGTCAGAGTAAAAAAATATGCACACCCACGAGAAGGAGGGGGTCGCTCCAGTGGCTGGAGGCTGTAGGGGATTCTGCTGGGGGTTGCAGAAAAGTTGGCTTTCCATTTGGCTGCCGTTTGACTGGAAGGGGCCATTTTGACTGGCTGCTACTGTATATTTACGTAAGGCGTATGGGGAGCAAAAAGCAGTGATCATCTGTCAGAATGGCAAGTTGACTGCGTTAACTGTAAAGTCCACTATATAGTCCCCGCACTATATAATGATTAAGGGACTTAAACAGAGTGTGTACAATGAGAAATGGGCTCATGCATGCCCTCGCACGGGTTAAATAAGCATTCCCTCTCGGGAGCAGGCACAGGGTTGTACATGTGCATTTTTTTTTTTTAAATGGAGAGGACAGGTCTTTTAAATATTTTGTGAAAATCCTCCACAATACCTTTAATATAAAATATCTTTTAACATTGTTGCACATCGTTTTACTCTATATCTTTGCATATGGCCAAAATCCACAACAGTTTATAATGTGACACTGTCATCAATATTCCTGTCTATTTACTTAAATTAGTACGAAAGTATAAGAAAATCTTTCAAAATGTATTGTCTATGACTTTAAAATACAACAGTTACCTAGGTGATGCCTTTTAAATAGTTTTTTCTTCAGTTAATGTCAGAAAACGGTGTTGGCTTGGAGGACCCAAATGCACAAACAAGTAGGCAGCAGTGAATTTAAGTGGGTTTAATTAGGTTCACAGAAACTGAGGAGGGAATCAAAAAGTCCAACAAAATAACAAACAAACCAGAACCAAGGGGACATCAGAGGTAAACCAAAACTCAAGGAGCCAGGGAGAGACGAGGAAGGCAGACAGACGTTATACGAGATGTAAGACGAGGATCCAGCAAACAGGAACTGAAGAGGGAGGGCTTTTAAAGGGGACAGAGACAGGGAGAGGGCTAATGAGGGAATTGAAAACAGGTGAGGGCTGAACAGAAAACAGAGCCAGAGAAAGAGGACACAAGAGGGCAGCAGAGGACAACAAATGGAAAACCTGGAAGACAGGAACAAATAAGAAAACAACAACAAAATAATAATCAAATAACTAGGATAAAGAAACATGGTGAAAAGAAAACTAAACACTAGAAATCAAGGAGCAAGGAAAGACGGAATACTCAAAAGAAAAACATAACAGAAACAGAAACCTAACAATTAATAGAGAGTGACTAAATTTTGCACGGTTCAGACTTATTAAATGTCATTTTATTTTTGAAAACAAACACTTTTTTGTATCAGTGCCACCCCTGATTGGAAAATGCATTACTTTAATATGTAAAAAAAAAAAACAAACAGAAATATTACAATTATAACAAATGCAGTTTGATTTCTCAAACCTGTATGTTACAACAAAAATAAAAATATTTCTTTTGAATGTTGCAATGTACCTCCACACAGACCTAGTTCCGTTTATATTCTTATCTCATGAGGTTGATGTACTCTTGATTATATATCTTTTGGCTCTACAGCATTTCGACTCCTTTCAAAATAAATTTTTCAAACAAAAACGCCATTGACATTAATTTATTCCTTCATGGTGTGTTTTACAATCTCGTAGCAAGGTGGACAAAAACACTGCAGCTGAAAACAAAAAAGTAAGACTGAACAAGAATAAAACATGGGTCTTTTTAACAGCTTTGGAAGCAAAATCAAGTTAATTATGCTGTTTATGAGCACTAGATAACACTGAGGACCTCATTGATGTGCATACAGAGTAGCTGTGAAGAACCTGATAGAATTAAGCTATTGAGTCTCCACTTCTTTTCTCTGCCTTTGAGGAAACAAAGCTTAGACAAAGTTCAAACCATTTAAGTGACCAAATCATCAACATTTATGCCATTTTATTGGCAGATATTAAACTGAACGCCACAGTAGATACGTCATGCTTAAATTGGTGAATCATGCAAAGGTCATTCGTTCAACTATGAGATGGAGAAGCGTAGAAACACCTGATACATTCTTAATGGGTTAAGGGAGAAGGTTTCCAAGTAGCTCGGGTCAAAAATTGGCTGTAAAAGTAGGTTTTAAGATGAGCTGACTGTATGACAGCCATCGCCTGTGCACCAGCGGTGCTCCATAGCTGCCTTGGGGCAACAGTGCTGTTTCATTTCATCTCAGTAGCTGCCTGTCTTTCACTTCTTGACTATGAGATCAGGCATGTCTCCTGACTGTGGATATTTGTTTCTGTCAAAAACTTCTGATGTCAAGGATGAGATGAAAGATGGCTGACTGCTGGCTGTGGGACACTGGAAATGTAAAGGTAAAAAAAGAAAAAAAAAGTTACACACTTTAGATTATCCACTATTTAAGAAACATGACAACTTTAGATTTACTGCATGACATAGTATCAAGTCAGTAATATAGACAGAAGGGATGCATTTAAGACTTTTTTCAAAGACCTTTTTGGATTTCAGTTTTCAGTCTTGCCAATATAGAAAAATCACATTTTGCTGAAATGATGCTAATTGTCGGTTATAAACCATTTGTTTTGAATGTGATCAACTGTACAAACCATTGGTATGGATTAAGATCTCTAAAAAATAAACCCCCTGATGTTGGGTGTATATGCACTTATCTCACTGGAATATATATTTGGTTGAATCCTGCTCTGCTAAGTGTACATTTCCTTTCTTAAACTGATATTTAAAGGAGACAATGCGTTAGTAACCGACAGGTATAAAGGCACGGTACATGACAATGACAGCAAACAAATGAAAGACTCAAACTGCAAAGGACATAAACACAAGAAATACAATCAAAGGAATAAAAAAATTAACTGAAGCAGGATTCGATCTGTTGACCATACTTGCAGGACATTTGCTGAAAAACACCTGATGCAAACCCATTATGTAGTCCCTATTAGGCAGCATCAATTGCTCCTATCTGATGCATCTACCAGGAATCCTTGACTCTAAAGACCTTGACCTCTTTCTTTGTCCGTGGATGCTAATGTACCTGCCTGTGATACTACTGGCTGCATCTACTATATATAACAAACTAAAGTAAATAATGTACACACCCATAAAAAGTGCTTAATAGAAAATGGACAGTTGAATGTATTAAACAATGGTAAATGGAGATTTTTGGCCTGTCCAAATGATTATGTTTCACAATTATTTGTGTAAGGAACATTTTTCCAGGTTTCCTAGTCTTTGCATTGTCCCTACTAGCCTTATCTATTTTTTTTTTTCTTAGAGAGCACACATTCATATTTTTTACACCTCTGATTAAAGTTGAATTGTGGAAACTTTTATATAAATAATAACCAGCTCTAAGGCAAGGCAAGTTTATTTGTATAACAAAATTCCGTACAGGGACAATTCAAAGCGATTTAAATTATTTACGCAATAAAATATAGGAAAAATAAAAGCAAATAAACATAAAAGATGTGTAAAACAAATAAAACATTTTGACCACCACCTAAGACTAATACTACTTCAGTTTACAGTTTAACTTCAACAGTCAAAGGCAATTCTAAACGAATGGATTCTGAACTTTGACTTACAGTACTAGAACTCAGGCTTTCAGCACTTTTAGTGAGCAAACGTTTCCTCTTTTAACAACTCATATTCATTTAACCCACTTAACAACCATACTAAAAACAAATGCCTGAAAACATAACGGCCTGTTGCAATTACTACATTTTCTGTGTTTTGGAGAATTCTTGTAATTCAACTGCTATTATGGTTAAGTTGTTTGGGTGGTCTGATCTAGAGCATCATGCCAAAACTGAATTTGCATAAACACACATTTACATGATTCTTTTTTCATGCACAAGCTGGGATGTACAAAATTTAACATTGATAGAAAAAAGGTGCAGGAACCCATGCAAACATTTTACCACAGTGCTCAGCAGAATACATTATAATATGATCTTTTCTTTCATGAGTTTCAGCTTACATACTGTAGTTGTTTAAACCTAAACAATGAAACTGAATCACATACCACCTTATACAACAATGTAACACACTTCTAAGAAACCTCTAAATACTGTTTTTGTTCATGTTTAGGTTAATTCTACACTGACCTCTACACTTTAATGCATGTTAATCATCCTCACTTGGATGAAAATGTCCTCAGATCAGCAGATTAATTCCTAACCCAGAGGTGATGATTCCCATGCCTTACAAGGAGTACTGTAACAGATGTCTATCAATATCTGAATAAAGGTGTTCGTTATTATAGAAAATGGCACTACTTAAAGACATCAGCAAGGGAGAACTGTGAAGGGAGCATCTTTTAAGAGATCCTACTGACCTGCTGGCACATGATGATGATGAGTGGTATATTAATCAGTTTAGATTGCCTGGGGAAATTATCTTAGAGTTCTACAAATAACTGGACTCAGCATTATAGAGGAAAACCAGCAGGAGTCAAGTGTTTCCAGTGCCAGTTCAAGACTATTATTTGCAACTGCATCATTTCAGTGGGGAGCTGGCTGACATGTCGGGTAATTCATAGTCATCAATGAGCCACTTCAGCTTTATGAGATATATAAATTTGATATATACAATTAATCTACACTTCTGTAAAATGGGCAGCACTGGGTTCCTTGGATCCTATGTTCCCCTGATCTAAATTCTCCAGTTTAAACTTGACTTATTCGACTTGTTTTCATACACAGAGTGTATACAAAGTAACAATAAAAGTTTTCTAACTAATTGTTAATAAATATCAACTTAGATTACACTATATCCAGTCTGTGTGATGTTGCCATTATTCTTAAAATATAATGAGTTTTTTTCAGCAAAAAGACCAGCATTAAGCTCCTGCCATATTAGTGACATTTACAGTACCACCTTAAGTTAATTCACATTTATCATTTTTAACACCAGAGCAATAATATAAATAAACCTTTCCACCACATATGACACAAATGCCTGTATTTTAAAATCACTGAATTATTTCTCGATAATAAACATTGTTACCATGGTTTCATGGAACATGTGGTGGGTGCCTTTTGGGTATTTACTGAATATTTATTAAAATGCATTGAGAAAATGGTCCATGCATCACGTGCTACTGTGTTAATTCCATGCAAATTGGGATGTATGAAGGAAAGCTGTGCGGTAACTTGTGAATGAAAGGTTTCATACATCTGAATTTGTTAATGCGCCACAGGTTCCAAAATTTCTCCCCATTGCAACCTTTTATTATGGAAGCTGCACACTCTTTTGTGCATGAGGCCCCAGGGCATGCTTGAAGTTGTTCAAAATATCCTCCACCTCTAGACTGTTTTCCATACACTTGTATGTTGAATGCTACTTCTTTTGTGGCCACTCTAAATCACTCCCGTAAAGTGAAAAAAGATCTTGTTTTTGAAGACGACAGATGACAAAATACGTATTGGGGTCTCCGACTTTATTTCCAGCTTAAACTTGCTTTTTTTCACATTTTACAGTAACCTTTTATCAGTATGTCTTTTGTTATCCCCTATTTGGTATTAAATATCTGTATATAAAACTATGTTTAAGAATGAAGGTTTTTGTTCACAGTCTGAACTTTTAGACATGACATTCAAACCCTGGAAGCAGCAAAGTAACATATTTAAGTCAGGGATACGAATTGAAGTCCACTCACCCAATGCATGCTAACTGCAGCGAACTGCAGAGTACTGTTAAACCTGGCCAAGATAATAAAAGCAGAAGGGCAACACTATCAAGGAGAGGGGTTTATTTGAAGTGATAGCAACCCTTTAAAAGAAGTTGAACTATCATGAAGTCAGCGGCAGTGGGCAGAGAGCCAGACATATCCAATAGAGGTGCAACCATCCTGCCTCTTCGTGCAATGAATTCTGCTGCTGTGTTTACACTGAAAACAATGGAGGCAGCAGTGGCAATCACTCTTTGTCTCAAAGTACCTTTAAACTGCACTTCCAATTCTGTTTCCGCTAAAACTACCCTAGAACTCCGGCAAAGTCTTTTCCCACTTGTATAGACATACTTGTTTTGCAGACGTTGCGCTTTAAGAAGCATCAAAGAGCATTTATCACACAAATGGTCTTGGCAGCAGCACTTGTTTTCATTTGTCACCATTAAAAGAATGTGTGTTGGCCTGCTGTTTAAGTGATGCAGAGGATTTACTAAAGAAATAGAGGTCTTTTTACCAAACAGTCTGAAATGATGGTTAAAAAGTACTATTTAATCATCTTCAGATCCTAATACTTGTGAACGAAATTTATTTAAAATTTTTCCTCCAGGGTAAGTCTGGGCTGGATGCCAGACAGCAAGTATTTTCAAACTTATAAAACCACAGATTGTTTTGGACAAGTATGAAATAAATTTGTTATCCTTCATGAGCCAAACCATTAAAAAACTTTGTAATAGTTTTCTTTTTTTTTCATGCCAGCAAAAAAAATGGTGGGATAATGAGGACATTGACTTTGGATTTGTTTGTGTCATTTGTAATAAACGAAGTGTAATTTATGATAAATTCAAAATGACAGAATTAAAGGTTTATCTGGGGAAAAAAACAAGCCTGAGGATGGTTTCTTTATTCATATATAGAGTGCACTCCAAGTGGTCACATGCCTTGAACTCTTAGAATGGTAGGAATTTTTTTTGTGTGCAAAGCATCTCAAAGTAGCATCAACGTTTGAAATGAAAAGGGACAACACAGGGTTTGCCCTTTTCTCAAAAAAAAAACAACTGAAAACTTCACACCATCAGGCTGAATTACCTCATTATGCAGTCAGTTCCTCCAGAGTCCTCTCAATCATCTAATTACTTGAGTCAGGTGTGTTGAACCAAAGGCACATCTAAAAGTTGCAGGATACCGGCCCTCAAGAACTGAAATTGCCCACCCCTGTACTAAACTAACAATTTCCCCTCTCCCAGCATTCTATCAGGATGATGCTACCATCACTGTATCAAGTCTGATGTGGAGTGTTTGCTTTCTTTACGAGACAGTATTTCACTTATATGCCAAAAGTCTTTTGTTTTGTCTTTATCAACCAGCCCATGTTCTTCCACATGTTATCTATGGCTTGTAGCATACCGCAGAAGGGTATACAATAGATTCCCCTGCCCTATTTGTGGATCTCTTGGTGTTTTTTAATTAATATTCTCCTTGTTCTGCCAGTTTAGTTGTATGTGCATGTCTTATTGTTATGGTTTGTGGTTGAGCCGTGCTTCAAAGTATAACGGTGTCTTAACAGGTTGGACATTATTCATTTATTAGGTAAATACTGAAGGTAACTAGTTGAAACAGATTTTAATAAGTGTAAACAGAGTAGAATTGTACTTAATTCAGATGTTTTTGTGTTTATTTATGTTTTATATTGCTTAATTCCTCTTAGGAGCCAGTTGGATGCATGGACCTAGGGAGTATTTTGGGGTCTAGGGTCACTTAGAAACCAGGATTCAAACCATCAACCTTTGCAGTCAGTCCAGAATGCAAATGCCTTGCTCTCAAACCACTAAGCCACTACCTCAATGCATATCTAAATACATTTCACATTCTAAACAAAAGAAGAGCAAATGACCAATGAGGACATTTCTCATAAAGTAAGGCCATTTCCTTTTGCCGTTTGTGCATTTCTATGGCTTGAACGTGCATATGAGTTGTGATCTTATAACTCTGCTCGACTGCTCGACTATTCCCATTTTCATTACTTTGTTTTTTCCCACCTACTCTTATTTTTCCTCCCACTTGCTTCCTCAGGGGTTTCAGTGTTATTACTGTCTCCCCCTGTCTGAGCTGTGCAGAGACACTGTCTTCTCTATGATTTACCTGATTAACAGTCCTTACTGCAATAGGTTTAGCTCACGTCACCATTTTTGTCACGGTTATAAAAGCTCCCATTGCCACATAATTTAATCTATGCTTTTTTTTTCTGGTCTATTGTTTGTCTCATAAATAAGTGCTCACTAGTTGATTGGCTTGAGTGCTGCTGTCAGTATGCATGAGACATAAATGACCTCTAATCATTTATTAAAGATAAGAAAGTTTCTTCATATCTATTGCGTTAGACTGAGCTTGTTTACAGTATTAACCATTCAAAATTTCCCCACTTTCCTTGATCGGCCCATGACTCGTCCTTGGCTAGTCCTCTACAATTCCTTTTTAAAAATCTAAAATATTATTTCTGTCATGATTTGCAGACATTAAGATCCAAAGAGAAGCATTTTCTCCTGGTAAGACCCTGTGATTCAGTGAAAAGGTGGAGTCAGAGTAAAAAAAATATGCACGCCCATAAGAAGTGCCAGTGGCTGGAAGTTGGAGGGGATTTTGCTGCCATTCGGCTGGCTTTTTACTGCAAAGGGCCATTCTGAATTGCTACTACTGTAAATGTGTTTAAAAGTCAATAAACGCTGCATGTGACATTGGAAATTGAAACATCCCATAAAACCTAACACTGTTATATTCAATAAGTCACTTTAATGAAGCTTACCAAAAAATGGATTAAAACTGCCACTAGTGATTATTTTGATGATGACTTAATCTGTTCTTTTTTCTCTTTTTATTTATTTATTTTCGAATGGAAAACAGTGTTTCATAGGCGAGTTTTTTTTTATAGAATCTGTACCAGCTGAAGCTTAAACTATGTCACTTAAGTACCAAGTGTGACTGATTGTGATGGTATGATGTTTGCCTCTGACATACAGTATCAACGTTAAACAATACAGGACGCCCACCACAAAAAGATAAAAATAGCAATTTTAGTACAGGTTACACAAACATTAGGTATGCTTGATATATTGCCAATGATACTAAAATCAGCTAATGTTGCTTATGTTTAGGTTTATTAAAACAGTACCTTTTCAAAATGTAAAACTGGGCCAATATTAAAAACATTTATTTTCATGCAATTTCTCATTTTTGTGTCAGGAGGAGGAGGGGATAGTATCATGTTCTGGTGTTTCTTTGGTCATGCAACAGTGATTTTGATGCAGCTCAGAAATGTTGGTGTTTAACTAAAGTAGAGAAGCTATTTTCACTCTGTAGTCCGTCTTTCATGGGGTCCAAAGGGTAGAAATTGATATAATATATGACATCAGATAACATTTTTGCCCAGTATCTATTACTTTTTGTTAAATCATGAATTCATACCTTAACTTAAACAACTTAGTTCTGCAATACTTTAGATGGTGTTATGGGTTCTTTTTTGATCTCCCTGATTAGTAGTTAATACGCTTCTCAGAAGGTTCCCCAGCCTCAGAAATGGCTTTGCAGTCCCTCCCAGATCAATAATGTCAATGCTCTCTCCCATTTTAGAAATTCTATAGCTCGGGATGTAATGCTTTGCTTTTATAGATCTTTAAGCCTACTTCACGGTGTCAAAAAGGTTCCACTTAAGTGATTTCTTTTCTCTATCATACAGGCGCTAATCGGGCTCGTTTGTAATTAGTAAAATTTAGCTAGAAAAATGTGATTAATCACGGTTAGTTCATGACTCAAAAAGGGGGTGATTAATTTTTTGGCTCGGGCATGGTTGGTTTAGATTGTTTTATTTAGCTATAATTGCTAATAAATGAAAGCATTTTGAAAAAGAAAAAAAAACCTTTTGAATTTTGAAAGTTATCTTTTATATCGAAATGTGTTTGATGAGTTCAAACGAAAAAGGAATCCATATTTCAAGGCGGGTTATTATATTTTCCTCAGTGCTGTTTAGGCTTTTGGAGATGAAAAGAGTCCTAACTTAAATTAGGCTACACAACATACTAGTTATAGGATAATAAATAGTTTAATAGATCTGAACATCTGTAAAAACATTGATCAACATAGCAACAACAGAAATGGCTTCTCCATTTTCCACAATGTCCACAATCCAGTGCCTATTCTTAACACAATACATCCTTGAGCTAAAATGTCTTACTTGAGAAAATCCCATTCCTGAGTTGATTTGAAATTGCAGCTTTCATATTTGTTTTCTAAATTTAACTTAAAAAATAAAAAAGAGATCTAAAGTACACAATAACAATACTTTTGCACAACAGAAAGGAATGGGAAACCCAGGTGAGTGGAAGCAGAGAAAGTGAATGAGAAGGTGCAGCAGGTGGTGGAACAGGGAAGCTAGAGAAACTCAAACTGAAGATTGCTGATTATTATGAAGGGAAGCCAGACATAAAAATAAATAACCACTGACACATAACTTGAGGGGAAGCATTAAAAACTAATTTAGTGCAATGATATATAGAAAAAAAAAGAAACATCCCATGGAGACTGATATCATTACACTTACACAGATCAACTCCTGTTTATGTTTATTCAGTAAAATTCACTGGTTAATGAAATCAATTTAAACACCTTATGCTTTTGGGCCTAAAGTCAGTAAATCAAAGGATATTTAGGAGAAATATATTAAACTGCAAATTAAAACTAACTTCATCTTTCAGGTGATTCCTTCTACATTAAAATGTGTTATCTAGAATATTTTCTAGGATTATTTCTGAGATTCTAATTTGGAAAAATAAAGTTCACTAATAATTTGCAATAAATATTTTGATCAATCACATTTATAATATCAACACAAACATTTATTTAAAAGATGAAATAGATTAAAAAATAAGACACATAACCAAGTCTTCAATCACATTTTCCCCCCATCATAAATCTACAGATCTTTATTTCTTCTGAAATTCTCACTATCAATTATCAGTTACCTCAAACCAAAATGCTGATGTGTCTAACAGGTTTTCTTAGCAGCTCTATTGGTTTTCAAATGCATTCCTGTTTTATTGGTCATAGGTAAATATACTTTTAAGATAACTTTTTTTTTTGCTTACCAGCAGTTTTTTTTTCTTTTTAATATATATTTATGTTGTTATAATGTGCTGTAATGTATATTTTATTGCTTAAGGATTTTCAATGTTTATATAATTGTAATAATACAGATGGAGGCTGTATATTTCCTGAGCTTTTTGCTTCCCTCCCTGCAAAGTGACCTTCTCTGTATTGTATTTTTGTGCAATTCTTAGGCGCTCAATTTAAATTACAAATCACAAAAACATACACTGATAGACCAAAAAATGTAAAGACTGTAAAAAAAAAAACCCAGCAGGCTTGAACTGTATTGACTTTTTTGATATGTTAATACATTTTAATAAATGATTTCCATATTTTAATATAATTTCTTATAGACAAAATCCATACCATTCTAATGCATATTATCAGACACTATTTACAATTCCTCTGTGAATCACGATTAGGTCAGTTCATAACCCAGTTAAATCGTCTAAACCTTTGTCTATGTCCCTGAATATTAATAATGCTGGTGCAAAAAAATGAAGCTATTAAAGCTAGCAGGAAAAAGAAAAGGTTAGGATATAAAAGTCTATGCAAAACAAAAACTTGATCCTCATGACTCATTTCTACCCCTTTGTTGCTAAAGTCAATGCCTGCTGATTTGTTTGTCATGTTTATGGCTGCCTTGACAACTAATAACTTTCTGTGGGAGTTTCTCGTAGGTGGTAATCTGCACTGGCAGATCGGCCAGCCATATGTTCTTTGATTATTGAAGGTGATGTGCGCGAGCCCCGTCAGCCCGCTGTGTTCGTTGTGCTACGTGAAGCAGACACACAGGTCAAGGCTCACACCCAAAAGCCCGACATATGCTAATGAACTCATCTCATAAAACATGCACGGGTCCCTCTCTCAGGACTGAACAGAGGCAGAGGCGTGATTTAGCAGGAATTATGGGAACAGTCATTTTCCATTATGTTGAAGCTAAATGAGGACTGACCTGTGCGAGAGGCATGTCTGACCTGTGTCAAAGCAGTTCCTGCCAATTTCATATGGGGGAACTTTGCAGATCAGCTTTGACTTTAAAAAGGGACTGTGGTGACAGCCAATAAATGGATCTGGTTGCACAAGATAACCTTGCAAGAGTAATCTCCCTCTGAAAGCCAGTGTTCCAAGTCTGTATAATTAATCAAAGACAATGATGTCAATGAGGGCTCCATTTATGAAATTAGAGGCATGCTTTCTCCCATTACTGTACAGCTTCAAATAACATTAGGGTGGGGAGTGTGTGTGTTTTGGGTTTACAATAAACCAGGTATGGGAACCATTAGCTTTCTTCTTTTCCTCCAACCAGCCGCTGTTCCAGTCAAACAATTGAGTCTAGTGTAACGAGACTAGAGTGGAATCCTGTGGTGTTGACAACAAAGTCAAGATTGTAAATGAGATAGTAACAACAGAAGCCATTTGGTAAATTATCAATAAGGTTTAAAAGGTTGGTTCTCCAATGTTTTTCCCTCCATAAAAATAATACTGCAATGACTCCCTTGATTTATACATTTTTCTTGAATGACAAATATTCCAATACAGAAGGTTGATAAACTCAAACTTCAATTTATTGTATTTATTTGTTCAATTGGGTATTTAAATCAAAGAAAACCATATCTTATCTATATCAAATTGAAATAATTTGCACCTTTTTTTGTTTATTGTTTCACTAAAACTAACAAATCTCTGTGATAATTCCCAGAGATTGCAAGACAAACCTTAATGTAAGAATAATTCATAAATAAATACAAATATTTTATCAGTTTCATCTATAACAAAATACATGTATATTAAATACAGGAACAGTGGAGTTTTATTTTTTTCCATGGAACTTTTCAAGTTTCAAACCTTGTTACAAGATAAAATTAAGATTTTCACATCAGATATACCAATAAATCAGCTGGCCAATGTTTTGGTCAAGTATTACATGAGAAAGAACAAGGCATGTGGGTATGTTTAAAAGATCTGTCCGTCCGTCCGTCCGTCCATCCATCCATCCATCCATCCATCCACCCATCCATCCATCCATCCATCTATCCATCTATCCATCTATCTATCTATCTATCTATTTATCTATCTATCTATCTATCTATCTATCTATCTATCTATCTATCTATCTATCTATCTATCTATCTATCTATCTATCTATCTATCTATCTATCTATCTATCTATCTATCTATCTATCTATCTATCTATCTATCTATCTATCTATCTCGTGTCTGTCTATAAGTAGTTATAGCTGGTATATTTAAACTTTTACAACAACAAAAAGGGAAATAATATGTGAAAACCAATATCAGGCAAATAATGTACACTTAGGCTTGTTGCCACAACTGTTTTGAAATAAAAAATTGTCTATTTTTTAAAGCTACCTCCTGGGTTAGGGTTCTAAGCAAAAACATTTGTATCTTCTTTATGTGTGATGTGTACTGTACAGATTCTTGCTTGCATGTCAAAATGTTATGCTGCAGGATTAGTCAGCAGCTGTCATTTATTCTCAAGCTGTGCCCCTTATGAGGGATGACTTTTCAGCAACAGCAACGAAACTTAGAAATTACTGTGACTATGCTCCTATACAGTGACATTTCATTCAATGCACATTTCATTTTGATACATGCACCCTGTAGTAGATCATGCTTTGTCTTAGTTTTTTCTTCATGACTTATGAAAAAAAAAATCTTTACCAGTAGTTTTTTTTATATCAAATACACCAAGACAAGCTTAGGCGAAGGTAAAATATGACATTCATCAGAACCTCTCATTAAAGTGTCATTGAAATGCTGACTTTCAGCTATTCTATGGGTGAGGAATTGCTGTAACATTGACAGGTCTGTGGCTCGGTGTGTGGCGGCCTGTAATTGACAATGAAAATAAAGGCACAGTTTTTCCCTGCAGAGAACAAGTTTTCTTGCTAATTAGAGCATGTATCCATGAGAACTGCATGGTGTAGAAGTAATTTATCATAGGGCACATAATTACAGCACTTACTTTTATGTTTGTGAGTGAAGGCACTATAATTATCATTGAGCAGTTAAAAACTAATGCAGGTGAGCAGTGGGGAAAAGGAATATAGGCTGCTAAGTGCCACTAAGATATTGGTATTTATGAAAAGTGAACCATTACTGATTGGTGTTTGTGAAGGGAAAGCTATTAGCACTTTGGTGTAGGTTATGACTGAACATGAGGCGACAACCCTGTAGTGGACCTATTCCTTATTTTAAGAGGTTGTTACTACTGCAGTATGTGTAATGCAGAAATTATTCATTAATAAACAAAACACTTTTGTGTCTTTTAGGTAATGAGATCAAGAAACCACTGGCTATCCTATTGAAACAGCCTGGACCTCAACGCCTCACTATTCCTTAGACGAATCACTACCAGCAGTTTCACTCTAGCTCAGTTCTTAACTAGGACTTCAACTCGGGGACCTGAACCTCACAAATCGCCAATGCTTACAAGGAACTGCCTGCTGCTGTTCCTGTGGATTCTTGTCAACAAGGGTTCTGTGTTTTCTTCACGTCAACCTTCATCCATACTGGGATGGAGCAGAGGTGCAAGAGAGCGCGGCAGGAGCTCAGTGGGCTCAATGAGGAATGGGGCGGCTGGATTTCAGCGCGTCAAGAGGGGCTGGGTGTGGAACCAGTTCTTTGTCCTGGAGGAGTACATGGGGTCGGACCCGCAATACGTTGGCAAGGTAAATTATTTTTCCACTTGTAATTTATGGCACTGCAGAAGTTATAAATCAAGCAATACAGAGTATGGGAAAAACTGAATCAGTGGTAAATGGAGGGAGTAAATGAATCTGATGAGATATAATTGGATAAAGGAGAGGAAAGTTACACTAATGATAGTGGAAGTTGAAAAATAGAAGTTGTTTCAAAATAAAAAAACAGATTTTCTGCATATAAAACATAATTAAAAAAAATTCTAAGGAAACAATCAAAAAACCCATCCTGGATCTGGATAAATGAAATATTGTCATTAAGTACTTTGTTCTGTACAAATTTGAATGTGCTGAGAACAAAATCCTACTAAAATCATCAATGGACTTTTACAAGGCGGTATGGTCGAGTTGCAGATGACGAGATGCATGTATTTTTTTGTAAACAAAAAAAAAAATAATCCATTGCAATTTTTCATCAGAAATAATAATCGAAAGACCACACCATCAAAGACTAAATATGTATATCAAAAAATAGGTTTTTGCTAAATTCTCGCATTTCCATTAAGATAATTTATCTTCCCGATTACAATATAGGCAATTTGATGGTTCATTTAAAACACAGCTAAATTGCTTCCAGGACTTTGGTTGAAAAAAACTCATAAGAGAACAAATGCCATTTAGACAAAAAACAGAAAACAACAGACAAGTCAGGGAGAACAATCTGACTAACTTTAAAGCAGGATTAGGTTAAAAACAATATTCAGAGCCTACAACATCCCACGGGGCTCGTTTCTGTTCTTCATCTGAACCTGGAAAGAGTACTGCACACAATATGATACATTCAAATGAACTTTTATACGAGTCTAGCTCACTTTTTAGAACTTAAAACAAAAATGTGCTGTTTTGTATATGATGAAATGTAGGTTAGTGTAACTCACCATCAGAATAGGATCTATCTTTGAATATAAATCACCAAAACAATATTTTATAAGGATAACTTTTGGAATTGTATGGGTAAAACAACAATAACCTTTTTCCAATGAAAGCAGTTCTGTCCATTGTTAGAGATCCACAATTTGTCTGTCTTAATTAATCTGTTTTGTTCAAAAGTTTAATGCTGTCAATGATCAGCTGCTTTATAGTGTTCCTATCAGTTTTGTGTGCCTACTATCCTCCCTAGTTGTTCAGTGCCCTGTGCATAAATGCAGACTTTGGAAGAATAAGTGAGCACATAATTTTTGCAACCTCATCATAGAACATCATTAACCACAGTACACTGTGGGAGCAAGTGGAGAACTGGGTCAGACTTTCTTTATCCAACTTAACTAGTTGGAGTTTTACCTTAAAGAGAGGGACTTATCTGTGTCAGTAGACAACTTTACATCTGAGATGACAAAAATCCTGTGTGGGTTTCCTGAGATTTCAGTCGTGGCCAATATCTTCACATGCTCCCAAATCTCTACATTACAAAGTCACCCGGTGATACCAGGTTCATGTGCCATAATTTACTTGAGTTAAAAACAAACAATCCCAAAATAACAATTTTTGGACCAAAGGAAGAGCAATCAACAGTCATCAGATTCCCTCCTGTCCTGTTGCTAGAAACCAGTGATCAGCCCATGAAAATTTATTTTTTCTTGTAATAAACTCACACCTAAATGCACAAAGAGAGTTGAAATGTGTTTCCTTCATCTGAAGAACATCTCCAGGATTAGAGGACTAATTTCCTGGCAGAATATAAACTCCTCCATATGTTATCTTTAGTTTGGAATTGATTTCTCCAACAGTTTCTTCACATGTTCACCTAAAATGTGGACCTGCTACAGTTGATACGAAATGACATTGAATTCCCAAGTTATTTTAAATCAAGGTCAAAAGCAATTTTTTATACTTCCCTTTGACTGCTCTGTTTAAACTATTAATTGAAATGTTATGCATTTCAGTCTGTTGCACAAATTTTCTTTACTTTTCTCTATTATGTCACTGTACCACGTTTGTTTTCACCAAGTAAAAAACTGAATTATCTTGCTACTTCATTGTGTTATACATGTAATTGTGCCTTGTCTTTGTTAAGACCTACTGTAAAGCTGAAGTTTGCATTGCCCCTTATTTTTATTTCTTTTGTTCTCAAATATACTGGTTCTTATGGACAAAGGACATTCTTTTGAGGACCAAAACGTTCAATTTTGGACAAAGAAGACAGGTGGTTTGAAGGGGGTGTGAAAGAAGCCATTTATGTTCAGAAAGGAAAAACAACCTTAAACAGAGTGGATGGACTCAGGTTTCAGCTCTCAAAACACTACAACGCAGCAATAGTTGATTCCTTCCCGCTATCATCTCAATCCTCACCCCCAGCAGGGTGCAAAAACATCTTGTCTGGTCAGCCAGACCTACAATTTCCCCTATCAACCCCCCTTTCCAAGGCATAGACCAGTATGGGCTATTGCAGGCAAACAAAAAACCTAAACAACTTCCCATTCCTAATGGGCGGACCTGTTCTTCTGGTTACATTTGCATGTTTTCTTAGCCGAAACAAGTTTTTGGGCTACTCTTTAAAGCTTCAAACTCAATGGTCATTCTGACATTTTGATTTGAAAAAGCTTCCTGAATGGGAAGCCAAACGTCTTCAAACTTGGAAACAAAGTCCAGTGGATTGTTTTTGATCTTTTTTTGGAATGATTATGACTTGGATGACTGAGAATCTTCACCAGCAAACTAAAGACTCAATCATAGTAATAACAAATTATTTGATTAAATTGTATTTATGGATGTAAATTTTGTTGCAACTGTAGCATATAGACAAGTTTACAGCTTTGCGTGTTACAGCTTGCATTTCCTAATATCATTACATTTAAAAAAAAATCTCAATTAACACCAAATGTGTGGTGCCTTAAAAAGGAGTTGCAATTAAATTTTTTCTTTGATTTTTTTTCTGAACAAGGCATATGTGAAAAATAGCAGCTGTCTGAAGAGTTTAGTCTCAAGAAAGTAAAGTTTATAAAATGGAAAAAGTACAAACTATAAATATAAATGAGAGTATAATAAGATAGCAGAAGCTGCAAATACTCGGATGACACACTGACATTGGTCATTTGTAAATGACACCATGTCTTTGCATGTCTTTATGACAAAAGAAGAAACTAAATGAGATTTTATTCTTTATTCTGAGAATTAGATTTTGTTTTATCTATATACTTAGTTCAGAATATTTAGTGAGTGACTATGAAAATGAATTCATTCATTTTAACTGGGCTAAATTGAATATAAATAGCTTGTACTTATAGAAACCTCCTATTTAATTTAGGGGATTCTAAAGAGCTGTACACTAAATTCAGTCATTCACAAAGTCAAACACACACTGAAGGTGGTAAGCTACTGCTAGATCCTGTTAACTTGTACAATAGCAAATCCAATAAAGACATGGCTTTCCATACTGTACAAACTGATCATCTGCATGAGGTGAATTAGGTGAACAGCCTAATAACCCCCTAATAGCTCAGAAAAAGTGATGTTGCAGCTGTTGAAAGAAAAGCCTTAAATCCTAGCAGGGAAAAAGAAGCCTATCAGCATTAATGGGAAGATGAATACAGGAGTTTTCTAAAAAAGACACCACATATGTACAACCACAACTCTATAGATAATAGCATAACTATGTGCTACAATGGACCAGTCAGAGTGTAACTCTAACTGAGCATCCATAATAGATTACAAATTACAAACTTAGGTGTGTCAAGGCTCAGAACAGAGGACCCAACAATCAAGGTAGACAGACAGATTTCTCAAAAAGTGTTTATTAAAATAAGGTGGATCTGCAGTAACTGCAAAGATGTCTCAGACAGGACCCTCTGAAGGGGGAAAACTCAGGTTAGTGACCAAATAAATCTGACGGAAGATGATTACAAAATGTGTGAGTCACTAACTTGGTCTTAAAGTCCATCTATGCCCAGAGGGAGAGGTGGATTCCAGCCAAATAGCTACCAACACCACAGGGCCAACACTGCTCAGAGAGTACCAGATGCCGAAGACTATAGAACTGTAAGGTTGTGTCAGAAAGAAAATCAGGTTAATGTACAGGCCTGTTCTGATATGTTTGATCTGAACAGGAACATGAAAGCTCAGAGTTCCAAAGGCGAAATGGGTCAGGATCAGGCGATCAGCAAACAATCAGGTAAGCTAGAGAATTCTCACCAAAGGCTTGGGAATAATTGCCTGATGTCAGAAAGCAGGCAGGTAAAAACAGATCACACGGGAACAGGTGGGCTCAGTAGTTGATAGCCAGATTAGGTAGTCAGAAACACTATGGTAACGCTAGAACTCTCTCCCCCTTTGGCTCTTGAATAGTCAGCCCAAATAAATTGAAACAGGAATGGTTACATAGAAGCAGGAGACGGTGGATCAGATGAATAGCAACAAGAAACTGGGTGGAATTAGGCCGGTGAATGAAATAAGTAGTCCAGTCAGTCATCAGTGCCAAGATCATGACAAGGTGGACTGAATGAAAATGCTTACAACTATCTTCAGATCTTTATTTTTAGACAAAGTATGAAACATGTACTTTTACTTTTCAAATGTAGTATGTACCATAAGCGTCGTTAGACCTATTTAAGGGTGGCTTCAGCCACCCTTTCTTTGGCATTAGCCACCCTATAATTATTTTGCGATTTTAAAAAATATATATTTTTTTTCTGTATTTATTTTTTCCTCATATTTTCCCAAAACAAATGCAGTAAAGCACCGAATAAAAGCCATAAAGAAGACAAGTTAATCTGAACAATCATAGGCGTAACTTCCTTAAGGACTGGTGTGGACATGTCCCCACCAATATTTTGTACACGTATTTTGCTTTCGGTGCTGTGTATATCTGATTAAAACCCCATTCATGCCGCTCCTCAGAAAGAAAATAAAAAAAGTTCTCCCCGCTGCTCACCGTCCACAAACCCCGACAAAAAAACTCAGAAAAAAGAATCTGTTGCCTCTCGCTTTCTCCCCATCACCCCCCTCCAACCTCTCCCCATAACATTTGAATTGAAGATATCCGCGGGTGACGGGTCGGGTTCGGTAGTCATCCTAACGGGTTCGGGCGGGTGCGGGTTGGTAAAACTCGACCCATGCAGGTCTCTAAGCTACACTACAATCAGTATCGTTGCCATAGAAACAGACAACAGCGCCAATATATCAGAATTATACTAAAACACACGCAAATAATTTCCCACATAAAAAACAGGACTTTCAGTCCATTACAGTTTTCCGTTTTTAGAGGGTTGTTTATTTTGCATTTATTAAGTGATGGCTGTGGTATATTAGCTTCCACTGCTATAAGCTTTCGCAGCAGTGATTGATTAATTTAAACACCTGCTCTACTGATGGTCTATCGGAGTTGGTGTTTAGGTTGAACATAAAGAACACCTTTTATTTGAAGCTTCTTGTAGCTACTGTTTTAATCCCGGCTTTACTTAAAACTTTTTCCTGACTTTGATAGTGTTGCCATTCAGTTGCAAGCACTGCGCCCCTTTTTCTTTTATATGTACACGTACATTTAAGATTTAGCGTGTTATGTTAACAACTCATGAGCAAGCTGCTTTTTGCAATCTAGCAGGAAGGTAAGGATAGGATCTTGCAGGTGTGACGTCACTCTGCAGGGGGTCCAAAGATAAAAGATTTAAACAATTTTGGCATTGGCATTTCAGATTTAAGGGAGTTAGAAAGTTCACTTAGTAAAAGTGCAAATAATAAATCTGATTACCGATTACTTTTAAGCTGGTTGAACATACTGCGACAGACTGGTGACCTGTCCAGGGTGATCCCACCTCTCACCCAGAACGTGGCTAGAGATATGCACCAGCACCTCCTGATCCCACTGAGGGATAAGGTTAAAGAAAATGGATGGTTGAACATAGTCCGCTCTCCCAGATTCTATCAAATCAGTATTGATACCCTCAGGGGCGGATTTAGGAAATTTGGGGCCCTAGGCAAAGACAGGCAGGGGGCCCCCTGAGAAGAAAACCCATAAAACAGCCCCATTCTACAGATAGAGAAATGTTAATAGAATAGACATCCATTATCTGTTCTAGGTTTTGTCCCTCTCTTCTTGTCCCTTTTTTCTCTCTATTTATCAGCGTTCTGATGGCATTTTAGCCAAAGGATTTTTATCAAAAACATAATTAATGTGCACAAATAAGGATTAGTTGTATTAACCATACATGGAAACAGAGTTTTATGGGGCCCCCAGAACTTGGGGCCCTGGGCAACTGCCTAGTATTGCCTAATGGTAAATCCCCCCCTGGATACCCTGCTAGTGGATGTTCTTGACAGAAAGACGGAGTTGCTTAATCATATTCTGCTTAAGGTCCCATAAGATCTTGTCCGAGTCCTGGTTTAAAAGTAAATTAATTTTAAAAAGTGACCCAAAATTGACTGTCAATAAATGTTCTACAAAATTGATATATTTATTTGATTTGTACTGTCTGTTTAGATTTATGTGATATTTTTTGCACAAAATATATAAGTGAATATTGTAACAGTTATGTTTTCAACTGTAAGCATTAAATTGATAAATGTTATTCGCATTTTTTTGGCTTTATCCTTTCCAACAAAAAAAAAAAAGGCGTCGCGCAGGTAGCTCCCTTTCCTTATGAGCCGTCCCCACCAACTTTCAACACAAAGTTACACCCTTGTCTTAGACAACGCCTTAGCAGGTGCACTGAAAAAATTCGGCGCGCGCTGTGCGCGCGCATTATCTTCTAGGGGCTGAGCCACCCTTGTGTCTTAAACCTAGAGACGCCCCTGGTATGTACCCTCTGTTGGTCTATCACACACTACTGAATTAAAATACAACTTTTAAAGCTGTAATGTGACAAAATGAAGGAAAAGGCCATGAGTAGCAATAATTTTGCACTGCTTTATAATATTGCAAAGGCTTCACCACTTCAATATTCTTTACAGTATTATCTCATAAAGGTGATTGCTTTCTGTTCTTTTTAATTTTCCCTAAGAGGCTATATGTATCTTTTAAACCACATCTAGCTTTTAAAATCTCCTGTTAAAAATTTGTTGACTGTGGGAAAAAAAATCCATACATGCTAATGGTTCTCTGCCACAACCTTTCTATGTGATACTAACTGGACACATGTGGCATCAAAGCTGCAAGAGAATCGATGGTATGGTGGAAATAAATTTAAATTACAGTCCTTGCAATGCTGTAAGAACATCGTACTTATGAGCTGGGAAGGCTGCCAACAGCAATAAAAAGGTAGAAGAGACCGCAGCAGTCTGAGCAAAATGCATCCCATCAGACCCACTTGTTTTGGTCCCCTTTAAAACCTTGGCTATCACTCATTTTAGCAGGATTTCTTATTCAATGCTGTGGCTTAGGACATTCGTAAGCAAACTCTGTGGGGGTTTAAGGCTAAAGTTGTAATTTGGCAGTCCTGGCTTACACAGGATAATAGTAAGACTGACTTATCTGCCCCAGTGCCACTGCAATCAGCCCTGACAAGCCGTGCTGTTTGTGCAAGTCTCTGAGGCTAAAGCAGAGCGTGAGGCAGGGGCTGATGTCTGTTGCACTTCTAAGTCCTTAATCCTGGACCGCTGCACTGCTTCAAAATAATTGACTGATTCTTCCACATATGAACAGCATTTGGCGATCCTCCGATCTTTGTTGGGACAGTCTTAACAGAGGGGATTTTGGCTCATCATGATTGTGGCAATGGCATATTAATAAGTTCAAAGTGGCTGTCTGAATTCAGACGAGGAGTCCATCAGGTATCAACTGACTTTTGGTAAGATACAAAAATACAGTGTCAGAGACACTGAGTTACTCATGGAGCCTGCTTTTCATATAACAAGAAGTTGACATTTGATTTTAACTAAAAAAAAAGTAAATCTATTAATATTTTAAAATTTTTTAATGTGTCTTAAAGGTTAAAAGCCGCCAATTACTTCCATATTGAAGACTTCACATCTTCAAGCCATAACAATCCACAGCAGAATTTCCTTAAGGCTGAAGCAATTGCAATGTTGAAGCCAGGCGAGTTCTAAAGCAGCTTTTTACTCATTTAAAACAACGCCATTGGCAATAAGTGTATTTGTCTCAAGCAAGTGCTGTTTGGATGGTTCTTCATTTTTGTATCACACCTCTCCAGGGTCCAGAAATGTTTATCAGAAACCATGATAAAAATGAGAGCACCTTTCATCTAGACTAAAGAATCCATTGCTTCTTTTCGAATACAAAACAGGCTAATAGTACTTCATTTAATATATTAAGCAATCCACAGAGCCAAAGAGCCACTTGTGGCTCTGGATCTGCCCATCCTTAACATCTGATCTGGCAAATGAAAACTGTGATATCATCTCAATATAGTATAAGTACAACAACTTGATTTTTGTAAGTCATTGGTAAAGTAAAACAGATACAGTTATAAAGGAGACGGGTTAATTGCAACAGAGTGAAAAAATCATATGGATGACGGAATCCATGTGAGTTTAAGTTTCTGTGTTTGAAAGCATGAAAAGGAAAGGAAATGCCTCCTTTTTGTCTTGCCTTGAATACACTTTAAAGCCTGGTTTTCTAAAAATTATTAACCTGGTAGCTTTTAATATCACATATTCCTAAAACATTTTTGCAGTACTTAAATCCAGCAACAAGAAATCAAATTTGCTCATTGCCAAGATTTATTTGCTTGGTCATCAAAAATTTTCAAAGTACATATAAAGTACATTATTTCATGTATATAATTAGTGTTGCTCCAATGCCATTTTCTGTCCCCGATACTGATACCCAATACCTGGCTGGGAAGTACCTGCCAATACAGATACCATAATGATACCATCTTTTTGATAGTGATGTGTGTGTGTATATGTGAAGAAGTAGATACTACTTGGATAATAATAATTGCATCACGTCTTTGTAAAGCTGCTGCCCACCTTTGTGAAGCAGGAAAAAGACTAATACAAAGTGAATCCAGTAGAACTTTTTATTGCCTACCTGGAATGGGTGACAAAAGTTAAATCAACTTTTGGCTCTCAAAATGGTATCGGTGTCCTATTTGTCTGTACTCGCCGATACCACAATTTTAGTACAGTATCGTGACCCCGCCCCATGCTGGTATTGGAACCGGTGCAACACTTATATTCATGCCAAGTCAGAATAACAAAAAAACTGAAATATCATCTTAAACAAAAAAAAGACACAAGTGCACTTTCAAAATGTATGCAAAGTCTGAATTGCAATGATATTTAAATATTTGCACGTCATTCAATATTTCTAAAAGAACATGTTTCCACAATGTTTACAGAAAATGACTGATACATATATGTTCACTTATACTGTTTGTTACTGTCTTATTCACTGAGGGAGGAAAAAAAGAGCAAAATTCATAACAACTCAAACTTCAAAAATCTTTAGCTAGAAATTTTGGCCTAAATTAAAATTAATGCATAAAATGCATTAAATGTAGCATATGTGGCAGAAATAAATGTTTCGCACCAACATCATTTATAGTCTGCTTTAACAAGTTTATATTCCAATACCTTGAATATCATTGAAAATATTGCTCTGTTAAAAGCTTCACTGACTCACAATTTCTACTTAAAAAAGTCAAAGGTTTAATAAAAAAACAACAAACTTTTAAACCTAGTATAGCTACTATCCAGCAAAAACTTAATCAGCAGCTGTAATCAACACTGCTTCCATGCCATATGAGTGTGGTGGGCTTGTTGCATTAAAATTTTCATACAGAAAGAGAATACAATATAAGTGTGTAAAGCTATCAATCGTTAGCTAGTCAGACAACAGCACAAACCTGTTACTTTCTAATGGTATTCCAACTAACAAGCCTGAGCTTTTAGTGACATGGTACATGGGAGGCAGTATATAAACATCAGGTTCTTTTTAGTGACCTACATTGTGTAGGGTAGGAGTGACACATTCAATTTGCTCTCTTCTCAGTAGCAGCAGTGCCTCTCCGGACCAATTGAAGAAGTAATTCCTGTATCAAACGGCAGTTTCTAAAAGGAGGATGAGGATCTGGTCAGAAAAAAATTGAGAGAAGCACCTGAAGACAGGAAAAGCTTTATTAGGAGCATTGAGTTTGGGTTGGTAAGAGCTAAGGAGTCCCCATATGTGTGAATGATGTGACAGAAACGTTATGGCAGATGATTATATTGCCAAAGGACTTCATATTTTAGGAGTGTGACTGCATCATCTTTTGACCTGACCTCATGAGACTGACAACACTAATGACTGTGAACATGATGTAGAAAATATTGCCCTCTGACCTTTTTCCCAGTCAAACGTAAACACACAGCTATAATAATCTAAGCAATATGTTTGTACATTACACACATATCTCCTTTTATGCCATTATGGTTCATTATTATGAGTCTGTTTGAATCCTTTGGCACTCAGCCTAAAGAGGATAGCTGCAGTAGAGACTGATGGGAGATTTGGGGCAAGAGAGCAAGAGAATCACATTGAGCAAAGATCCCGCTGGCTGCTAGTCAAGCAGTGGGATTCGACTGTACAGGGTTTTTTTCCCCCCAACCATGTGTTTGCTGACCAGGCAGCCATCAGATGTCCACTGAAGGGTTTTCTAGTGTTTTTTTTTTTTCTTTGTTTACTTTTAACTGAAAAAGTTGCAGTAATTCAAGTTGTATTCATCTATTGCCAAATTCATGGCAAAAGCCTTCAAAAGGCACTTAATTTATGTCAAGAATACAAACTAAAACCAAATCATTCCAGTTACATGAACACACTAGTTCCACACAGACAAGCTTAGGTGTATCTAAACAGATATTATTGATTTTTATGTGTTGTACATAGGGGATTTATGAGACAATAGTCATAGTACCAACAATGGGCCTACCAAATACATATTTTTCATTGGTGCTGCTAGCACTTTCTTTAGAATTCAACCTTATTGTCATTGCGATGTCACAAGTACAAAACAGCAAAATTCACTCTCTGCATTTAACCCATCTCCTTGGGGTAAAGGGGGGGTGCCATTGTGTGGAACTCAGGGAGCAGTGTGGGGTTAAGGGTCTTGCTCAGGGACCCAGGGTGGCAGTCCGTGGGAGTAGGGCTTGAACTCAAAACCTCTGGGACACAATCACAATGCCACCACTAGGCCATTTGTGGACAACAATTTTCTTTTTATCGGTTTGGGTACATACTTATAGGGGAAAACATTAAGAACTAGGTGACAGTTCTCCAAAGGACTGAATATTGCAGGAGATTCAATTCAAAGTCAGACTTTATAATGCACAGAGAAAATGCAAAACACCTAAGACAGAATTCTCAGACTTTACAATTAGCATTTAAACATTAAAGGTTTTGACAAGAAAACTAGAAAAAGAAATCCATGGCTGCTTTGGAGTTACAATGAGAACTTTCTATAAAGTATATGTGGCAACTTGACTTAACAAAAAATTTTCTAATGACTAATCTTTTGACTAATTTATCGAATAGTTATCTGATCTTAACAAATTCCCCCAAAAAATCCCCACTGCTGAGGGTGGGCAGAGTAGCCAAGTTACAAAAAAGTTACATTCGTACTGTGTCTGTGTGTGCTCATTCCTTTAACCCTCTGTCTTGAATCTGGTGCCACCTTGAAAGCACAAAAATGAGTGGAAATGTATGTTCATAGAGTTGTTCAACTATGTTTACTAAAACATTACCAAAGTGTTGAGGGGGCCTGCCTAACATCCAAAAACATTCGGTCATCATACTTCACAAGATTCATAAAAAGCACTAGGTGTTTAAACAGTAATCATATTATTACTTACATTATCTTTTACTTCTCAAAAGCATCCCCAACAACTCCTGTGTGCTTCCTTTTAAGGTGCTCGTGCATCGCGGTTGTGCTCCCGTGATAAGCCAATGACAACTTACAGTGTACAAACCACTCTATCACCAGCTGCCCGAAAGTATTCCCATATTTTGGATAATTTTGGTTTTCTAGCAGATGCCTCCATCCTCAGTTCAGACTCACCCGCCGCTGCCATTTTCGTATCACATTCAAAACCAGAACTAACAGTAACAGAAGCTCTTGACAGGGGAGGAAAAGTGAACCAATTTGCCAGTGGCAAAGCTAGTGCTGTGGAGCAGAATTACCCGAATACAGATGAGCCAGTTGCTCAGACCAAAATAAATAAGCGATAAACAGGAATAATCATCGATGAAAAACATATCTATGTAGAAAAATTTTCACTGTTGATTACGTCGATTAAGTTGACTAATCGCTGCAGCACTAGTCGCATATAAATGAATAAGATGTGCGGTCTTGTCTTTCTAAATGACATTGTTAGAAAGTAAAGATGTTTGGCAATAATTCAAGTTACCACATTTGGAGAAAAGAAACAAAGCATATTAGCCAAAACATGTTACACAGTTGATGTGATGCCATCTGTCCTTTAGCTGAAACTTAAACCAAGCAGGGTCATCATCATGACTGCTTTAACAATTGCATTGGGCCCTTAGGAAAGCTGTGTAGAAAAAAAAATATATATGAAATTCTCAATGAATTACAACGTTGTCATAATGGTAAGTGGGCCAAAGTGTTAAAGTAACAATGTTGAATAAAGTCAGATACACGAGGGCCTCTATTTCTTCTAGCTGCCATTAAATGGTTTTATAAGTTTCTGCAATTTTTAGTGAACACAGTTCATCTCCATAACAGTATATTTTAGTTTTGCTTTGTAAAATGAATGCTACTAGCCAAGAAAAAAACAAACGAAAAAAAAAAATCAACAACTTTCTGATTTGCGTGTGTGTACCAGTGCATATTGTGGACATTTATTTCAGAGCCTTCCATTAAATCCATAGCTGCCAGCTGTGATTACAAAAGCTAAATAAGCACTAATTAGCGCTAGCCACTGAAACATAATTCAAGCTACTAACTGGGTGCTAATTGTGTCAGTTCTGACAACAAAGTTAATGAAAGACTTGCAGGGGGGATGATGTAGTGCACAGGCTTTACTGGTGCATCGGTTCAACTAGCTTTCCTTTGACTTGAGCCAGAAAGAACAATTGCTTGTTTGTGGGGGAAGCAGATGCTTGGCAACAGTATGGTAAAAAAAAAAAAAAAAAAAAAAAATTAATCAGCCTGCTGGTTTTATCCAACTAAAATGTTAAAAACATTTTCATTGTAGTTTTGGATGAAAAAAAAAAAAATTAAGGAACAGAGAAAATAGAAAAACACTTGACTGCAAACTTCGTAACATCATACTTGTGTATTTGTCGTAATTAATGTTTTTAATTATAATTCAGTTACAGTTAAAACACTTAAATTAAACTTTTATGAAAGTAGACTACTGTGTGAAGAAAAGTTTAGGTGAGATATTAATCTTCTGAAATGCACATGCAGATTTTACAAAGCAGAACATGAAGGAAGGTATATCTTATTTGGTGGTCATGTTTAGTGGGAAACCTTGTCCTCTTATAAAATTATTTAAATACCATTAAAGCCTTAAATCATACACAGGGGAGAATATGTGGCAAAAATTGATTGTCAAAAGTTATATATATCTAACTGTCTTGCAAAAAGGAACCATGGAAATGTAGTTCACCACATGTGCAAAGCTGGTGGCAATTAACCAAAATGACCTGATTTATCTGATGTTTTCCCTGGTATTAATGATATAATCAAAGACTACTTAGTCAGAGAGAAAAATGTATTCAGATTGATGGTGACCTCAAAAAGCATATGATGGATTTGGATTTTATTTAAGGGCATTTTGAGTAAAGAAAACACAGCTACACCTGATAGTAAATGTAAATCTGTACCATTTTATTTATCCCTTTACCATCCCTCATTTATGATGCCCTTTGTTGTATTCATTTCTTTTTTTACACCACTCAAAAAAAAATAAACAAAACATTTAAATGCCACATTCTCGATCTGAATGAATTAAATATTATCATTGCATAATTTGTTCTGTGCAGACAACAAAATCATCAGTGGGTATCAAATTTATTAACCAATGTAGGGCAGGATTAGGGTTAACATACAAAATTAAAGAGCAAAAAACACTAAAGGCTAATCCAGCTTTGATGTAATGTCCCTAAATAGGTTAAAATGAGGCTTAGTATTGTTTGTGGCCCCCCTTCAACACCTGGACATGCTCATGGTTAGGTGGCGGTTGGTCTCCGGAGGGATTTTCTCCCAAACCTGGACTAAAGTATCCACCAATTCCTGGACACTCTGGGATGCAACATGACGTGTGTGGATGATTCAGATCTGCGAAAACTTCAATGCCTTCCTCTTAAAGAAACTGCTGACACATTCCAGAAACATGAGGTCTAGCTTTGTCATACATTAGGGGGAACTTTGGGCCAACCACATAAGAATATTTTCACCCAAGGGGTCTCTACCTGTGGTGAGTACATGGAGTGCTGTGTGGCTCTCTGAGGAAATGGCCCCCCACACCATTACCTACCCACTGCCAAATTGGTCTTGGTAAATTGTGGATCTCCACACAGTGGATCTCCACTGTGTCTCCAGATTCTGTCACACATTCTTCATCTGTGAAGAGCACAAGGGTGAATTTGCCAATCTTGGTGTTCTCTGGCAAATGCTAAGCATCCTGCACAGTGTTGTGCTGTGAGCACAATCCCATCTGTGGATGTTGGTTCTACATACCATCCTAATATAGTTGGCTTCTCTTCTTTTTTGCCTGCTGGAGTAGGGCTGGGTACCGAACTTCGGTACTTTTATGGTACCGACCGAAATTCTTCGGTTCTACAGAGTATCGAAACATGCCTCGTCTTTCGGTACCAAGTTTCGGTGATTGGCTGTAACACTTAACGTGATTGCGTCATCCAGGAAAAATACACAGGTGGTCACGCCTACAGCCAGGGTTCATGTGTATCTGTTGTGAACTGGTTGTGAGCGTCGTGGAACCCCTTTAAAATGCCCCCCAGGTCAAAAGTGCGGCTTCACTTTATTAAGCCTGATGCCAATAGTGCGCAATGCAATACATCCTGCACGGAAATAATTTAAGAGCAGAAAGTAGCTCGGTGTTTTACTGCAGGAAGAGCAGACCGCAGCCAGCGCGACCATCCTCCTCTCAGCAGCCCGTGGGCGGAGCAAAGCTAGAGCGGAGTGAATAATGCGAGACACTCTTGGAGAATGCTGATTTAAAACTGGACGCAGCAGGGCCAGCAAAATCGCGTCTGCTGCTTCATTTTTGCTGCTTGTACCAGCTTCTGACGCGCGGCTGAAGCAGCTTTGCTGCTCTGCCTGCGCGGTCGAAAAGTGGCTCTGACGCGCGTTAGGCGGAGCTTCTCTATCCTTTCTCTGCCTTGCAGCTATATTTGCTGTGATCAGTGGGAATAAAGTAGTTTTATCATGTTTTTAAGTGGGAAAATCCACCTGAAAACTTAATCAGTGCAGTCAGTTCATCCTGCCTTCCAATATTTCTGTCGGGGCCGCTCAGACCCCCCCATACCAGCGGTGCGCTGTCAGTAGGATCCCATTCAACGGGCTTGTTTGTCAGACATGGTAATTTTTCTAAAGGAAAACTGCTAAGTAAAAAGGTCCTCACAATGTAACAGTGAATATTAGACACTGAATTTTTTTTTTTATGTTAGACGAAAAATGTAAATGGAAAAACAGAGCTTAAAATAAAACTCAAGATTTGTACTTTTTTATGTTGTGTAATTTTCTTTTTTCTCGAATTGATATTATAAAACTGGTATCGAAAAAAGTATCGTTCAGGAACCGGTATCGAAGTGAAGGTATCGGTATTGGTACCGGAACCGAAAATTTTTGAACAATACCCAGCCCTATGCTGGAGGTCATTTTTTAGGGCTCTTGGAGTGCTCCTCCTGTTCCTCCTTGCACATAGGTGGAGATAGTGCTCCTGCTGCTGGGTTGTTGCCCTACTACAGCCTCCCCCATGTCTCTTGGTGTACTCGCCTGTCCTTCTGGGAGTGCTTCCAGCTTCTGGACACTACGCTGACAGAAAAAGCAAACCTGCTTGCCCTAGCTTGCATTGATGTGCCATCCTGGATGACCTGCATTCGTTAAGCGACTTGTGTGGGTCATTCATCATAAATTTTTTAGTAACATGTATTGAATGTTGTGGTTGTGAAGTAGATAAACTTGGAAACTTCCTACAAGAGGTATTCAGTGGCCTCCTCAGGTGATTCTAATGGTAAATATGATAACAAATAAATTCAATATCTAGAATAATTTTTTTTCAAACTTACTTAAGTCAGAAGTTACTTTGAAGTTAAAAACATATTTTCGGCACTATGGTTCTACCACCTTTTTAGTAACACCATATTTACTGGTCTTATTTCTGTCCGAGATTTATCTGCCCCCATTGAAAACCAGGGCTTTCACCACGCAAGATGACAAACACCTTCTTCCCCCAGTCAGTCCATCTTTTCGAAAATCTGCAGGGCAGTGATTTCCATTTTCTTCCTCTTCTGAATGTAGGTCGAACTCTGGCTGCTATAAATCCACAATGAAAGCTGGGCTATGAAGAAGAATTGTCTCATCTTTTATGTCCTTTGAAAACATATCAATACACCTCAAAAAGTCGATATCTGGTCCTGCCCCAGCAGTGAGAAGAGAGGGCTGATTTCTACTACAACATTCTAGTTAATGTCCATATTAATTCACATAAGACCCTGTTTTAATCTTAAAACAGGGTCTCTATTTTATGACTACATGCATTGCCTTCCTGTTTAAATATACACGGGAGGTCTGACTTTTCTAAAACTAAACAGCTGGGGAAAACAGATTATTATTATAGGCTACCTGTTCTATTTTGGATTAATGAGTGCCAGCAAAGTTTCTTTTGTTCTGCAGCATATGTAAAAATAAATGCAGAGTTTGCATTCCTGCTTTTCCTGGTGGTATGGTAAGACTGCAAACTAAAGATCTCTTTTTCCTCAAGCTTTCATGCAATTTAATACTTGCAACCTCATTTAAATACAAAACCGAAGAAAGAAACAAATGTATTCAGATCTGTTTTTCATGTATCAAAACAATGTATGCAAAATAAGTCAAAACATTGTAATATTTAAATAAACCTAATTTACCGCATACATCTCAATGCAGTATAATAACTGTAATGGAGTCACAAAGCTTTCCTTTAACCAAATGTGCTGAAGTTAATCACAAATACACATTTTTTGTCTGGATAGTTTTATCAGAACTTGGAGCTTATCCATTAGTTTATTGCTTAGTTTACTACACAATGATCTGTCTGTGGCTCTAAAAGACAACTGGTGCATAAACCATTTCCGACTGGGTTCTTTTCTCGCCAAAACTGCTTAATACACCTTTTTATGAAGATTTTATATCACTTTGATTGCTGCTGTACAAAAAACTAAATTTTATTAGGCAAAACAAAAATAGGATTTAAACCCCTGTAACAACGTCATTTTATATAAAATATGTCATATTTTTGGGCATATATTCAAACAGTTTAATTTGTTATTGTACATTTATTATTTAGTTCATCAAGAACTAATATATGTACAACAACTTGATGTTGACTGGGCAACTGGTCAGCTGTCTAAGGCAAGGACAAGCCTCTTGTAACTTGCCCTTTGGAGTGCATGGCTTACCTTAAGAGTGACAAGTGGTGCTCTTGTAGTTTCCTAAAAATTACTGTCTGTGTTTTTACTACTAGAAATAAAACTTTATAAGCTTTTTTAGATCTCGATTAAACAAAACTATGTCCCTGCCTGCTCAACTACAGTTAGTTTCACAGCAACTTATTTTGAAAGAAAAACTTTAGTCAACCTTTTTCTTCCAATTGAACTCTAACTAAAATAATAATAATCAGTTTTATAGTTTGGTATATCTACGTTTTCACAATTCACTAAAGTGTACATAAGCATACAAATAAAGAGTGCTGCCCAGGAGGCCCTCTGCCATTTTAACCAATGGTTGCAACTCCTTTTCAAACAAAGAATCAAGTTCTGGTTATTAACATTGAATAACAAATTGGGCCTCTGTGTGGAATCTGCACAATCATTTGCATGCATGAGTTCATTTTCTGCAGATGCACCAATTGTTGGATAAACTTGAGTCTTCAACTTACCTTAAGAATTTAGGGTGATTTTCCTACTCAAAATGATACATTGGTGAAGTGGTGCAGCATGAATGCTTTCCACCTCTTCCCACTATTGGTTTTTGAGATATTCTCTAGTTGCAAATCAAGTTGGATCGGCTGAGTAAATAACTCCTTAAGACTGTCAATGATTTGTTCCATGAGTCTTAACTTTAAATAGTCTGTGCAGCCGTTCAGAAATAATTTATTCCCTGTTTAATTTTTTTTCATTATGCCAGTGCTGACTTGAACTAAAATTCTGAAGTGGAAGAAAAGGCTGCCTAATCATACTCTGGCCCTCGAGGACTTTTTGCTTGAAGGTATATTTTATGGAAAGGGCTTCTAATTGCAGCCATCAGACTAATAATGTTTGTGTGACTCTTTATTCCATCTACCTGAAAGTGGAATTTCAATACCTAGGATGTTCCTTCATCTTTACCTTGATTACATGTCATTAAACATTTTGTTTCTGTAATTTTACAGGAAATTTTCGAAACGTCTTTGCCTTATTAACTGAGGAAAAAATCCTGGTTGTTGTCCAACACTACTGCACTTAAAATGGGATTTTAGTAACACAGAGCCTTTTAGTGATGGCAAGTTAGACCCATCCTCATTTGGTCAAATCCAAATGAGGGTAGCTTAATGGGGAATTCGGCAGCATGTCCAAGGACAGAAATAATGAGGGAAGCAGGGTTTAGAGGGGTAAATGTAACAAAAGAATATGCTCAGATATTTCCCAAACTGGACACTGATTTGCAAAAATATTGCACTCTGAAAGGCAAGTCAACTTAATTCTTAGGAGACTTTACAATCAGTTAAGCGTGTAGTTTTCAAACTTTTCAAAGAATGAACTGACTGATTGATTGATTGATTTTATTTTATAATTTTAATACAATGGTCTTTCATATAATATCTGTGGTAGGGATAAACTTAGAATCCAAAAGATTATAGTCATAAAGCTAAAAAAGGTAACAGAATGGAAGCTGACAATTGTCATTCCATTACAGTTTATTGAAAACTTAGAATATATATGAGGAGTTCAATGATTATGAAGTTATCAGAATTTCTGTGTAAAAATGTGGAGAAGAGAGAAAAGAGCTCAGATATAAAAAGAAAGAATAAATTTGATAACTCTGTACACATCTAATCATAATACTGTGACCATGGCCAAGGCATACAGAGAAAAGTCGGAGATGAGACTGCGTCATTCATGCATGCATGCATCATATGCAATATGTACAAAAACTTTAAGCTGCAAGACAATGCCCCTACACTTTGCTTTAACATTGCTATTCTAGGTGCTGACTAAAAATGATTGCAGGGACAGAACAAGTAATGTTACATTGGTTAATCAAGTAATTTGTTCAGTAAACACCAACAGCAGGTAAATGCTGCATTAAGTCTTACTGAAAGACTTTTAGAAATTAATGATATAGGCAACTGCCTCTTTTTAAAGGGTGACAGAACAGATAAGGTTGCATACATAAAAAAGACACAAAGCCACATTTCTGGCCATAATTTTTCTCATTTCTTCTCTAAGACATTCAACTTAATCCCAGACATTTTTAATGATTGTAAACTTAGACTTGTTTCATTTGATATGAAACAGGGGTGATTGGTACCTTAACCCCACACTTTGCAACCATCAGCTTGCTTCTCAGGCAATCGTTACTGTTTGTTTTATGATTCCTTTAAACAGGACAGGTAGAACTTAAGTAAAATGAAGGACAAATTAATATTTGGACATTGTCCACTGAATAATATGAGTTGTATTAACCTACTTCAAGGAATAAAGATTATGTAATATATTTTTTACATGCTAAAATGGTAAATGCAAGAGCCTACCATGAAGTACAACCTGCCTAAACAGTTTATTTCCTTGGGGTGCCTCTAGGAAATACTAAGGGGGCCTTGGAAGAAGAAAAAAAGGGACCTCTTTATCATTAATTGTATTTTGTCTTTTTATTATTCAATGAAAAAAAATACATTAAAGGAAACTTTAGCCCACATATTAATGTGTCCCATGCCTATACAGAAAAGTCTTACTTTGTTCCCCCTTAAGCCCCAGTTTATATACTATGCACTGAAAATTCATCTGGGTTTAACCTAAAAGGGGATTGTTAAAACCAAATCAAAATAATTTAAAGATGTAACAAAAACAAAACTTCTTCTTTTCATTTTTTTTTCTTTTTCATTAGAAAAGAATAAAAAAAGTGAATAAAATAAAAACTAAAAAATACAATTTTACTTTGAAAATTACATTGATAGCAGTTTCAAAGTCATTTAGCAAATGTTTAAATGTATTGACTTTTCTTTATATTTGATTTAATTGTAAAGACTGAAAGTTATCCTCATACCTTTGCATGACCTGCCTGTGTGGGTTTACCATAAAAAAGGCTTAAATTGGAGGCAACCCGACTTTCGCTTATTTCTCATAAAGCTACAAAACTTTCCCAGAATCATTTCATTTATTCTGCCCTGAGCTTTCCACAAGCTACGTTTGAGAGGTCAAACACATGAACATCTTGATCTTGCATCTTCAAAAGAGTTCTTGAAGGACTTTTAGGACGGTCAGTTGTCTGTGTTTCCGGTGACTGTACCCTGGTGAAAGCCATGACTACCCACCAGAAACTGAGCTCCTGCAGAAACGTCTCATTCTATATTCTTTTAAAAGAGACTGTATCCTAACATTGATGGAGAAAATGAGCATGCACATTTTTTTTTTATTATTATTGCTCAGTTAAACCTTTTTTCTTTCCTCACTAAAGTGCATATATTACAGTATGTCCAGATAAACTTTATTGATGTCCTAAATTGTGTTTCTTTAGGCTCACTGCTAATGATAAGTCTCTGTAAATGCCAAAATTGTAGCCAAAATGTGTCCTACTGTCTTTATGATACAGCTAACCTATAGCACGCTGCTAGCTCTCATAAGCACACTTCAAATGCCAACCATCTTTTAGCCTTGCCAAATGTCCATATACACTTTTTGCCGCCACTATAGTAGTAGCTTCCACCATTGAATCAGTTCATACAACATTAAAAACATTTGACAATTAAGGTTTTATTTTTCCTTTTGCATTGGGCATTTGTTAGCTTACCAACTGATAGCCTACATTAACACAAATTAAATTTCAAACATACAAATTCAGTTAAGCTTGTGATACCGCTTTATAATTATTCTTAAATTATTCTTTAAATCTACTGCTATCATTAAACATTATTAATATTCTTTATTTCCCTCGGTTCCTTATGTTGTTTTCTTTTGCTTAGTAGTATCATGGATTATTAAGTGCAGTATTTTAGGTGGAAGGGTAAATATTTTGTTTAAAATTTATTTTATTTTGAAGACTAAGTTTTTTTGTTCCATCTGTGTATGTATGGAGTTTGAGAATTTCAGTGCTTTAATTCACTATAACCACTTTTTTTTATATAAAACAAGACTTAACCAGAAGGTATTTATTATACAATAACTGATAGAGCCTGATAACTTACATCCTGATAATCTGAGGGAGTCCCAACATTATAAGCTTCAGAACTATAAACAATTTAACAATTTCTTTAGCACTTATCAATAGGTATTAATATCCCATAATATAATTCTTTAACAGTTTTTTTGTGTGTGTGTGTGTGTGTGTGTGTGTGTGTGTGTGTGTGTGTGTGTGTGTGTGTGTGTGTGTGTGTGTGTTGTTTATTCTAAAGCAAGCTAAGTGAGTAGTAACCTCAACCTAAAAACTGATCAAAAATATACTTCAATTGAAATTTTCAGCTCTCCAGAAAGACAAGCTAAGTACATTCCATCGAAACGTCCTTTAAAAGGATAAAGTCCAAGCCATTTGGCTGCATTGACTAAAATTAAAGATTACAAGATTAAAAAGAAATCAAGGAATGCTGGCATCACCATACTGTGTTTTGGTTTACCACCAAAAGGTCAGGTTTCAACAAAGTGGATGAAATAAATAAGAAGATGAACATAGAAATTGTTCTCCAGGTTCCTTTTTTCCCCTCTAAAACTCAATGCAGGTCTTTGTTTTGCATATTTGTCCAACTCATCACAAAGACCATTGTGTGCATTATTAAAGGGGCAGAACCTATGATAATCTTGCACCTGATTGGGCACTCAACCCACCTTTCTCTATTTGTTCACCAGCAACCATACTTGAGTATTCAGATTCTACTGCATTCAGTCTCATTTTTATTTTTGTTTTAGGGACTTTATTTCTGGAAAATTTCAAGCTGAGGCAAAACACAGATTTAAGTATTAAAACATTTAAGTATTAAAACACCAATTTGTTGGTGAGAAGCATGGATAACAAATTCAATCAATTTAGATACTGACCCAGTTTATAAAAGAGGGGGAAAAAAAGCTTTTTTTCCCTTCTAAAAACAGCATGCAGGTGTATGTTTCAACGCACAATTTCTCACACACAGACTAAAGGTCACTTATTTACATATAAGTCAATATGATGCTTTTTTATAAAGGGCAGCACCATTTTTTTCTGACAGCCTGTTTATTCCCTTGCTTCCTGCCTGACAAGGAATAGCCATCCTTATTTTTATTGATGGCTTTTCCTTTTCTTCCCATTCCACACCTGTCGCAGATTTATGACCAATGTGGGGCCTGCAATTTAATCTTTCAGTGAAGATCCATAAGAGGGACATAAAGACCTTTTCAACAAGACTTACACACCAGGCCCAACAAAGCAAGATTTCATCAACCGGCTGTATGCAATTTAAAGGCCCTAGTGGTGATAGCAGGTTACACACAGTTAAATTTGATTCTATTTAATCACCGTGGAAGTGTTTATATCCGAGGGTCCAACATAAAAAGCAACAAACCTGTTTATGTGCCGTGATGATGAGAACAGCCACTGCTGTAAAATACCTCAGTGGGACTGACTTCCAGGCAAACCAGCAACTAATTAAGTTGGAATTTAAAATCACAGGCTTCATAACTTAATTGGTTTACTTCATGCCATCAAGATGTTTATTCAGTGACCTACAGTTAAGCGAAGCTGTAACGTGCACATCTGAATAACTGTGCCAAACAATAACCTTATATAATCTTCTCTATTTATATGCAGTGTACATAATGTCCAAGGCAGAGAAAAACAACATTATAACAAGATATTAATGGGGATAATATCAGCAAAAATGCACATAAGTCTGTAGGGAACACATTTTCCAGGCCTTTTCTTAATGTCCTTCAAAGGTTTCCTTTACAAAGTAATTGCTTTGTCATTCATTTCTACGAAAATAGTTATTTTTTGTAATGCAGCATGTTATATAAGTTCTTTTTTTAATAAGTAGCAAACTTAGTATAAGTGAAATGTTTCCATTTTCTTCATCTTTTAAAAAATAACCACTAAAGGTAAGCTCTAACAACATACAATAATACTTTACACAGCAAAATAAAGAAACTTAAATTCTAATATGTATGAACAACTCTTGACAACTAATAACCATAAACTGCCAAATAACTCTGTAGAGCTAGTGTCAATTTCTGTTGTTGAAATAACTTGACAAGGTGCTTAATGTAGCCATCTACTCGTCTCTGACACCCATCTCAGGATACATTGCATACAGAGAAAAGTCGGAGATACAGTAAGACTGCGTCATTCATGCATGCATGCATCATATGCAATATGTACAAAAACTTTAAGCTGCAAGACAATGCCCCTACACTTTGCTTTAACATTGCTATTCTAGGTGCTGACTAAAAATGATTGCAGGGACAGAACAAGTAATGATACATTGGTTAATCAAGTAATTTGTTCAGTAAACACCAACAGCAGGTAAATGCTGCATTAAGTCTTACTGAAAGACTTTTAGAAATTAATGATATAGGCAACTGCCTCTTTTTAAAGGGTGACAGAACAGATAAGGTTGCATACATAAAAAAGACACAAAGCCACATTTCTGGCCATAATTTTTCTCATTTCTTCTCTAAGACATTCAACTTAATCCCAGACATTTTTAATGATTGTAAACTTAGACTTGTTTCATTTGATATGAAACAGGGGTGATTGGTACCTTAACCCCACACTTTGCAACCATCAGCTTGCTTCTCAGGCAATCGTTACTATTTGTTTTATGATTCCTTTAAACAGGACAGGTAGAACTTAAGTAAAATAAAAGGACAAATCAATATTTGGACATTGTCCACTTAATAATATGAGTTGTATTAACCTACTTCAAGGAAAAAAGATTATGTAATATATTTTTTACATGCTCAAATGGTGGTTCATCAATTCGACACAAATTGTCAGCTTTGGATTAAGCAACATTTTATGAGATTCTCAGAAAAAAACAGAAACTCTAAATGCAAGAGCCTACCATGAAGTACAACCTGCCTGAACAGTTTATTTCCTTGGGGTGCCTCTAGGAGATACTAAGGGGGCCTTGGAAGAAGAAAAAAAGGGACCTCTTTATCATTAATTGTATTTTGTCTTTTTATTATTCAATGAAAAAAAATACATGAAAGGAAACTTTAGCCCACATATAAATGTGTCCCATGCCTATACAGAAAAGTCTTACTTTGTTCCCCCTTAAGCCCCAGTTTATATACTATGCACTGAAAATTCATCTGGGTTTAACCTAAAAGGGGTTTGTTAAAACCAAATCAAAATAATTTAAAGATGTAACAAAAACAAAACTTCTTGTTTTCATTTTTTTTGTTTTTCTTTAGAAAAGAATAAAAAAAGTTAATAAAATAAAAACTGTTTTTTCAAATAAAATTTTACTTTGGAAAATACATTGATTGCAGTTCCAAAGTCATTTAACAAATGTTTAAATGTATTGACTTTTCTTTGTATTTGATTTAATTGTAAAGACAGAAAGTTACCCTCATACCTTTGCATGACCTGCTTGTGTGGGTTTACCATAAAAAAGGCTTAAATTGGAGACAACCCGACTTTCGCTTATTTCTCACAAAGCTACAAAACTTTCCCAGAATCATTTCATTTATTCTGCCCTGAGCTTTCCACAAGCTACGTTTGAGAGTTCAAACACATGAACATCTTGATCTTGCATCTTCAAAAGAGTTCTTGAAGGACTTTTAGGACGGTCAGTTGTCTGTGTTTCCGGTGACTGTACCCTGGTAAAAGCCAAAACTACCCACCAGAAACTGAGCTCCTGCAGAAAACATCTCATCCTACAGTATAGTGTTTTAAAAGAGACTGTGTCCTGACATTGACGGAGAAAATGAGCATGCAATTTTTTTTTTATTATTATTGCTCAGTTAAACCTTTTTTTGAAATAACTTGACAAGGTGCTTAATGTAGCCATCTACTCGTCTCTGACACCCATCTCAGGATACATTGCCCAACACCTTGCCTCTAGCTGTGATAATCATTCGTACATCCATCTGCCCAGCAAGATCCTTCAGCTAATTTTGGGCAAATCTCGAGATGGGAAATAATGCGCCTCCAGCAAGCTCTGGGTCTTCCCAGGGTTCTCCTCCCAGTGGAATATACCCTGAAAGCCGCAAAGAAGGAAGGCACCCAGGGAGCATTCTGATCACAACCGCCTGAACCGAAGGAGTTCTAGTTTGAGCTCCCCACAGAGGATAGAGCTTCTCTCTCTGCCAAGTTATTTTGGTCATGATCCACATCTTATTATCATAGGTAGGTTTTGCAACATGGACTGACTAGTATACTAAGAGAATACTTTCTTCACAATAGACTGGAGCTGCACCTCATTACTGTAGGCAAGCCCAGTTAATTCTTTCTATCTCCTTTTCAATGCAACCATTAAGCAGGAAAAACATACTTAAACTCCTTCATCTGAGGCAGATATTTGCCCTCATCCTGGAGAAGAAAGTACACCTGTGTACACTCTGCAGCAGAGCACTCTAGTGTGCCCTTGAGGCTATGGTCTGAAGAAGCCAATAGAAATATACCATTTAAAGAAATCACAGAGATCCTGATGTGATCTTTTGGAATTTGAGCCAATTGAAGTAAGAATAAATGAATGAGGGGGTGTCATAATATAATCCTTATCATTAGTCTCATTTATATACATATTTTTAATATTTATTAATGGTAGAAATGACAGTGACAAAAAAAGACAAAATGCATTATCATAGCACACATAAAAACAACAGCATGTCCAGTAAAGCCTTGGTTAGAGATGCACCTATCCACTTTTTTTCCGAACCATTACAATAATGATAACCTGCACTGAGAGTATGGGGAGGTATCCAATACCGATAAGATCCAAATATTAAATAAGTCAACCATATATCTGTCATGATGGGTTTCTAAGAGAGTAAGCTCAAGATGCAGAACACACACGGAGACACAGGGTAAAAAGTCCAAAAGAGTTTATTGTAGCACAAAACACATGAGTATGAAACCGGAACAGTTCTGGCAGGGGGCTGGTTCACTGGGGTCTGTGCAGGGAAAGGGAGATGGCTGGTAGCTGAGTTCAGGTTAGGCTAAGCATCTAGCTTTGGCTTAGCCTGGCAGTCCTGGGTTTTAGCTTCCAGCTTACTACAGAAAACAACAAGGGAAAACACGAGGGATCTTTCAGGCTGAGCTTCCAGCTCACCGTAGGGAACAACAGGGGAAATCCACATGGGAACCTCTAGGGAAACTCCACAGAGAAGTCGTCATGTTTCATCCACGTAGAAATCTTCGGGTTGGCTCACCAGGGCAGATTAGCTGGTTAGGCTTTTCAAGAGCTTCAGGCTTGAGACTGGTTTCCTGAGATGCAGCTCCTCCAGAGCTGCAGACCAGAGACTGGGTTCCAGTGAGGGTGCTCTTCCTGAGCTTCACGAGGAGACAGGAGGTTAAGCTCACCCAGAGCTTCACGAGGAGACAGGAGGTTAAGCTCATCCAGAGCTTCACGAGGAGACAGGAGGTTAAGCTCATCCAGAGCTTCACGAGGAGACAGGATTCCTGTGAGGCACAGATAAAGAGATATTAGAATCTGGTCTCGACCTAGGAACAACCAAGACTCAGTGAATAGCAGAAGGTTCAGGAAGCTAATCAACTAAGATCAACACTGCGGCGTGGAATCAAGGTCAGGCAGGAGCTTATAAAGGAGAGGTCTTCTGATAAGAGGATTAGGAACAGGTGTGCAGGAAGGTTCCAGCTCCAGAAGACCCACAGCGCATCCTGCAGGAGACAGGGGGTAATCTCCAGATCCCCACAGTAAATCCAACCCTAAGGGAAAAAACAAAGAGAGCAAAAGAGGATCCTCGGCGCCCTCTGGTGGGCAAGCCTGAGGATCCCCCCCCCTCAAGGGCGGATTCCAGACGCCCCCAGAAAAAAAATTCAACAAAAACAAACAAAAAACAACCCACTCAGGGTGGGCGGAGGGGGCACTAGGGCGAGGAGGGCCAGAAACAACAAAAAACAAAAACAACCCACCCAGGGTGGGCGAAGGTGGAAACAGGCCAGGAGGGCAGAAAACAAAACCAGAGTCCAGAACAAAAAACGATCCACTTATGGTGGACGAAAACAAAAGAAAATCCAACAAATTTCTTGGGCAAAGTCTCTGGTGGCCGGCCGAGGGACCGGCAGTGGGACAGAGTCTCAGGTGGCCTGCCGTGGGGCCGGCAGCGGGACACAGTCTCAGGTGGCCTGCCGTGGGGCCGGCAGCAGGACACAGTCTCAGGTGGCCTGCCGTGGGGCCGGCAGCAGGACACCGTCTCAGGTGGCCTGCCGTGGGGCCGGCAGCAGGACACAGTCTCAGGTGGCCTGCCGTGGGGCCGACGGTGGAGGCGTAGATGCTGCTCAGGAGGTCGACCTTTGAGATGAAGGCGAAGCAGCGTCTTAGGGGGACCACCGCCGGGCCAGAGGCACGGTTGAGGTTCAGGAGGCCGGCCTATGATCCGGCAACGGAGCAGGGTCGAAGGTGACGCTGACACTCTGGGGGTCTGCCACAGGGTCGGCGGTGAAGATGATGCTCCGGGGGTCTGCCGCGGGACCGGAGGCGAAGCTGACGCTCTGGGGGTCCGCCACGGGACCGGAGGTGAAGCTGACGCTCTGGAGGTCTGCCGCAGGACCGGAGGCGAAGCTGACGCTCTGGAGGTCTGCCGCAGGACCGGAGGCGAAGCTGACGCTCTGGAGGTCTGCCGCAGGACCGGAGGCGAAGCTGACGCTCTGGAGGTCCGCCACGGGACCGGAGGTGAAGCTGACGCTCTGGAGGTCTGCCGCGAGGCCGGAGGTGAAGCTGCTTCTCAGGAGGATGACGCCCAAACTTCAGCAGGTACCCCCACGGGGTACCCCATCCCCTCCTCGGCAGCTCAGGAACAGGTTCTGCAGCAACCGCAGACTGAGGGTCAAGAGGAGGCTCAGAGGAGACCATCAACTGCGGCTCAGGAGGAGGCTCTGAAGAAACCACCGACTGCGGCTCTGGAGGAGGCTCAGAGGAGACCGCCGACTGCAGCTCTGGAGGAGGCTCAGAGGAGACCGCCGACTGCGGCTCCGGGTCTGGAACAGGGGAGCAGAAGAGGATCCTCGGCGCCCTCTGGTGGGCAAGCCTGAGGATCCCAACAATATCCAGCCATGTGAGTGAAGGCCTTAGCCTTGACAAAGACATTGTTGTTAAAAGGTGACAAATGAACACAGATATAAATATAATTTATATCATTTATTCAGAGATGGGAAGTAACGAAGTACAAATACTTCGTTACTGTACTCAAGTAGATTTTTCTGATATTTTTACTTTACTTTACTACTTATTTTAATGGTCGACTTTTTACTTCTACTCCTTACATTTTTCTACACATATCTGTACTTTCTACTCCTTACATTTTAAAAAATGGGCTTGTTACTTTAGTTTTGAATCATTTCAATGGAGTTACCGTTATTATTTTTCATCAATACCAAATTAAATCTAATTGCATGGGAATCTACATTGCATTTGACGCACCACTACAAGATGAATCGACAGATTTCGGCGGTATTCATTCGCGGCAAATCATTGCAGCTTGGTGGCGGTGGCGTTAGCATAGTAGTATGGACGACGAGATGATTGAAAATGAACACAACGGAGATCTAGTCCTATTGGCAGACATCCATTTAAAATGTAGGCAACGGCATGAAAAAAGTGGTTTCTACTTTTACTTTTATACTTTAAGTAAATTTACAAGCCTGTACTTTGTTACTTTTACTTGAGTAAAGAAGTTTAATCAGTACTTCCACTTTTACCAGAGTATTTTTTAACACAAGTATCTTTACTTTTACTTAAGTACGGAAAGTGAGTACTTTTGCCATCTCTGCGTTTATTAACAAATAAGCAGCAAAAAGAAGAAAATAACAGTTCCATGTAAGGAGTACTGGACTGGATTCCCTAATATCTGATAATAAATCACAGATATTCTATGCAGCTAATTAGTTAATATCCGTGTTTCAGGTATCGGATCGGGGCATCTCTATTAAAAGTCTACAAAGTTACTCAGTTTTGGGATTGTTAATGAAAAAGTAAATAGTTATATTAGTTACTTCTTCAAAAGATAACATTAGTTAATAGCTCAGATACTACACAATCACAATAACTACTTACGAATCTAAGCACCAATGCAAATACCTCTTATGATCTAAAATGTAGAAAATAATTTGGGTTAGTTTCAAAACATTGGAAATATTGTAATGATGAAATATAAGATGTTTAATATTTATCAATAAACTGAATATTTATTTAAAGTATCTGAAAATATCTTATATCTTATACTGATCTGTACCATTTTGTTGTGTGTTATTGAACAATATATTTGTAATATATATGTATGTAAATAGGAATGTTATGTTCTTGTTTATATGAAAAAGAACAGTAAGGATTACATTTTGTAGAACTCTATATTTTCACTGGTTGGCATTATTCAACTTGCTATAAAATTGATTTACAGCTGGAAAATAATGCTTTGTGATCAATTTAATAAAAACTGAAAATACTTTCCAATAGAAATAATCAGTAGGAGGACTGTTTAATCCCAGTATTTTTGTTGAAAAAAAAAAGTAGAAACTATTAAAGGGAATTAAGAGCACGATGTGGGCAGCCAGCTGTCAGTCAGTGTTAATGACAGTGAGATGATGTGAGGAGATTCTTCGGGTTAGTGATGCTTCTAACTGTTGTTTAAAGTCCTTGTTCATTCACATAATGAGAAAATCATGAGAACATTTAGTTCTTGACTTCAGCGAATGCTTTTATTTAGGAATGCTGTCATAGAATGACTGGCTCTGCACCATAGTCTCTCTTCTCAGTCCCTGCCTACGTAAGGCATGCTGGACACTCACCGATTATAATTCCTCAGCATCACATATGCCTCCATCTTAGCTCCACTTATCCAATCGACTTCACATTTCCACTTATGAAAAGTGGCTCTGATTGATCAAGTTTTAGTAACTAAATTAAATTGAGTAATTAGCTAAACCACTATTTCAATTTAAAATATTGTAGTCTCTAATGCCATTATTAACAGTGTTACTTCCAACCCTTGTCATGTGATTAAAACCAAATGGGATACAATTAAATGCATAAATCCTATTTATTTTAAATTTCTTTTTTATATATATTTAGAGACCTTTATAGGACTTTAAGCAAAATACTAAATATTTTTTGTTTAATTCAAAGAGAAACACTGCAACATTTAGCAAATAGGGGCGCTAGACCTTTCCTTCCAGAGTTAGTGCTGTTGCGAAATTACACTAATAAAACAAAAATAGATTAAATCCTACATCAAAAAAACAAAAACATATCTGATCAGTTAAGTGTTCGATTTGTTCTGTTGCCTAATATTTAGCCTGGTTAGCTCTCATGTTTACCTGGATCTCAGATCACCATAAAGCAGCTCTATTAGCCACATGACTCATTCATTGATGGATCCATCCATGTGAAGTCACCAAGGCAAGTTATTGCACTGCAAAAATATTAAATCTAATTAAGTAATTTTTTCTTAAAATAGAGCATTTTTTGTTCAATTTAGGAGGCAAGTAAGACACTTCGCCAATAGAACAAAGTAATTTACATTTAAAATAAGCATTGTCTCTTATTTCAAGTGCATAATATCTAATTATCTTATTCTAAGGGTAAAAATGCTTATTCCATTGGCAGATCATCTTGTTTTTTCTTCTCAAATTAAGGTAAAATACACTTATTTTAAAAAATGTTTTACTCATTTTTAGTGTTCAGTGTGAGAAGAGCAGCTCACATGGAACATGTGCCAGGTGCTGTATATTGACCTTAAAAATCACATATTCTATCTCAACTGAAGCTAATACTGAGGTCCAAAGTTGAAACGTGCTGCTTAAAAAAAAAAAAAATTATATATATATATATATATATATATATATATATATATATATATATATATATATATACACTTTATTAGGTACACCTGTCCGACTGCTCGTTAACACTTAATTTCTAAGCAGCCAATCACAAGGCAGCAACTCAGTGCATTTAGGCATGTAGACATGGTCAAGACAATCCTCTGCAGTTCAAACCGGGCATCAGTATGGGGAAGAAAGGTGATCTGAGTGACTTTGAACGTGGCATGATTGTTGGTGCCAGAAGGGCTGGTCTGAGTATTTCAGAAACTGCTGATCTACTGGGATTTTCACGCACAATCATCTCTAGGGTTTACAGAGAATGGTCCGAAAAAGAAAAAACATCCAGTGAGCGGCAGTTCTGTGGGCGGAAATGCCTTGTTGATGCCAGAGGTCAGAGGAGAATGGCCAGACTGGTTGGAGCTGATAGAAGGGCAACAGTGACTCAAATAACCACCCGTTACAACCAAGGTGGACAGAAGAGCATCTCTGAATGCACAGTACCTCGAACTTTGAGGCAGATGGGCTACAGCAGCAGAAGACCACACCGGGTGCCATTCCTTTCAGCTAAGAACAGGAAACTGAGGCTACAATTTGCACAAGCTCATCGAAATTGGACAATAGAAGATTGGAAAAACGTTGCCTGGTCTGATGAGTCTCGATTTCTGCTGCGACATTCGGATGGTAGGGTCAGAATTTGGCGTCTACAACATGAAAGCATGGATCCATCCTGCCTTGTATCAACGGTTCAGGCTGGTGGTGGTGGTGTCATGGTGTGGGGAATATTTTCTTGGCACTCTTTGGGCCCCTTGGTACCAATTGAGCATCGTTGCAACGCCACAGCCTACCTGAGTATTGTTGCTGACCATGTCCATCCCTTTATGACCACAATGTACCCAACTTCTGATGGCTACTTTCAGAAGGATAATGCGCCATGTCATAAAGCTGGAATCATCTCAGACTGGTTTCTTGAACATGACAATGAGTTCACTGTACTCAAATGGCCTCCACAGTCACCAGATCTCAATCCAATAGAGCATCTTTGGGATGTGGTGGAACGGGAGATTCGCATCATGGATGGGCAGCCGACAAATCTGCGGCAACTGTGTGATGCCATCATGTCAATATGGACCAAACTCTCTGAGGAATGCTTCCAGCATCTTGTTGAATCTATGCCACCAAGAATTGAGGCAGTTCTGAAGGCAAAAGGGGGTCCAACCCGTTACTAGCATGGGGTACCTAATAAAGTGGCCGGTGAGTGTATATATATATATATATATAAAAAGAATTGAATAAGTGACTTAATATGGAATTTGTGTTTGAACTCAATAAGATGGGTGGCTTTCTGTTTAAGAAACTGCTAAAAGGTTTACACAAAACCACCTCCTAGGTTTCAAATAAGCGGCAGTTTTGTGGACAATAGAAAAATATTTCACGATGATAGAAAGCAGAGAATCACCCAAATCACCACTCATTACAACTGAGCATTATTGTAAAAAACTTCAGGAAACATTGCCTGATCTAATCAGTCTCAATTTTGTCTGAGGGGCAACTAGATTACACTGATCTCAAGTTCTGGTCACCATTTCAGTCATTTGATATCTGCCTGTTCATCTCACATGCATTGATTTTTTTTTTTTTCCAAGCCTCTGGTTTCTCCTTATCATTCATTTTCAGGACGTTTTAATGTAGGCTATGCCTATAAATCAGGGTCATCTTTCAATTTTCAAACTCAAGAAATTGAAAAATTATTCCAGGACATTAACTTTGTATGTATTACCTGTAATTTCCTATGATATGCAAAGTGATTTAAAATGATTGTTCTGCTGAAGATTATGCATAAGGTCGAGGTATCTCTGCGACTCTGCAGCTCGTTAGAAATTATTAAGAGGTTGAGAGCATTCATAGTGGTAATGTATGCTGATGATGAATGTCGCTGGAAAGAACAGATGAAATAAAAGCTAATGATGTCATTCATCTGTCCTGCCAAAGTAATACATTTCCTCTATTTTGTGCTGATGGGTAATGAAGTTTTCTCCTGAATTGGCTGAATCATATTTCCAAATGGCCTGCTAATGCCCCAATCAGTATCATTTTCATTTTCTTACACGGTCAACATTTTTTATTTAAAGGATCAATCAGGGGGGGCGTAGTCAGAATTTGGATCAAAATAAGTCTTTCACCAAGTTTTGTATGAAAGTTTTTGTTTTGTTTGAATAGGTGAAAACGAGGAATGGTGACCATGTCAACTTCTGACCTTTAAAACACAAATCAAAACGTTCGATGTCAAGGGTTTATTGAAAATATGCATATTGATCTCAGAATAAAGGAAACTAATCTTTCGGATATAAATTATGTGTTGGAGGATTTTTGGTTGCTGCAAACTATCAAACTAAAATCTAAATCCTATCCACAACTGCTTTAGCCATTTACAAAAAGTGCAAGTTTTCCAACTTTTTTCTTTTTTTTTTTTTTTTTTTGCTAGATGGCAATTTAAACAGTATCACAAGAGAATAAAACTCATTAATTTTCAATTGTCATGCATGCACTGCTTGCATTAACACACCTGACACAAAAAGATTCTATGGCTGCATATCTGCCAATACAAATCCCTACAAGTTTTTCTCTCCATCCTTATTACACAGCTTGGGTATGACACAAACCAGATAAAAGCCCTAAGTTGTCACCAGTAGGAGAAAAAAAAAAAGAAGACAGTATTGATCAGCTATAAAAAGCCTGCAAGGTTTGACATTCTGTTTTCTTCCTTACACAGGGAAGACTCTCATATGGTTGCAGCCTAACAGGCAGTCATGATGTGGTCAGATAAGAAACAGGTCTGACAACATTTGGACGTGAAACCACTAGCAAACTTATAGTGTACACCATCCACAAGTGACCCTACGACTGAGCTGCTTTTGCTGAGAAAAAAGATTAGAGGAAACCATGGTGGCTGAGAGATGCAAATTCAAAAGGTCGTATAACCTCAAAAATTAAACTAGCCAATATAAAAGGGAAAAGAACATACAAGCAGAAAAATCCATGCAAAGACTAAATGCTGCAAAGCAGAAAATGATGCTGAAATGCAAAAAAATAAAATGCATGTAAAAGAAATACTGAAAGTAAAAAAAAAAGTCTCAATTTTGTGTCTTCTACTCTTATTTTTGTATTTGCAAGTCTCAGTTTTAGTTTGAAAATCCACGAATTTTCCTGTGGTGGCATTTGTTGTTTGCTGTCTTTGTTTGCCCCTCAAATAAAAAATAAACTAACTAACATCTGAGTTTAAAGGATCTCTTTAATTTGTTGTTATATCTTTTATTTACTATTTTGGAGCGTAGATCCCCTTTAAATGCTGCTGTTGCAACCTTTCAATCAGTTGTGCACTGTGCTACATTAGGGTTAGATCTATAAAAGAAAAAAATAACTGCACTGCGTGGCAAACAGGAGGCCCACCTATTGTCATTTTGTATCAAAAGAGTTTTGAACCAAACATTTGCGACATGTTAAAATAGATATATTTAATATATTTAAATACAGCGATATTATATAATAAATTGCCTGGTCAATTAACATACGATATATCAAAACATAACAAATAGGTTCTTCATTGGATTATGACTAATTCTAATGTTTGAGTTAAAAAAAAAACTGGTGTTCCTTATAGCCAGTCTTTATATAAACACAAAAGAAAAAGTGTTAGTGGAAGAGACGTGTTTGTGGAAATCACATTCATTTCTGTATTTTGTTTCCCAAAGGCTGCACCAATGTTGCTGTTTTTCTTAGCATAAATAAATCCTTAAGTAAAGATAAATCAAGCAGGAGATCATGTAACTTTATGAACAATCACCCGATGTTAACAGCGACAGTATTACATTGCATGTTGTTTGCTGTTTTTCATCATTGTCTTTTATTGCTTCTGGTGCTTTTTTAGGTCCTACAAATCAATAAGATGTCTTAGTGTTTTAACTACTGTGAAAACTTTATTTTCACTGGGAAAAAAATCAATATAGTATTTTTCCATCCATCCATTTTTCCTGTCAACATGATCACACTTCTCCTTTTTATCCTCACTACCATTAAAAGTTTGGAAACTCCTCTTTTTTGCACCTGCAAAAACAACAAATGAACATTCACCGCCAACACTCCATCTCCTTATTGCTTGCTTGTGCATTAATGTGCTGATGCGGCATTTTTGTGTGACCAGGAGAGCAAAAAAGAGTAAGAGTAAAAATAAAATAACCCATAGAAGTATTTCTAAAACTCTTTCTAAATCTTTAACATTTCATCTAACCAAGGTTACATTTTTTATGGTGTGTATACAGTACCTTTAAGTTGTAATAGTTTTTTAACTATGTTTTAATGTAGATATAGAGCAGATTTTATCATTAAGCTGTGTATAGCAGGTAGACAAGAACGGAGAAAAAAATGTATCCCTAATCCACTCAGAGCTTTAATTTCATTTAAAGACAAGAAGAGCAACTATCATCAGGGTATTTGCCGATTTGTAAGTGTACCTGCTGGTGCTGGATTTCTTATCCATTCATGAAACAACTTTGGCCTGCCATCAACAAAGAGTTGCAGCTTTGATGTGCATTCTTGAGAAGCTCCACATAATCCTGGCTGCAGAAATCCAATTACAGCCTTTTCTACAGAGGTTGGTTACATTCTCCGCTGGAATAACTCAAATCAATATGCAGCTTTACTGCCAAGCCAGTAAGGGACTGTTAGCTCCAAAGTAACAGCAGCAAGAAACAGCATTTTCTATAATAGTCAAGAACTACTGCTCCAAGTTAGAGATCATTTAACAGGTTAGAACAAAGGCATCTACGCCAAACAGTTTCTGCCAGTAGGTCAATACTTTTTTATTTTCTTTTTTTTTTACTGAATGTGTGTGGATCAATGGCAGCCACTCTGCCAATGCTGCAGATGCTGTCCATTTTTAACAGCTAAACTATTCCAGATAAAAACAAGATGACCCAGTTCTTAAAAGAGGACCTTGACTTGTTACTGTAAATGTTTTACTTGTGTCTTTGCCCTTTTCACTTTGCAATATGAGCTGCTGCAGAATGTGAGCCGTGCAAGTGCAGAATAGATTTGTCCCGACATTTGGCCCTCTACCAAAACTAAATTTGTCAAACATTGTCTCTACCCTCAATTCATCTTGCTGGATGAATAAACCACTCTTGGGTCCTAAACTTTACCTTGAAGGTAAAACAACTTCTTACCACCAAAAATGGTGCTAATTCCATGAAAATTAAGTATCAAATGGGATAACTACTTTTAGCACAATTATTAAAATTATAGAGGATTTTTGAAGAGAAACTAAACTTTTATCATCTTCACCTGGACCACCTGCGTTGTCCCTCGTTCAGCTCCAGCCAATCAGCTCGGGAGCCGCACCTTCTCCAAAGGCATTCAAGAAGAAAAAGGAAAGAAAGCCTTTCAAGACCCCCTTTAGCTCCTGACCTAGCTTCTCTCTCCCGGATGCAAGTGAACTTTCACCAACCTCCACCCCATCTCCTCCCTCATTCTAATTCCCACTCATCCTCTCTCTTATTCCACCACCATTGTCCAGGTCCCGGAGGAAGACTACTCTAATCCTTTTTTAGGTTATCCAATCATATGTTGATTCACAGCATCAAAGTCTCAAAGTCTTCTGCTGGGCCCAAGTGCCAAAGAACTTATTTCATTTCTGCCTTCATCTGCTTCTGTCTCCTTAAACCTCAGTCAGCCTCGGCAGATGGCCGCTCACACTGAGCCTGGTTCTGCTGAAGGATTCTTCCTGTTAATATGGAGTTTTCCTCTCCACTGTCAAGCATGCTCAGTGCCAGGGATTGCAGAGAGTCAATGTGTCCTAACAATCAGCTGGTAGCTTAGATAGAAATATTTTGAAGAACACGATTGTGTTACCTGTATAAATAAATTTAATAGGAGTGTCTCCTTGTTGAAATAATATTATATACATGTTTTATTCATTAATTCAGTTATCTTATAAGATCAGACAAACTAAAATAATTGATGAAATTAAAGAAACAGAATCCAAACTCAAACACAATGTTCCAGGAAAATTGACCTAAAGGGCTCAATTAAAGCAAGCTTTAAGTAGAAAAACATTAAAAAGACTGAATAAAATACATGCATAGAGAATTAAAACAGTAACATGTTGATTTCATGAATACAGATGGTCATTATGGAGAAATATAGTAAAAGTTTCTTCTAACAAATTTTGAGACAAGCATCTTTCCTCACTGTGGAGCTGCCCACTTCCCACACTGATTTATGTTAATGGCTAAATTAATTGTGAAACTATTTGTTGCACTCTGTGATCACCGAACATTTTAATATCAAGCAGCTGGAGAGCGAAAACACAAATGTTGATTATTCCTCTATGTCATTATGAAGGTTTTTAATATCAAAATCTTTCAAATGAAAAAGAAAAGAAAAGCAACATGTCTGCAGTAGATGTGAGGCTGGACAGTGACTGGAATCTTATTACGGTTTTATACTCAATGTGTTTCTTTTTTTAGCTACCGTGTCAACAGATACCCCACTCAGAGCAGCTCACTAATTATGCTTATTGAGGCAAAAAAATAAATAGAGAGGAAGGTCATTCTTGTCAGTCTGTCAGCTAGCTCTCATTCAGAATTCCTGCCATAATTCATTCAGTTATCAGAATTAAAATCTTTTTGAATTCTAAAACACAAGGGCTGTTGTTTTGGTTAATAAGTTAAATTTGATCCACTCTATTTTTCCCCCTTTGTTATTAAATTACTTCCTCTTATTTTCTTTTATGATTTGGTTACAAGGGCCATAATTTTGCCACTGGACTATTTTTTTTCTACTTTTAACAATTGAGTGCCTCTATATTAAATTATTATTTTATTCAACTGATTACCATTGTTGGCATAATGGAAATTTTAATTAATAACAGGCAGTGTTCTCTTGTAATTAATGAGCCAACGTGTCTGTCCATTTCATTTTACATTTGCATTTCTTTTACCTCCCTTAATGTGCTGTTCTGAATCAATGCACTTCTCTTGGGTACTTGTATTGAAATACCTGTTTATAAAAAAAAAAAAAAAAGCAAATTTCTTAGAGGCTGCTTTTTTCCTGTCAATCAGAAATAAATTGAATTGTACCCTACCTTTAATTAAACTATTATTTATTCTCAAACAACAATTTCTTTTAGCACAGTCAGACAAAAGAATATCTGATATGTTCTGTTGATGAATAGAATAAGTAGATACCTTGATAGGCTACAATAAAGTCACAAATAAGTAAATTGGTTATTACGGTCGAGGACGAGATATTGTTTTATTAAAAAATGGTAATGAATCAGCAGTGGCTTGTGTTCTAGAAGTGTACAACTTCACAAAATGCAATTGAGCAACTTAATTAAAGTTAAAAGGCTACGAAATTGCTAAATATTTGAATTTGAGAAATATGATGTTTTGATAAATGGAGAAGTGTTACTATCCAAGTCCTCAGAATGGACCAATGGGGCCAAATCTTTAACTAGCAGGACCCAAAGTACTTTACCTTGCAAGCAAGATGAATTGTTGTAGGATTTGTGAATTCAAGAAATCCCAAAAATGCATCTTTCCAGAAGCCAACAGATGCTTTAGCCTTGATACAGAAATAATTTGGACCATTGAAATTGATGTGCATGACGTTAAGCAGAAGCGTAAGGTGAAGTAAAACAGAAAACATATGACTGCACTGGTTTAGCTGGAATACCCTCTAAATCTTATTGAAAAAAAAGAGCAAAAGGACAAGATTGGTGCCTTTGTTGATGGAAAGATGTGTTTTTTCCTCCCAACCAGAGTTGGGATGAGTTTGATTTATCAGTTAACTCTGCTGGTTGTAAAACAAATCAAGAATGTGATACAGCACAGCTGCTACTTCTGCTGGAATTGGCTAAAAGCTTGACATGGGAGGCAGGTGCAACTTTGTGATTTACCCAATCAGCTCGAAGAATTGTACTGAATGTTCCTCACTTTCGAAAACACTTTCAACAGGAGCATTAGTCACTACAGTATGTAAGACTCAAAATTAACTACGTTTTATTCTAGGTTAACCTGGAAAAAGTCAATATAAAATTAAAGAACATTTTGTCAGGAGCAATCAGTGAAAAATATTCTTGGTGGGGCCGATATAAAAAATAAACTTTTATGTGCCTACTCCAATATAAGAAATGGAATCAACAATGAGACGACAAACGCAATTGAACATTAATGGTTGAGTCGGGTTCCTAAATGGTGGAGTTTCACAGATAAAGTAAATATGCAATTTTTTGTTGTGTAGTGCTTCATAATTCTCCATGTAGAAAAGAAGGATATCAAATACACTGATCAACAACAGTTTTCAAGGGAGTGAAAGAAAGAGGGCTATGTTTCTAAGGTTTTAATATAATAACAGATATTCCGGTGAGAGATAGGGTTCAACATCAACAATCTATTACTTGATCTAGAATCTCTTTTTGTATTATGGAAAATGTGTAGCAATGAGTTGCAGAGAACGTGTTTCTGAAGCAAAGTCTATCCTTGGCAAATGATGATCATCCTACAAGATGATTTATAATTAAAAAAAGAGGTGGGAATAAAATCTTGACTCTATGTTGTTAATTTAGCTAAATAATCTATAATTCTCCTTTACCTTTCTCAACAACTATAAATCTATTTTTCTGATTTTTGATACTTAACAAGTATGTTAGATTACTTAATAAATTAATCTAAGGTACTATGATGAAGATAAAGAAAAAGTGTAGGAATAATATTTATAGATTAATTTGGAAAAATAACTAAACATGTAGAATATATTCCATGGTTTAGGTGGCACTTAACTAAAAAAAAAAACTACAGGGGGCACAATGTTTTAAAAAGGTTGAAAAGAACCACTGCTCTAAGTGGTAAGTACAAGTTCTCACCTTCTGATCCTCAACTAGTGAAGAATCAGCCTCCCTGATCATACAGAAATAAAATGTAAGAATAAAAACTTCTAACTAGAAAATGATTATAATCAGATATATATGCCCAAAACTGTAGTAAAGTAAAAGAAATTCTATGTAAGTAATGTAAACTAATATAAAGGTTATAAAGAAATTGACTGTTTCAATTTAAGGAGAAATAAAATCTATTCAAAGAGAATAAATATTTAGATAGATGCATAAACCTGCTGGTGTTCTATGGTATTGACCTTTAAAAGGCCTTGGTTGATTGTATTATTACAGTTTTAGTATTTCTATGGTTATTTTAGGGATTCTTACTATTTCTATGTTACTGCTATTAATGTTTGAACATGATATCTATTTTAAATTAGACTGTAAGCCTCTAATGATTATCTTTAATAAATAAAGGATTATATAAATGAAACAGCTTACCTCATAACCTGTATGCTGTTTGTCCTGCAGCTGCTAAGCTATTCTAATATTTCCTTGCACAGCTAGTTTAGCTCAGTTTTCCAAATGAACTCTTGATTTTATCTTTCTCCTTGATCTGCTGGATGATGATAATACGTCCCAACCACTTAACCCTGATTTTCTCCTCCTCTGTCCTTCTAAATAGGTAGATGAATTAAAATAAAATCTCACCAAATGTGGTGGAAGTCGCATTTCACTCGTTAAGTTCCCCCATAATCCCTCTGACTGAGTGAGCTGCACAAACTTTTTTTTATATACTTGCTATGGGCAATAGTTTGAGTGCCCGAAGGCCATGGAATGCTGCAACACTAATTGGACACATATGTATTTTTTGCTGTAACATATGACTGGCCACATGGATGCACTGCTGAGGTGATCTGTACACCACCCCGTGATAATAACATATACACTGTGTTTGTGGAAATGTCCTGTTGAATATAGAACATTTTGTGGTAAATTTAGTTTCTATTTCATATTACATATAGTCTCACTCTGGTGAATTAAACAGTTATTGATATAATTGAATTTATAAAAAAAAATGTATATTATATGTTTCCCTGTTTAATCAGGGAGGGGGGTGTCCAAGTGTCCCCCATTAGCAGGCGCCACTGCATTTTGCAGACTTAGAGTATTTGTATAAAATGTTGAGTATAATGCCAAAAAGGCAAGTACTAATGACTTCAATTCAGTTAATTTATATAGTCACAATTCACAACACGTTATCTCAAGGCACTTTACAGTTCAACCAGATCATACAGTCAAATTGTTTCAAAGTTTTCAATCAAAGGAAAACCAGTTGATTGCATTGACTCGTTGACTCAAAGGCAATCCCTCGCACAAACATGCTTGTCGTGACAGTGGAGAGAAAAAGCTCCCTTTTAACAGGAAGAAACCTCCAGCAGAACCAGGCACAGTGTGATCAGCCATCTGCCGAGGCCGACTGGGGTTCAAGGAGAAGCAGAGGTACAAAAATTAACTGTAAAAGGTGGCCCCATCCAGGAAACACACAGCCAAGCAGATGAGCTCAGAACCAGCTTCCATGTGAGAGGATGAATTGAGCACATCCAGCCAGTCACAGTCAAAGAAACAGGACTACACTGGAAAACAGGCCAATCTCCAAAATCTATATACCAAGGTGTTGACGGCAGCAGCACAGCTGATATTTCTCTCCAGGATGACGTCACAGCCAAACAGGAAAGACGACGGGAAGCTACTATGAGTAAAAGCAGAGAGAGCAGAACATTAGAGAATTAACTAACCGATTCTGCAGTGAGAGAGTAGAGATAGAATGAACCAGAATGACGAAAGTGGCCTCTACACATATTTGATCATCTTACTCATTTTAAGTGTTAAAAGGGCTTATGTGTCTGTAACAGGGTATGGCCAACAAGCCCCAGAACTCATGCAGCAGAAGAGCTAGCCCTTGATGTTTACAATTCATAGCCTGATGTGGAAGGAAACCAGGGAAGGACAAAACAATGGTATCACGAAAGGATTTTCTGTTAACAAAATTATGCTTAAGTGCAACAGAGGAGTGTTTTAGCTAACTGTGTGTGCACTCCAGCACACCAATAAGATAAATCAATGTACTTGTTGCATTCTGCTTATCAGAGACCGGATTAGGGGGCAGCAGTCCTAGCAGAGACTTCCAGACTTCCTTCTCCCTAGACACCACCCTTCAGCTCAGCAGGAAGAAGCCCTAGCAGAGGTGGAGAAAATCATTAGTAAATCATGTATCCAAAAAAAAAAGAAGGAAATAAAATGGTTATCCACCTGTTACCTTTATGATAGTTAGTCTAATTCAGGTTCCCTCCCCTGTTGTAGAATCCCTTCTCAATTCTTTCATGCCCCTGTGGCTGGGGAAGGTTATAATGATATGCGTATACCTCTACTTCTAAATACAAAGTTCAGATGGTGCAGCAAGATTAACTTGTCAGTAGATAGATTGATATTTGTAGAACTGATTTGAGTTCTACGTTATCAATTCTCTGTGTGTCTATAAAAAGGAGGGACATTTAGTGCAATACTTCGAGCTGATTAAGTGATGTACCGGCTAGTACCCGCCTTCTATAATACGCTCTCAGCCAATCACTTTAGGGCAGCTTGGTTGTCCATAAGTGCCACCAACGGAGACATAATGTTCACAGTAGCATTTTTCTGCAGCTTCTTGAGTGTTTTCACAACTAGCGGAGTAAACTGATAAATCTACCTTTTTCCAAATCCTGTTGAAGGAATAGCAGACATCGCAGACATCTTTCCCATAAGCAAATGCACAACGTGCTTCTCTTTGCTGCTTTTTAAAATTAGAAATTGTTGGTATTTTAGCTAAAACTGAGTCAATTGCTGTATTGACAGATGAGTTCTCCAGCGTAGCCAAGTTTGTAATACACCAGACCGCATGTACTGTAATGTCCGACTCGCTAGTTTTCACAAAATGGATGTATTAGCTGGAGTCTTTCAAGATGGATTTGTAGTGAGACTTAAATCTCAGATCTCTGAACAATACAGCTTGCAATGTTAGCAAAAGATGGCTTTGCTTAGAATTTCAAGATATCCTACAGCATACAAGAACGTAGCACCAGCAGAAAATTTGAGCCCAGAATAGACACTCTATAGAATTTTGCAACTTATCAGTTTTGCACAGGTAGCAGATGCCATCCTCAGTTTGGTGGTAACACTCATTATAGTAGTTGTAGGGAAAAGCCTACAGTTCTGACTTGTCCAGAAACATTATTTGGTATCTGAAAGCCATTCTCAATATAAGTTGCCTCATCATCTACAACATGAGTGACTAAGTCCAGGCATTAAGCACTAACATCCTGCAGCTTTAAGATGGATCTCTTTACAAATACTTCTAAATTTAACAGCTGAATTCCCCCAGCATGTTATTAAACTCAGCAAAGGTTTGGTAATGAGCCACTAATTTGCATCCGGTGTGTTAGAGAATGGATGCATCTAAAGGCTGTAGCTCTTAAAGGCTGGACTTGGGCACCCCGATCTAATGATGTGATCTATCACAGCATTGCAAAGGAAGACACGTGTGTAAAGTTACCAAATTGAATAGCAAAACCTTTGCTTTTATGAATATTTCTGAAGGGAATAAAAGAATGGTCGGCCATAATTATGTTAATAACATTATTTAACTATAACTATGAGTAGAATTTTATTGTATGCTGATAGAAAGATACCAAAACATAGATAAGAAAATAGGATGACTGACAAAGCATTGATTTCTGATCAGTGTGACAGATGACTGAACAAATAAGATACAAGGTTTAACTAAACCTGGCATTTAGTCAGGTCAGAGGCAGACTAATTGCAGAGAATAAATCGCTATGGTAAATTATGTGTTACTGCTTTTGTGAAATCGAATCGAAGCCAGGACATCCGGGTAATCTTGGCAATCCTCAATCTAATTATTTGAGCTGCTTTGCACATGTACACATGATTAGGAAGCTGGTTTTTAATGGTGCGGTATATCTTATTCAACCCTGAAATGTATTTGTATGCTATAGCAAATGTGATAGAAACCACCATAAACACCTTGACAACAATATGCAATCCAAAACTGCTCCTCTGCAACAGATTCAGCAGCGTCGCTTAGCCAGCTCATTTTCTGAGTGCATCAAAAACAAGTTGATTCAGCTTCGTAAAGCACCAGCGGCACAAACATTTGATTGTAGAGTTTCCATTATTAGGTCCACCAGGAATAGATGACACAGTGAGATGGGGATCTTGTAACACATTGCAATCACAATTAGAAACCATGTCATCAAATAGGTTTAATAAAAGACATCATTGTGTTTTCACAGCAGCGGCGGTTTGGCTCCAGGCTGCTTGATTTAGGCTGCTTTAAACACAGCTGTTTTCTGTATCTGCTATCTGTCGGCGTCATGAAAAGAAATAGATCCCATTAAGACAACATTGTTGCAACAGTTCATCTGCCACCATCATCTCTGCAGTAGGTCACAACTGAAACCACAGAGAGACTGGGTCTGCTTTGTTGTAGAATGAAAATGTTTGTCTCTAGTGCTGTCGTTTCATCTGTCTAATGGGAGCGCTAAACTCATGAGATAATCTAGAGCAATTGATGCTGCAGAAGATTATGGGATTACAACAGGGAGTGAAAAAGCATGGATGATAAAGGAGCAACTGTTAATCAAAAGACAGAGTTTCAACAGAAACCCCTAACACAGTCCACTGAAAGTTTTTGAGTTATTGAAGAATACCAAACCTTTATGCTTTGGTTCCTACCAGACCAAGCTTTTTTATGAAAATTAAAGCAGATTTATTGCTTTAAAGTCTCTTACTTTAATGGTACAAAGAAAATACCCCCTAACATAATTTTAGGAGTTTTTGATGTGACATGAAAAAATCTTCACCTGATTTTAAAATGTCTAAATCTAAGTGTGTAAAACAAAGCAAATCAAGGACTGTTATTTCCAGTTATAAATAAAATGTGGTTAAGAGTAAATTTGGAGACGGAAAGTTTAATTTAACAGTTTTAACTGAATCTAAATAAGAAACGTGTTATGCTGGAACAATCCTCCATGGTCCCACAGTGGGAAAATTTGGTGGATATCAGCATAAAATAAGACAACAAAGAAAAAAAAAGCATAACAATGATCTTATTAAAAATCTCTAAGTTGAATTATATGAAATGTGCAACTAAGTAGGAACACTCTAAAGTACACAATATGTACGAAATTTGTTTGAAGAGAGTTTGATTATAATTTAAATATAACTTCCAATATAAATTAACTACAACAGAGCTGGTTTTTATTCACAATGTTTTAATTTATCAAACTATAATTGATCTGCATAACAAATAGATTTGCTAAACCTAAAAATGGAAAATATACTGCATGAAGACATTCTTAATTAGTTTTCTTTTAGAAACTTCAAAATAACTTCAGAAAATTGACTAGTGTTTCATTTATCAACAAAATTCATATGAGCATGGCTTTAAGGCGTAATATTCTACATTTCTTTTTTCAGTAGAGAAAACATCATTTTCTACAACAAGAGATGTGACCTTTTGGCTGCAGAAAGGGACCTTTGGAAATCAAACTGACATTTTCTAACCAATGAAAATGCAGATAATTTATCAGAGATAATTGTTCATTATCTGTTGACAATATCAAAAAGATTTTCTTCAAGCAATTTTTGGGGGGATTTTGCCTCTCTACTTGTAACAGATTAAAATATCTATTAATGCAATAAAAGGACAGAAAACAAAAACAAAATTAACTAAAGCCATTTCAGCTCTTAAACTTGTCCCGGATAGCTGTGTTCATTTTTGCTTACATACTTTTTTGTAAAATAAGAACTAAAAAATTATACAAAGATATTTTTAAAGTCCTTGTTAAAAAAAAAAAAAAAAAAAAAAAAAGTGTTTTTTGATTTTAACATACTTACTTTAGGATAGATACTCCCAGGGGCAGGCAACCTAGCAAATCAAAGTCAGAGCATGCAACACTGAGATAAGCTGTTAAAAAACAAACAAACAAAACAATGAAATTAACAAAACAAAAGGACAAGAACAAGACTTTACAGGCCTCTCTTAGCTGGTAGAACAGCCAAAAAAAACTCTTTTGTTTTACTATGCTCCCTGCTTCAGATACTTTTTTGGCTCACTCATTCTTTCTCACTTGTCAAACATTTTTAATGACTACATACAACTCATCTTATTCAGGTAGAATTCAAAGGAAAATCATGAAATTCAAGAAAATCTATAGTTTTCTTAAAATGATCCCTGAGAGCTACTTTAAAAATGATTCTTCATAAATGCAGACCTCATTTATTTTATTGGTTTGGTTACTGGGGGTGCTGTAAATGGTAATCATTACTGTGTGTGTGGCCCTTTCTTACCTTAAACACATTGGATTTGCTACAGACTTTATTAACAGATTGCATACCAAATTTGATCCAGTGTGTTTTGGAAGTTCTGTTTGTGAACCTCCACTAAATTATGCAATATAATTGCATATATTTTATATTAAATTTGTATAGTTGTACTTCCATTAAAGACAGAAACAGAACAGCCCCACCAACCCTGGAAACTGGTGGCTCTGAGAGAGGCCCTCAATAATTTCCCTGAACAGAATCCAGTCACCATCCCAGTGGCAGACATCCAAGAATGAGTCTCAGGTATGAAGAACTTGATAGCACCAGGCCCCGACATGATACACGCCTACTGGCTTAAGAAACTCATGGCACTCCATGAATGCTTGGCAGCACAAATGAACCAGCTACTGAGAGATGGGAACCACCCTGGCTAATCGAAGGGTGCACAATCCCAATATTGAAGGATACCTCAAAGGGTACAGTCCTATCCAACTATCGGCCAATAACCGGCGTCTCCACAACGTGGAAGCTCATTTCTGGTATATATATATATATATCTTACTTATATTTTTAACCCAAAGGGCAAGTGGCTTTCACATTTCATTTGATTTTTGATAAATATAGTTCCTAATATTATTCATTTTTGTATATATATATAAATTAAACATGTTTTTTTTTTAAATGTTTTTTTTGTAATTCTGTAAGTTTACAAGTTCCTGGTGTGTTTAGGAATTTACTAAGATTATTTTCTTGTCTTTTTGCAAAATTTCCTTCTTTAGGCCCCTAAATAATGTGCTGTATACCAGGTTTTCACAAATATTTCATGCTGATTTGGTGTTAAACATTTAAATTTATATCAAAATAATTTTATTATCTGGGGAGGTCTGTGTAATTTTAATTACAATTATTTTGTGGAACAAATTACTCTTTACAGCCTCTTTACTATTTTGCAGAAACACACTGGATGACTTTGCACTCAAGTTCAAATAGATTGTGAGAGAATTGTTTATCTGTAAGTAGTAACAATATTCATTTATTCATTCAGTCAGTCTGTCAGTCAGTCAATCAGGCAGTCAGGCAGTCAGTCAAACAGAGTAGGATGCTAAAAAAAAAAAAGATAAAATGTGACATGCAATAAACAGGTGTGGAAATGTTGGCCAAAATGAAAAATAACAGTCTAACAATAATAACAATCTAAAAATGCATTGCATGAAATCAATTCGAAAACATTTATCTTTGCAAAAAAATAATCCACGTTATTATCACCAGAACATCTTGAATTTCTCATGAAATATTCACCATTCAAGTCAAATCCCTTTACTAGTGTCAGAGAAATCACAACAACCCATCCATAGCCTACGCTTTTTTATCCATGAAGATAAAAACGCTGGCAGATCTGAGCCGATTAATAATTACTGAGCCGCACTCACGTTTAGAAGAAACAAGCAGTGTCCTATAATTTTTAAATTATCGCAGCTCAAAGCGTTTAACCAATTTGTCATTGTGACACCTCCCAAGAATGCACAACCGCATAACTCAAGGAGACAAATTCCACAGCAAATGCCAATGTTTATAGAAACAGAAAAGCATGGAAATAATCTACTACAGCCTAGTGAATGCAAAGACTCACATCAAAAGGCAACACTACCAGTAGCAAAGCACAATGAAACCCAGCTCAGGTATAATGAGCACAATAGTTAGCTTTAATACCAAATGCAGCAGAGAGGATAGAAAAAGAAAGCCAGGGTGAGCAGAAGGGAGGTAAATTTAGTCCTACCTTTTTTGTAATAATGCTCTATTCTGTGACTCAAACCATGTCCAAAGCTTTTACAATTTAGCAAATTACAAACACAAGTAGACGTGTCACAGGTCTGCTAACTGCCTGACAACTGCTCCCATTGCCCTTCAATTATATCCAATCTGATTTATTTTTTGGTGGTTTTGCTTTCTGCCAACAACACAAATTATCAAAGGAAAACATCAAGACTAAAAATGTTCTCTCTATATAGCATTTCCATTAGATCATTTTGATATAAAAATTGAGAAGAAAGCTTGATGTTCCCTTAACACTTAAAATATATGCTAAACAAATTTTATTTTAAAGTAAAGAAAACAAGGAATACAAAGGATACAAAATGTTATAATTTTACCAGGACCTACAGCTCTTCATGTTTACTTCGACAAACTAAAGTTGTCTTGCCAGGTTCTCAGAAGTTACAATTTGAATTTTGACATTCACTGACGAACCTGGTTTAATTTTAACTGTTTTAATCCACCTATACATTTTTCTATATTTTATTTAACCTTTTTTAGTTTCATTTTACACTTGCATGCATTTGACTGTGATGATGCACAATGCCCTTAGTTACGTACAGTATGTCCTGCATTTTTAGGCCAACTTTCAGGATCATCTTTAGACATAAACTAAAAAGCTGAAGCTTGGGCACAAATGGATCTTCCAAATGGATCCCTTGATCATACTTTAGGGTTAGCATCTAGTCCTAAAAGGGGGCTAAAAAAGTAAAGTAAATATGCTTATAAGACCTTTACCAAGATCTAATTTCAGTCTTCTAGAATATCTGCATGCAGGGCTAAAAAGAGGTGAGTGAGTGAGACAGCTACTAAACCTCACTCAGTTCCACAAGTCCTATTATTAAGAATGTGACAAAATGAAAAGCAAACCATCATTAGAACCATGTGGATGAAAATCAAATAATCATGACCCAAGTGATACAGCAGGTGAAATATTATAGATGCCATAATTTTTCCCAGTAAATATATTCCCATAGGTGATTTTGACATTTTCACCAGATCTTGATAACAACCATGGAATCCATACATACAAAGAAATCAAAACATAAATGTTCAGAAATTCTGTTATTTGTTATAAAGTGGAATGACACAGGGAAAAAGGTTTTGAACACAATGAAATGTATTTAATACTTTCTACAAACATCTTTGTTGGACAGCTTCAAGCAAGACACCTCCAGTATGAAGAAATTGGTCACATGCATTGCTCAGGAGTGATTTTGGCCAATTCTTCCACAGAAACAGTCTTCTTGAAGGTTTTGTGGCTGTCTTCCGTGAACTCTGATCTTTAGTTCTTTTCAAAAATGTCCTATTGGATTCAAATCAGGTTATTAGCTGGGCCATTCTAACAGCTTTATTTTCTTTCCCTGAAACCAACTGAGAGTTTCCTTGGCTGTGTGTTTGGGGTCATTGTCTTGCTGAAATGTCCACCGATGTTTCATCTTCATCATCCTGGTAGATGGCATCAGATTTATATAAGCATGTTTCTGTACATTTTTCTTTCTTCCTTTTTTCAATTATTTGAAGTTTGCTGGTACCGTATGCTGAAAATCCACCCTGTACCATGATGTTCCTTCCTCCAAACTTCACTGATGAGCAGCAAACTTTAAATGAGCTTCATCATGCTTTTTCTTCAGCAATGGAGCCTTGCGTGTTTAGTGTGCATACAGGCCATGGCGGTTGAGTGCATTAGTTATTGTTTTCTTGGCAACATTTGTATCTGCTAATTCCAGGTCTTCCTGAAGATCTCCTCTATCAGAAATCTTTAGAGGAGCGCCTGGTCATGGTCGATTTATGATGAATTTATGTTCTTTCTACTTCTGTATTATGGCCCCAGCAGAAGTTTGGAAATCCTTCTGTAACCAATGCCATCATTAAGGTTGCAAATGTCTTATGAAAGCTTCTTACTTTTACCCATCATGAGATGTTTATTGTGTGATAACAAAGATACCTTTTTATAGGCCATCATTTGGGACTCAATCAGCTGATATTAATTTGTACTGACAAGGGGCAGTATTGCTTTTAACTTCTGAGAGAATTTGGCTGGTGTCTTGGCTTTCCATGCCTTATTGCACATCTCTTTCTTCACATGTTCAACACTTTTCCCTGTGCTATTCCACATTATTACTCATCACTTAATTTCTGGACATCTTTGGCTTGATTTCTTTGTACAGTAGCAACCATTCAAAATGGCCCTTCAAAGTCCATTACCAGCCGAATGGCAGCTCACTTCCCTCCAAATTCCAGTGACATCCTCTCCAACTTCCAGCCACTGAAGTGACCGCCTCTAGCATATTGTTTTGTTCTGACTCCACCCTTTCACTACTTCTCTTTAGATCTTAATGTCCACAAATCATGACAGAAAGAATATTTTAGTGCAAAGATTGATATTTAAAAAGGAATTGTAAGGGACCAATCATGGGCCTATCAACAAAAGTGAGGACATTTTGAACGGCTAATACTATGTGGCTAATGTATGTGCGGATTGCATGGATTGTTACCGACATCTGGTGTAATTGTCATGTCAATAGCACCTCTAGAAATATATTTACTTGGTGGTGTTTAACACTTATTTTACGTGCTGTATACTGTAGTTTTGGATTAGTTCTTCTGAATACAAATAAATTCATTTACAGTTTTTTTTTTATTATAAACAGCTCATGTATAGTACTTTTAGCATTTTTGTCTAGTTATTTTTTCCAGTTTCAACTGAACTTACACTGTAACATTTTGCCCTGGATAAGTGATGGATAGTGCATAAAAAACATATTTCTCTTTGTGCAAAGTTAATGTATTATAAGAACTTGTTTTTTTTTTTTAACAAAACCATAGAAAGTTTTACTTTTTTAGTAGAAGCCATGTGTAGAAGAGAAGAATCATAAATCAGACTAAATATTCTTTGTGCTAAAACTCATTCAGCACCGAAACTAATCAGATGTAGATGAAGATATTTTGGAGAGCAACAAATGAAAGAACCAATCTAGAGAATCATTATTTGCCTATATAGCTTTAATTTTTTGGGAAATTTTGTGGATCCCTAGTTTTTGGCACATTACCCAAATGGTGGAGAAGGAATACATATCAGTCCCATTAGTCATACACGAGAAAAAATAATCTACATCCCAGTCTCCCTCCTCACTAGAGAAAATATTTTTTGGGTCTTATTATCACCCAACATCGATCATGTATTAAGAATAATAGTCTATCATTTGAATAGCAATGAGAAATGCACCAATGGGTGACAGCATTATAATGCCATGCTATGCTTCTGTGAACTTGGCAATTTGCTCTGAATCACCAGCTCCCCCATGTGTGTTTGTGCTCTGTTTTGTCTGTGTGTCTGTTGGAGCTGCTGTAACCTACAGAAAATCTACAGCCACATCTCATATTTCTTTCTATCTTCATGACCGTGGCAGCAACGGCGCAGTGGGAATCCACTGACCGAGTACGCAATGCAGAAATAGAAAAGCTGAAGTCAGGGAAATTAAAGTTCAAAGGATCAGAGGAAAAGAACAATCAGAGAAGTTTTAGCTTAATGTTTTAAAGCACAGACCATAATGTCACTGTATTTGAGAACACAGCAATTGCATTATACAGTAAAAACTTTTTCTGTGGGTGTATAGGGCCCTCCATAACTATTGGCACACCTGGTCAGGATGTATGTGAAAAAACATAATTTACACTCACCGGCCACTTTATTAGGTACACCTGTCCAACTGCTCGTTAACACTTCATTTCTAAGCAGCCAATCACATGGCGGCAACTCAGTGCATTTAGGCATGTAGACATGGTCAAGACAATCTCCTGCAGTTCAAAACGAGCATCAGTATGGGGAAGAAAGGTGATTTGAGTGACTTTGAACGTGGCATGATTGTTGGTGCCAGAAGGGCTGGTCTGAGTATTTCAGAAACTGCTGATCTACTGGAATTTTCACGCGCAACCATCTCTAGGGTTCACAGAGAATGGTCCGAAAAAGAAAAAACATCCAGTGAGCGGCAGTTCTGTGGGCAGAAATGCCTTGTTGATGCCAGAGGTCAGAGGAGAATGGCCAGACTGGTTCGAGCTGATAGAAGGGCAACAGTGACTCAAATAACCACCCGTTACAACCAAGGTTGGCAGAAGAGCATCTCTGAACGCACAGTACGTCGAACTTTGAGGCAGATGGGCTACAGCAGTAGAAGACCACACCGGGTGCCACTCCTTTCAGCTAAGAACAGGAAACTGAGGCTACAATTTGCACAAGCTCATCGAAATTGGACAATAGAAGATTGGAAAAACGTTGCCTGGTCTGATGAGTCTCGATTTCTGCTGCGACATTCGGATGGTAGGGTCGGAATTTGCCGTCTATAACATGAAAGCATGGATCCATCCTGCCTCGTATATACGGTTCAGGCTGGTGGTGGTGTCATGGTGTGGGGAATATTTTCTTGGCACTCTTTGGGCCCCTTGGTACCAATTGAGCATCGTTGCAACACCACAGCCTACCTGAGTATTGTTGCTGACCATGTCCATCCCTTTATGACCACAATGTACCCAACTTCTGATGGCTACTTTCAGCAGGATAATGCACCATGTCATAAAGCTGGAATCATCTCAGACTGGTTTCTTGAACATGACAATGAGTTCACTGTACTCAAATGGCCTCCACAGTCACCAGATCTCAATCCAATAGAGCATCTTTGGGATGTGGTAGAACGGGAGATTCGCATCATGGATGTGCAGCCGACAAATCTGCGGCAACTGTGTGATGCCATCATGTCAATATGGACCAAACTCCCTGAGGAATGCTTCCAGCACCTTGTTGAATCTATGACACGAAGAATTGAGGCAGTTCTGAAGGCAAAAGGGGGTCCAACCCGTTACTAGTATGGGGTACCTAATAAAGTAGCCGGTGAGTGTATATTGTTTTACTGTACTGTAGAACTGAATGACTTCCCTCTTTCTTGGAGTGAGGTTACTCAAGCCGAGTAAAGTAACCTGATACTGCCTATTATATTATCAAGACATTTGCTTTAAGATAATTTGACTCAACTAGAATAAAAAGAAATTGCTTCAAAACCGTCTCCATTAGAGTAATTATTATTATTATTATAATTTTTTTTAATGTACCTAAATGAAGCCAGTTACGTCCTGATGTCATTAACATTATCTGCCTTACGTACTGAAATGTATTGCTGGGAAAATACTTCTGTTACACATTCTTATTGAATTGTATTATTTTGTTGGTTTGCTAAAAGGTGAACCTTTTAAATCCTTTAAAAGGGTTTCTTCTAGGATTGCTTAAACGATCTTCTTCCAAACTGTAAGCACCTATTTAGGCTCTGTGTGCAAGAAAGGCGTCCTCACAATGTTATGCTGTTGTCATCAAATATAAAGGTTCAGTGGAGGATTTTCACAAATATTTGAAAAGACCTGCCCTCTTCACTTAAAAAAAATGCTCATGCACTACCCTGTACCCAGAGAGGGAACTCCTATTAGACCATGCTAGATCATGCACAAGCGCATTTCTCCTTGAGGAGCTGAGGAGACACAATGATAAGACGGTCGTTCAGATGGAGGGACCATCTCACCCATATTTATATATTTTAAAAGTTTCCCCCAAAATAAGACTACTGGTACATTACAAAATAGATACTAGTACCCTGTGGCCACCGTATAACTACCAATGATGAAAATAAGAAAATATATTCTCTCTTCTGAAGCCTTTCTCTTCTTTTCATACACTTTGCAAACCCTTTTTTCTTACGGCCCTCAGTCATTTTCAAGGAACCGCAATGAGAAAGGCAGGCTTCAATGACTTGCTAAAACCGTAGATCACCACATTAAACTGCACATGCTCAGAAAAAGAGTTAACTGAGGACGAGTACGTAGGAGGAAACTAAGTGAACATGTCACCAGAATGATTGACAATTACGGGGACCACTCATTTTGATCATCCACCTGGAAAAAGAAAACACTTTTAACATTAGAAATGCTATAATCAGAATGATGTGCAATGTTAGTTTTGAAATATTCATTTGAAAATACTTGCAAAAACTTTTATTATTTTTATTTTTTATTTAGAAGGATGCATTCTTACTAAAGAGCCCTTTTAAGATTGTTTGGGATTTGTAATGTTAATATGACACAATGTTTAAGAGGTATAAATACCTTTGCAAGGCTGTGTAGCCTAAAATGGATATATAGAAAAAAAAGACATACAGTATGGACTTCAAAGCCTATTTGTTTATCACATTTTCTAAAAAAAAATGTTGCCAAAGGACAACTTGTAACATAGTTAGCTTGGGTTGTGTGTAATATTTGGTTTGTGCTTCAATATCTTTTCATTTCTCCTGGTGTACAACCTTTGTTCGATTGCACTTGTGGAAATTCCATCTCACTGACAAAGGAGGAAAAAAATCCATAGTCCTCTGTGGTGATCATATTGCATTAGAGCCTGTAAATATTTAAAAGGCTTTGAATATCATTGCCGTTTTCTGCAACAAAGTAAACATAACTATGTCAATAGGGTTTCCTACTGCCAGCCCAGAGTTTGTTTGTTGTAGAGGAGAAAAATTGCTTCCATGGACCTGGATCTATATTAGCAAATATGCTTTTTGCTTGGATATGTTGTGTTTTGCAAATGCTGAAAGGTTGCAGAACTCTGTAAATTTGTCAGAATTGCTATTCTAATTTATACATTGGCATGAAACAGTATTTGTCCCCCATGGGGAGTTTTTCGGTTTTTGTTTTTTCTACCAGATCTACTGTAAAAGTTTCAGATCATTCAACTTGTGTTAATATCAAATAAATATTACAGAAATTTTAATACAGAATACAGTTTTTTAAACAATGATTTCAATCTTAAAAAGAAAAGTTAAATAAAACCATTCTTTTGCTAATTGATAATCTTCAAACCTGAAAATGGTTTTGCCACAATTGGCTTCAAGAACTACTTTTTGTTGCACATCTACAAATGACTGTTTAACATCCTCATAAAGTAACTTTGACCCAATTTTCTTTGATGAATTGTTTTAGTTTAACCACATTGTGGGATTTTCAGGTAGGAACAGTGTTTATGTTAATGTCACAGTGTCTCAGCTGAATTTAAGTCTGTACTAATTGTGCTTTGGATCATGCTTCTGCTGTGTTCCCAGGTGGTCTTGAATTTGCTGTCTCTGTTATTCTTTTATTAAACTGTTAATCTCCATCAAGAATAGCTGAAAAGTCCCAACGTAGCAGGGCAAAAACAATATACTTTCACCAAAATCTGTGACTTTCACGGAAACCTTTTCTCTATACTATGTGCTAGTTTTTGGTGTGATTTAACCAAATGTAACAATATATCCCTAAAACTTTACATAAAATTAATTAATAATAAATTGTGTGATTGGGAAATTAAGCTTAAAGGGGTCATAGAATGAAAAAAACGGGTTTACATTGTCATAGATGAATAAGAATAGTTCAGTGGGTGAAATGGACATACAGAGAAGTTCAAACCCCATCGACACCTCATTTCTCTGCAAATCCCACAATTCTAAACTTTCACCATAAAACGGACGAATCCAAACGAAGCACTAAATTGATGTCAATTTGGGGATGTTGCCTTATTTGGTTCTGGCCTGTACTTTTGTCACACCCTGAAATTGACATACAGACCAGCCCACTGCTTCACTGGCCCAAGAACATGAATAAAGGTAGATGTAAGACACTAGTCCAGCTGTTTAGCCCACAGTTGGCTTTGTGTTTATGAGAATTACAAAGCAGGCAGTTTCGCTATTGAAAATGAGCCAGAACCACAAGCGTAAATGCAGTATTCCAGGCTGCATGGAGAACGGGGAAATTGTTCACAGTCTTCCCAAGGATCTGAAGACTTGACAGGCATGGATTATTTTTGTGTATCAGAAGATCTCTACAAAGTTTGATGCTCAGCTATTCCTTTGCTCTAAGCATGTTACCGAAGACAGCTTATAAAATCTTGGACAGTTCAAAGCAGGATTTGCTAAACTTCTTTTACTGAAACGAGGGGCTGTTCCGACCGTTAGGCCATCACAACCACAAGCTGTAAGTATTATGTTGTCGCTAAGCTGTTGACAGCAATACTAGCATCAACAATTTGATGTTTGAATAAGTGAGTGTTTGTTGCTATGATGCCTCTTTGCTCAGCAGCTTCTCTCGATGTAAACCAACCAATCAGCGCATACAGTAGCTCAACTAAATATTCATGGGCATACCATAAAAGGTTTCATTCTAAGATTTTTAACCAGGCTTGCATTAGGGCTCATAGAACAGCAAATATTCCCTTTTCAGCCCAACCAATGTTACACACCCTATTCAGAGACCTTAAGGACCAGCACCAAATACCCTATACAATCATTCTATGACCCCTTTAAGTAAAAATCCAATCTGGAAACTCTTATCAGCCTCACCTGGACCACCTGCCTCATTCAAGTTCCAGCTAATCTACGTTGGGACTCCCTCCCCTCTGAAGCCAATCGTAGTTAAAGATTCCCTTCATTCAGGTCCTGGCTTAGCTTCCCTCCTGCATGCCAACCGAACGTTCACCCACCCCCTCCTCATTCTCAGGATATTCTAAGTCCCACTCGTCATCCTGCTTATTCTACCATCAGTGGTCACAAGGGGTAGACTACTTTAATCCTTTTCCTATGTTACTCATCCAATCGCATGTAAATTTGCAGCATCAAAGTCTTCTGCTGTGGTCATGTCAATAAAATCTTTTTAATTACATCTTTTCTCAGTGTGAGTCTCTCCTGGTTGAGATGTGAGATGGGCTTTTATGGGTGTTTTAATCTAGTTGTTAAGCAGTGGGGGTAACCTTTGAACTGTCCCATAGATACCATACTTGTATTATTGTTTTTGTGTTTAACACACACTGCCCATAACTGATTCAAGTGCAGCTTGATTCAGATTTTCTTCTGGGGAACGGGATGTTTGCCCTCCCCACAATTACTCTCTTGGACTAATTATGGTTTGCTTGCAACTCCTTGGAAAGTTCTCTATCCTCCTTTGGTTCATTAATGCATAATGAAGCTACCATTGTGGTTTCCTGCCGTCCCAAATTAGATTAGAAATCTCAGGATCAGCCATTTAGACAAACAGCTTATAATGAATATTTGCTTTCCTTCTTTCTAACCTCTTCTGTTTTGGATTTATTCCAATAGGAATAACATGTTATGTTTTGTTTTTTTTTTCAGAATTCTAGCCTACTCCATGTAGTCAAATAGGTGACCCCGCCCCCCCTTTGTGGTCAGGCAGTGATGTGGCCTGGTTGTAGTTTAGTTTAGCTTATTTATTTAGAGAACAGGGACAACGTAGAGTAAACATGAACCTCAAGGGAGAGATGCATTGTACCAGGTTATAGCTCATGTTCTACTGTAATTTCCACCCATAGTCCCTGGCCAGGCCAATTTTATAGTAAAATACATAAAACATCATAAATTCATGGATAACGGCATTTACATTGACCATATTTATAAAAGGAAATCATGAACAACAATTAGATTACAAAAAAGTTGATAAACACTCATTCAAAAGTAAACTCTTGATGTATGATGGTGGTGTTAGTAGGGAGCATGTTTTCAAATTGGGAAATTTTTTTTGCATTACTTTTTTTCCTTAGATATGAAACTATTTTCTTTTTTACATTATTTACTGAAGCTTTGAATAAAAAGAAATAAAAACAAATCTAATATTGAAAATATATACACGTTTGGAATATATATCTTTTATTTTTGCCTACTAAGTGAAGTTGTCTACGCTCTAGCATTAGAAAAGAAAAACTGCAATGGGTCTAAGATGTGGAAGACTTGACATGGCAGCACAACTGCACAGGGTTAATTAATTATTTATGAAGGATTTATACTGGTTAAGCTGCAAAATTTAGTGAGAACGTGATCATTTTCCTTTTCTTCTTACTTGGTGTTTTGCAGATCTTCACAGAAAAATGAGCGCACCCTTTGATGTACAGTCAGTTTCCTTGACTGTCATTGTGAAATAGTTCTCCTTGACAGCCCTTCCCCAGTGTTTTCATTGAATCATTATCTGTGCTAATGTTTGCACTCAAACTCCTTTTTTTTCTTCCCTCTTTTGTCTTGCAGCTCCATACTGACCTCGATAAGGGGGACAGTTCGGTGAAGTACACCCTCTCGGGGGAAGGTGCTGGCTCCATTTTCACAATTGACCAAACTACGGGGGACATCCATGCCTTAAGGAGTCTTGACAGGGAGGAGAAGCCTTACTACACCCTGCGGGCCCAGGCTGTGGACATTGACACCAATATCCCTCTGGAGCCAGAATCTGAATTTGTCATCAAGGTCCAAGATATCAATGACAATGAACCAAAATTCCTGGAGGGACCTTATACAGCCAGTGTACCTGAGATGTCACCCGTTGGTAAGAGACCATACAGAGTTCTATGAAGTCTATTCTTTGCAGGGGAAAAACTTTCTCTTATTTTTGATAAACAAAAAACAAGTTCAGCTCTGGAGCAGAATGGTTGCAACCAGCGGGGGTAAAGCTGCTCCACCTAACAGATTGTGACATTTCAGAGAACCATTTTATTCTTGGTGTGCCCCTAGTACATTTCCCAGCTTTATCTTTAAGAAGGGGGGCAGATCAAAGTAAATTGCTAGGAGGATGGTTTTCTCTTGATGTGAATCACAATGAAGACCTCAAAACATGTAATACATCAGTATCGGAGGGGATGGCTTGAAAGCAAGGAAAATATGATCCCCAAATCAAAAGCTTCACTGTAATGTTTACCATAGGAGATACTTTCAAGTTTCTCTCTGTACAAAAAAAAGACTTTACTGCTTTGACCATGAAAGCAAAGGGAAGTTTTTCTTTTTTTCTTTCTGTTGGATTCATGTAACAAGTTATTAAAAGTATTATTTAATTTAAACCAAGGTCAGGCCACCTTTCTGTAAAAACAATGAAGAGCAAAACTGTTGCTCATCTTCATTATTAATTCAAAACCTTTCCCCAACAGATTCCCCTAAATCAGACAATACCCCTCAAACTGAAAATATTACATCGTAATGTGCAATGGGAGACAAGGCAGTCTGTGATTACAGATTACCTTGTGTTTATATTAACACAGTGTGTCAGTATACAAATCAATATTATCAACATAACATCAGGATGTCCGCTTAGCTTTACAGCAGTAAACATTGGATACCAATTCAGACAACAAAGAGACTTTAAATGTGTTCAACTACACAACCAAGAGACAGACCGGGGAGAGAAAGAATTCATTGCTGTATGGGAAAAGTATCATCACTAATTACAGTCATAACAGTGTCACTGCTTGTCAGCGATATTTTAGTCCAGCAGTTTAGTGCTATTTATCATTCTGAGAGATTTTGTGCGGTGATGGTTTTTTAGAACTTGAAATAGATCACAGAGCAGAATTTTGGGTGGCAAATAGTGAGAAACACCATCTTCCAGTGGGGCAATGTCCACTGCTTATTGTGCGCCAGCTCACTGCGCTTCCAGGGACAATAGTTTCAGTTTTCTTCCCTTTTTTTAAGGTTTCTCCATCATTCATATTAATTTTCCAATCAACCATCCAGTAGCAAGTTTCATCCATTTCAACATCATTCAGCAGCATTTGTGTAACCCTCCACAAACGCAATATTTGACAATATTTTTAGTTGATAAACTCAACCTCAAACTTTTACCAAACCCAGTTACGGGATGTCAAATAACCTGAATTTTTTTTTAAAAGAAGCTGTTTTTAGAGATACTGCTAAGAAAAGTCACTTTTATTGTTAAATTTGCTTCATTATGGCGGCCAAGACGCTTTTAATCCATTAAAAAAAACTTTTCATATATGATATTTAAATATTTCAAAAATGTTTTTGTCATCTTCGAAAGTGATTTTTCCTTTGGGATTAATAAAGTATTATTAAATTGACTTAAAATAGACAACACTTAGCTTGCATTTAGTCAAAAACGTAACCTGCAAAATGTTCTGTAATCTTTCTTTTGTGATCAATCCCAACCTGGCAGTTGCACAAACATCCTTATTTAGGTAGAGTCGTCCAAGTTGGTTTTAACCTACCTACCTCAGAACAGGGGACCCAGTGCTCAAGGCAGACAGACAGCAAGTTTTAAAAGTTTTTATTTAAAACTGACAGATTTAAAGTAACAGCAAGTACTACTAAGGCAGGAACCCCTGCAGGAGGAAAGCACAGGTTAGTGACGATGCCTATCTGACAGAGGAACGTGTAAGTCGCTAACCTGGTCTTTTAGATCAGTCCCGATCCAGCCATTCAACTGCCAAAAAGATGCGGCAGATGCTGCCCAGAGAGTCCGAGATGTATATGGAGGACGGAGAACAAGCAGAAGACCAGGTCCAGGCATACAAAGGAAAGATAATCTGCAGTGCAAAGCCAAAGCCGGAGTTGAGAACGTGGTCAGGATTCAGAACCAGAAGACTAGAAGTCCAAAGAGGTTCCAAAGAGAAATCCAGAAAGGTGTCAGGAATTAGTACTAGGTTTGGTTAACAGATAGAATCCAGTAGAAGTCAGAGGACAGGTCAGTCAAACAGATTAGATTGGAACAGGCAGGCTCAGTGGATAATAGGAAGAACAGGTCAGGGTCAGGTAATCCGTAACACTAAGGTACTGTACCCTAGAACACTCTCACCACTGGTTTCGAGTATAACCTGGGACTGATGACTGATTAGAAGGCTGGTTAAATAAAAGCTTTAGCAGATGGATAACATGAACTACAATGATAAAACAGGCAGAGATAGGCAGGTGAATGAAATGAGTAATCCAGCCAATCATCAGCGCCAAGATCATGACAAGCATTTATTATTTTAACTTTTGTAAGATCAGGCCCTGGAGACTAAATCTAAGATATTAGACATTTAGTGATACATACAATTAATGCAAAAGAAAGAACAAGTTATGAGTAAACATAAAGAACACCAAAACACGTCAATAGTGAGACAATATGACATAGTAGTTAGGAGTTCAGATGGTAATGAGTTTCTACCTAGTAGTGTTTATTAACTACATAACAGAAAACATTGCCTCACTAAAGGTCCTATGGAAACATGGTACTCTGTATATGGGAATTTGTTTTAGTGGCTAGTAGATTGGATAAATCCAACAAACATTAAACCAAGCAACAAATTATTCCATAATCCTTTGTCAATAAATAGTTTATCCCTGAATCATTTAGAGAATGTGGCAGATTAAAAACATTATTTCAGGGGGGTGTAATTACCGCAAAATGAAGTCTTATGCTTAATCAATGTGTTTGTTTTGCTGCCTGCACATAAACTTCTACTTTAGGTTATTAATGTTTCTTTTAACATCAGACTCATGCATTTTCCTTAAAAAAAAAATCCCATTCAGAATCGGATCAGTGTTCAGATGGCTTTAATTCTTATCTCCCAGCCTCATGCTTAAAAATAAAACATGTATATATTTTGCAATCTGCAGTGTTAATTGTTTTTCGTTAGACCACTACTGCTATATTCTTGAATAACAGTATTTAATAAAGTTGGATAGTTTTTAATTTCTCAAGAATTCTGAGCATTTCTTTTTTATGTTGTTCTCATTCAAGCATTAGATTTTCTTTCCATTGTATAAATGGAAATCAATTTTACCGCTTTAGAGCCTTATGTTATGTAAAAGCTGTTACCTTTGTTGCATTGGATTGTGTGGGAGTCAAAGGTGCTTCAAGGCTTTTACACTTTCAACGCATTCAGGCTGTGCTTGTTGAGGCTCTGCTCTTTTTGCATTAAGAGGAAATGTGTTATCTCATCTCTTCTATACACATGTTTAACACCCTACTAGTACTGTATTTCTAATCAAGCATCTCGCAGAGACACTAATCTCTCTCCCCTTCACCTGATGTTTTAATTTCACTGTTACCATCAACACTGAATGAAAAGCCATTTTAACATATAACGAGTTCTTTACAGGCATCCGGAAGCTTAACAGAATAGAAAATGACCAAGTTAAGTGCCAACCCTCTGGTCAGTGCCTCTCAATCATAAAGGGATCCCACACATTCTGCAATTTTCATCTTCATCTAGTATATTTTTACACCACCCAGGTGGGGGAGTCATTTTAGGCAATCTGCACATGTTGTGAAGCTGTAAAAGTGGAATCAGTTATATTTGAACATTCATTTTGGATTGCCTTTTTTTTCTCTTATTGTAAAAGCAGTAAAGCAAAACTTCATACATGTAGTCATCTTGTCATTGTTGCATATGCTCTCATAGTATTGCTCTAATGTAGGAGAAAATAGATCCTACCTCCCCCCACTATATAAAAAGCAGAGGTAAAACGAAACATAACAAACAAAAGCATAATAAAATCAACAACAAAAATTAGGATATATAATATTTATTATTTATTTACTATATTATTCTGCTTTTATCAGTGTTTTCATAAATGTCAGAACTCAAAGTTTATGTATACCTTTCTTAAAGATCGGTAAAAAGGTATTTGCTGATACTGCAGATGTAAAAGACTTCTAATATTGGATGAAAAGCGTTTTACCTGTTCTCCACTGCTATTTTATGATCTTTCCCCTATTTGGAGGCTGAGGAGAAAGTGCTTTGATCAAATGAGATCACCGTCTGGCTACAATACTGCACTTCAGATCCATTGAATAAGACCCACACTGCCATGTGTTTGGTTTTCAGCAGGCTAAACTAAAACAAATCACCTTACATTTAGACATCTATAATCATGTGTCTTGTCTTAAAAGTTAATATTTACTTTAAATGTCCAATTTGACACTACCATCTTAATGCAATACAATTTGTCAAATTAAATTATCCTAATGCATAGGTTTATGCATAGGCAAGTACTTTTCCCTCAGATTTATTATTTTTTATGTTTTAAGTTTTAAGTTTTAGTTTTGGAAAAGTTTGCCTTAAGGCTGATTTATACTCAGAAACCAGGTCATCTGCACGTGTGTCCCCGTGAATGCAAATGTACCTCGGCCCCTGCCGCAGATGCTCTCCTGCACCTGTCCAAAATAGTAGGTGACCGCAGACCGGAGGCCTCTGATTGGTCAAATCTACATCCGCTCTACACTGTGCGTATTTCCATTTGTGGAAAATGACTCGTAAAGTTGGACCAGTTAGAAAAGCGAGGTGCGCGAGAATGCTGGGACCTTTTTCCCACCTGGATCTTGTTTTCATCACCTCTTTTTCGACCTCATGTCCCTTCGTTGTCACACAAACTTGTCCCCACTTCTTCACCTTTTTGGTATCTAGACCCACAGCTAGGGGTGTAAATAATAATCGTTTTGTATCGATGCATCGATCCAAAAGCCAACGATCCGATGCATCGACACGTCCGCAAGATAATCGATTGATGTTTTTTTCTTTTTTCCTCCGGTCTATTTTTATCCATTTGCTCCTGGGCGTAATTCTCCATCCCGTGCTGTGGTGGCGCTAAATCTATTTTGCCCTCCTACCTCGCTTCTTGGTTATACCCTTACAGCAGTGTGTTGCAGTAAGCTATACACAGACATTTTTAAATTATGCTCAATATTGCAGCGTGGTCTGTGCTACACACTGTGGGTCTAGATACGGCCGAGGCGGCGAGGAAGTGGGGCGAGTTTAGTCAGACGACGGAGGGACATGAGGGCCAAAAAGAGCGGAGATCCAGGTGGAAAAAGGGTCCCAGCGTTCTCGCGCACCTCGCTCTTCTAGCAGGTCAAACTTCACGAGTTGTTTTCCGCAATTTCGGTCATAAAAACAAAACAAGCCGGCCTCCTGTCTGGGGCACTGTTTGCGGTCAGCTACAATTTGGGAGAGGAGCAGCTGAGCGTCTTTGGAGGGGGCGTCTGGAGCGTCTGGAGGCGAGATATGCATTGCACTCATTGCACTGATTTTCTGCAGTATTTTTGCAGTACTTTTTGATGCAACTTTTCTACTTCTGTTATTTGCTGTTGTTTCTAAAAAAAATTCATAACGATATTACAGCTTTCATTTATTTATTTCAAACTTGAAACTTTGTTTAGCCTGTAAGGTGTAAAAAAAATTCTAATAATAAAAAAAAAAATTTAACTGAATAATCGATTAATCGAATCGAATCGAATCGTGGTGTATTCTTGAGTATCAAAAATAATCGAATGGATGGGTCAGGAAATCGATACTGAATCGAATCGCCATGATGGATGTGATTTACACCCCTACACCACAGCAAGTTCGTGACTGTCCCTCTTGCGTTGTGGCGTGGAATAACATAGCACAGGCGCTTTAATATTTAGCATAAATCAAAAATATCTGCAACAAGCTCACTGCGACACACTGCTGTGAAAGTATAACGAGCCCTTTAGACTGGGTCAGTGTTATATGATAGCAAAGAATCTCTGCATAGTTATTTACTGTAGCTCTTGTGAACCATCTGAAAAGCATACTTTACTGGGAATCCTTTGGAAAAACAGTTAGTTCTTGTTGGAAACAGCCTGTGTCAAACACATTAGGATTTGTTCAACTTTTCTGGTTAACTAATTGTAATTCAACAGTATGAATTGGTTAAGGGGTTACCTAGAGAAGCAGATCAAGGCTGTCTGTAGTAGACACCCTTACAGGAAACAAAGTAGAGCCCTTTAAATTTATAACAAAGTTAAATAAAACTCCAGCTTAAACAGGGTAGACACGCTAAAAGACGAGTATGTCTAGATGGGACAGAAATTGTTCAATTTAAAAATATGTTTGGAAAAAAAGGCTTATGTTTAATCAGCAGTTGGTGCTTAGAAAATTGGAAGTCTACCATCCTAAAACTGCTCCTGATTCTGCTCTGTTTATTTAATGGGAACATTGTTCAATGAGCAGTTGCAGAAGAGCTTTTTTAATCAAATTTTAATTGCTGCTTTGTAAAACCAGAAATGTGCAAATGCAATCATACAACAGGGATACTAAATATGGTCCCACACATTATTTTCTCCTTTCCACTCCTCATTCCACTCCATTGGCATTAGCAGCAGCTTTCTCACCGGTGACTCACCACTCATTAGTCAGGTGAGATCGTTCACTAAGCTGATGAACTTCAAAAGAGTCTGGATGTAGCTCTCATGTGGAAACAGATTAATTCAAGGTCAATATGTTGGGTTTCTTTTCTACTCTCTTCCACAGGGACGTACGTGACGCAGGTAACAGCCACAGACGCAGATGACCCAACCTACGGAAACAGTGCCAGAGTCGTATACAGCATCCTTCATGGTCAACCGTACTTTTCCGTTGACCCTAAAACAGGTAAGCAAACACTTATTGAGAAATGTACATATAGGGTTTTCGTTGGGTTGTGAAGAGAAACTGTTTTCTAAATTCTATCGATATTAGCTACATTTTCCAAAAATGAATGAAAGTAGAAAAATAAAAAAGTTATGCATAAATGCTTGACCTGAAAAAAAATACTGAGATTTGAATACCAAGGGTATAGGTAAAAGAAAAACAATAAAACAAAACAAAATTTGGAAATACAGCTTAAAGCTTTCTGACTTTTGTTTCAAAAAGTAAGCCATAACTGGAAAAGCAATAACACTTGAAATCTCATTAAATAAAGGCAACATATATATGAAGCACAACAAAAAACAAGAAATCAGCTGAAATAGGCCAGGACACAATTAAGAGTTAACAAATAAAGCTAATGTGAGATTAGCATGCTAATAGTAACACTCACAGCTAATTACTGTGATTTTTAGACTTGTTTAAAATGCCCATGCACGGCAACTCCCTAGATGTCGACTGTTATGCAGATCATCTTATCTTCTGTCTGAACAGCAGGATTTATAGATAATTAAGTAAATGGATTCTCAAACTAAATGTTATATATTTGCTTTAGAAAATATGTCAAAGTTTTCCACCCATTAGAGAGTAGATAAAGTAGAAACAAATTAGGTATGGGCAGAATAGGAATTGCAATGATTGTCTTTGTCAGAGGAAAGTTGGCGATTTTTTCAGCTTAATACTTGGAAAGTATAGTCAGAAAATTCAAAGCACACATTATTTATTTAAGTCTTAACATTTCTGCATACCATAAAGAGACAGTATTTATAAATATTATTCAAAGATTACCTAAACTTAGGCAAGGCAAGGCAAGGCAAATTTCTTTGTATAGCACAATTCAGTACAAAGACAATGCAAAGTGCTTTACATGATTAAAATACAGGAAAATAAAACAGAATCAAAGCAAGTAAGAAAAAAATAAAAAATGCAGAAACAAAAAATAATGTTAAAAACAGTTGGATTAAAGAAAATAAAAAAGTTGAACTAATGATGTTTCAGTTGAACTATTTAACTAGAACAGTCGAAGGCAATCCTAAACAAATATGTATTTAGTCTTGATTTAAAGGAACTCAGGCTTTCCGCACTTTTGCAGTTTTCTGGAAGTTTGTTCCAGATAAGTGGAGCATAGGAACTAAATGCTGCTTCTCCATGTTTAGGTCTGGATCTAGGCTGGAGCCAGAAGACCTGAGTGGTCTGGAGGGTTGATACACTGATAGCAAGTCTGTGATGTATTTAAGTGCTAAGCCATTCAGAGATTTATAGACTAACAGAAGTATTTTAAAGTCTATTCTCTGAGATACAGGGAGCCAGTGTAAGGACTTTGGAACTGGGGTGATGTGCTCTACTTTCTTAGTCTTAGTGAGGACATGGGCAGCAGCGTTCTGGATCAGCTGCAGCTGTCTGATCCACTTTTTAGGCAGACCTGTGAAAACACTGTTGTAGTAATCAATTCGACTAAAAATAAACGCACAAATTCGTTTATCCAGATCATGCTGAGACATTAGTTCTTTTTATAAAAAAAAAAAACCTACAAAACACATTTGCTATTTCAACATCATTCAGTGTTTTTCATTATTAGTGAATAATTGTCCTATATTCCTTAAGTAAAAATTGCACCATTGCTTGCATGACCCAATTTTGGCTATAGGACAGACAGATGCACATTTGACTAAACAAAATTCTAGAACACAAAGGAGTAAGTTGTAGATTTCCAGTGACAGCGAAATCAGATTCAGTCATCAGCACTCCACTACCATGTTACACCGTCTGCATGAGATTTGATGCTGATATCTGGCACTTGACTTTCCCTAAACATGGTGTTGTACAATATGGATGGACATCTTTTTTTTAATAATAAAATAACAACTTAGTAGTACTGTCATATTGTTTTTAGGAAGAAGAGACTCTCACCTGGCAATTTGTTCAACTTTTCCAATCATCCTGTCATGAACTTCTGCTTTTAGCTCTACCCCTACAGCTCTAAAGTCAGACTTTGGGAGAAAAAAAAGGCAGAGTAACCTGACTTTGTCACATTCCATCTTATAGAAAGTAATGTCAGAACATGATGAAGTCATTTTTTTCTAATAAAAGTTTCACACTACAAAGTGATGGGTGCTGCTTTACTTGGCTGGGCAAAAAATAAAGTTTTGCTTTGCAATTTGGTCGTTGTCAACTATGGTTCTTGCTGTTCCACCAATATATGTTTCAAACAATCAGCATCGACATTTCTTCTGACCTTATCTGGGGTCTCATCCTGTAGCTTTTTTTCTTTACTGTTCAATATAATGTATTTTTTTTCAAATAATTTTTTCACTCTGCAACATCTCTTTGCCAAGTCGATGGAAGAAACACAGTAATCCTACAGCGATCTGCTCAATGCAGATACCATGGATTTTTATGCAAAGTTTAGATTTTAAAAAAAATTAATTAATATTACTCAGGAAGGACTGCTCAGGAAGACATTAAAATAGAGAAGTGCCCTAAAACATCATAATCGCATATATATGGGTGCAGCAGAAAATAAAAGGTGCTAGACTATATATTTATGTGAGCTCATATATTGTTAGGAGGGGCTATATCTGCTATCTACTTTCCATAGCCTCGCAGGATAGTAACCTAAACCTAAAATATTCTTTAGAAACATTGTATGATAAAATACAGTTGGACAAAAGAGTATTTACCATTGATTGTGAAAATTCTCCTAAGAGAGGTCAATATTTTTTCATGACAGATAAACTTCAACAATGAGAGACAAACTAAATAAAAAATGTAAGAAATAGCCTTGTGGTATTTCTGAACAAAAAAAGTAAAGTATGGTGGAAAACAAGAAATTGTTCTCAAACAAGAAAAGAAGTCTGGCCCATAATCCACCTGTAACTTCTCTTTTAAGAAGCTCTCCTGTCTTTAAAAAGCTAGCTGAATCAATGGCATCTGTCTGAATTAATTATGTGTATGTCCAAAGGCTTAAGGCTGATTTATACTCAGAAACCAGGTCATCTACATGTGTGTCGCAGTGAAAGCAAATATGCCCCGCCCCTACCGCAGACACTTTAGAGCACCTCTCCAAAATTGTAGGTGACCTCAGCCAGTGCCGCAGACAGTAGGCCTCTGATTGGTCATATCTACATCCGCTCTACACTACGCGTATTTCCTGTTTAGTACTTTACTGGCTTGTTTGTTTGTATGACCGCCATTGTGGAAAATGACTCGTGAAGATGGACCAACTAGAAGAGCGATGTTCGCGAGAAAGCTGGGACCCTTTTACCACCTGGATCCCCGCTCTTTTTCACCCATATGTCCCTCTGTTGTCGCACAAACTTGCCCCCACTTCCTCACCGCCTCTGCCGTATCTAGACCCAAAGCTAGTTTGTGATTTCCCCTCTGGCTTTGTGGCGTGGAATAACATAGCACAGGCCACGCTTTAATATTTGGCATAAATCTAAATATCTGCGACGAGCTTACTGTGACACACTGCTGCGGGAGTATAACCAGCCTTTTAAACAGTACGAATCTAAACTCAACCATAGCAAAGACTTTGATTGGGCAGGATTTAAATTGCCATGTTTTGGTTTGAGGAGCACAGGTGACGTATCTCTCAAACTTGTAGTCATTGGCCATTCCACCCCTGTAGCGTAGCATTCATCTGATGTTTGCACACTTTCTAAATGTCAACAAAGCATATCGTGAGTCCTTATTTTCTGTCTGCTCCTCCAATTTCTGCTCTCCACCGGCCCCATGCCCTTCTTCCTTGCTGTCCCCCCCTCCTCTACCCGCTTACGCGCTTACAATTAATCTTTACTGATATATGTTACAGAGGGGCAGACCCAGCAGCACAGCCCTTTGTGGAGAATTAATACTGTGAGGCAAAACAGACTTTTTTTTCTTGTTGTAACCTCGAGAACCAGAAAACATTTATTTTTTGTGCAGAGTATATAACAAGCTTTAATGCCACACTACACCATATTCTCTGAACTGACAAAGGATTTTCTCGATTTGTATATTTGGAACTGAAAGTGGAATCAACAGATTACGTTATTTTATGATTAATTTGGTGGTGATATCAGAGTAGGCCGACTAGTAATGTACCACTGTCTAATGCAGATAAATATTTAATCTCACTTTCTTAATCTCTGTATTAAGGTAAACATACTATTGAGATTTTGGGCACAGCAAAAGCAGCAAATACAGAATAGAGCAAAGATCATCTTTAATATATCCAAATACATGTCTTGGTAGGACACAGTGTCATTACAGTTTAAGATCTAAGTTGAATTCCTTAGCAGACAGCTTTAATGTCATTTAACAAGGACATATTTGCTTTTTTCGTCTTGAATTGTTTCATAGATTACTAAACTCGAAAAACAGAGGACGTTGTCTCTGATTAATTCTAACCTGATGACCCTGACCCTGTTAGTCTGTGAAATGGAGTTGTACAAGCTCTAGACTGATTCGTAAACCTAGTTGGCTGCTGAGGTTGCTAACTTGTGGCTGGATGTTTAAGAGGTATAAGACTATAAGTTAAAAGTAATACTATGACATGGATATTTACCCATTATTATTTTTTTAATTGAAGATCCATGAGACCATATTATAAATAACTACCAGTACTGGCTCATGAAATATCTTGATATTGGTATTTTGAATCAATACTAATATTGTCTAATGAAGTAATGTGATATTTGTCAGAATCTATTTTTTTCTTACATTGCTTGTAATTAATCATTGTTTGATACTCTGACTTTTTTCAGGCAGTGTTGGTTTGCTGAAATAAAGCAATGGTTTTTTTTTGTTTGTTTTGCCTCATTGACAGAATTTTCTTCTCTATCTTTTTTGTTGATAGATGATGTCAGAACCAGGTGAGAAGGGGTTGGGGTAGTTTATAGAGCGTGACTGCTCTAAATCTGAAATAACTTCATACTGCCAGAACTGTGTTGCTGTTCCCCCGCTATCTGGGGCGTTTCAATGCATATGGAAATAGATTCATGCATATCACACAGCCTGATAAGGTGGAATCTTTTGCTGATCGCTCTACTCATCCCAGGGTTTTGCAGGGCACCTACTGTGATTATATTTCAAAGTGGTGGTGGGGAAAAAAAAGTCTTACTGTTAAAGCAAATGTTTGTCATGCTGGGGCTGCCACTATCTCCAAATGTGCAGAAGAATAGGAGGGCAAATACTAGGAGGTAAAAGGTGAACAAAGGGAGATGCGGGGGATGCCAACAACATGCATAAATCTGCATGCATTCTGCAAAGACCGATGACAGAGCTTTCCAAACAACCAATGTTTCAGAGATTTGCGTATGGAATGAAGAGAACCCCAATGTAATTAATGGAATAATAGCAGGGGAAAGTTTATTCCAACCTGTGCTGCATGCTTCTCTGCAGCCTGCCAACCTCCCACTGACCTCGCTATTAATCTGCAGTACAAACCCTCTCTGATCTCAGGGCCTCAGATCCTCAAGTGAATCATTATATGGCTTCAACGATGCTCCCTATTGAATGTCAAGTGTTTCCAGTTTGTAAGGTGACCTCTATTTTCGGCCTCATACTTCTGCAGCTTCATGCGGAGGAGTGAAGTTCTTTTCTAGCAATATATTGTGCAGTTTGAAGTAAATTGAGCACTTTTTTCTGCTTGCCTTGTATATAACACTTGCTTTTTTCATGTCACTGTCACTATTTCCCACTATCTACTTATTTTTTCTTTTGTTTTGTCTTCTGTCTCTTCTACCTCTTACCTCCACAAATCTTGCTTTTATACCAGGAGTAATAAAGACGGCTTTACCAAATATGGACAGAGAAGTAAAGGAAGAGTACCAGGTATTAATCCAAGCCAAGGACATGGGCGGCCAACTTGGAGGACTGGCTGGAACCACCATTGTCAACATTACCCTCAGTGATGTTAATGACAACCCACCCAGGTTCTCTAAAAGTAAGTGTACTTTCCAGATGGAATAGTTTTTTTTTTCTTTTTTATTTATCTCTTTGTTATTTTCTAATTTGACTGTACACAATGGAGTGGGGGGTATAATAAGTGTAGTCTGTTTAAGTTAAGTTTCTACATGATGTAATAAAGAACCTTTTAATATATATATCACCTATTATCTACACTAAATACCCTGAAGCAGCTGGTTTAGAGAGCTCTCTCATAAGCAGCAAGCTCATCTGCATTCTTCATCACATCCAATACTTTGTTGGGTACTCTTCATTCTTTATTAAGTGATCCCTGGGTCCTGATTCCTCAAAAAACTAAGTGTATTGAAGAGGTTAACAAAAATGAAAACTAGGAAATTTTCAAGGCACTTTATTAATATTTGTTTGTCTTAGTCTGTTAATGTGATTTACTTTTTTAGTGGTGTATTGTATTGGCTAGTATATGGAATAAATCATCATTAGGGGAACAAAATAATAAATAGAAGCAGAATATTTCTAACATTCTACTATATCAGTCTCTGCTACCCTCACATTGACCCATGAAAATGGAACAGGGTGTGGACCATTTAAAAATGAATAATAAAAAAACTATTTTTAGAAGGATTATAGAAGCAACATACCAGGTTATGACTTCTCTAACTGAAATGGTACTTAAGTTTAAAGATTTGAGAACCTTTGTGTGTTGGAATTACTTAGGGTCAGCGAACTTTAGCATTCATTGAGCTGTTTTTGTCCCTGTTGAACAAAATGTGATTTTTCTATAGTAAGGTAAGGCAAGGCAAATTTATTTGTATAGCACAATTCAGTACAAAGACAATGCAAAGTGCTTTACATGATTAAAATACAGGATAAAACAGAATCAAAGCAAGTAGGAAAACATAAAAAAAACGTAGCAAATAGTAGCAAAATGTTTTTGATCCAACACCTGCTGGGAAAAGAAATTATGATTTTATTTCAATATTTCAATGCACCTGCAGAATCAGCTGCAGCTCTGGAGTGGGGGGTTGCAGACCACTTGCCTTGTTGAAGTCCAGATCTTAATTTGACTGAGGCTTGACATTTAATGTCCACTGACTCTTATTACCTGATCTAAAATTAGAAAAAAGAGTCAGAGAACTTGAATAGAATAAAATGGAATAGAACTGAATAGAATCCTTCATTGTTCCACAATGGGGAGAGTATGGTGTAACAGCAGCAAAGCAAAAGGCATAATAGTAAAAAGGTCAAACAGTCGACACTTAACCATAATTTAAAAATTACATAATAAAGTGAAAAACTGTTGAATAATAAATACTGTACAGTAAGAGATAAAAATACATATCTGATGTAAATATTCTTCAGTCACTTTACAATAATAAATAACCTGAATATATAGATATATAAATACAGATATAAAAGTGTGGGTGTGTGTGTGTTTACAGCTAATTTTGGAGACCTACACATTTCCTCCGTTTCACTATTATATTCAGTTATATGATGTCCCGTCACATAAATACCCACAAATAAAATACATTAAAGTCAGAATTTTTTGACAGCCTGGAGACAAGTTCTTGGATTATTTACACTTTAGGATGAAGAAAACACAATGACCTTATGCATCTTCACACATGCTTTGACAATAAAACAAACACTCAACAATTATATCAATGCAGGGGGTTTTCATCATCATTTCTCGGTCTAATTGCTTTTCATTATTTGTCATTATGCTCCGTCGTGAGCAGTGGCCTGTTTATGTGCTGTGATTGCATCTATAGCTACAACTCCTAGCAAATAAAACAGGGTAGATGTTATTCAGCTGGCGTCTGTCTATATTTAGATCAGATTTGAGATTTGTTGCTTCAACATCAGGGATTCAGTCAGTGTGTTTAAACTCCGTATTCCGTCCCATAAGCTGCTGCTAAAGCAGATTAACTCGATTGTACCGTTTACTAAATAATGCAGAAAGCCAGTATTTAAAATAACATAAGGCAAACCAAAACATCTGCTTCTATGCATACTTCAAGCACGTGTATTAAAGTGTATGCTAATTATATTCTTGATAAGAGCAGCAGGGGAGCAGGAACAGTAGAGCAAAAGATACTCCGCCGTATTGATGCAGCTTCTTTGTGTGCTTGAGGTGACACTGAGCGCTCTACCCTGAATGTAAATACAGCCGGTCAGACGGTCAAGCTCCTCTGGCTGCAAGGAAAAGATGATATTTCCATAATGCTGTCACAGCACTGATGCCTGGGCCAAGTATCTCAGCCCCTCCGTCCTGTCCCATTCTCTTTTTGTCTTCCAACGCTTGCCTCTATAGAGGCGGTTCTGATTTTAAGGAGTGACAAAAATTCCCTTTAAAGATTTTGCTATTTCTGGGAAAAGCTATTTGTTCTCTTACAGATTTGCTGTGTTTTCACTTTCTTTGACACACTTACAGATCAATATAAATGCATGTGAGATAACATGCTTAAATACTAAATATGGCAAGTGTTCAAACTTTATTGGGTTAAATTTTTCCAATGTAAAAGGTGAAAACATTTTTTTTTACATATTTTCCAATTTACTGGCCACATGCAGGCCTAATTCCTTGCCGATCTGTACAATTTTGAAATCACTTACTGCAGACTTGTCTATATGCCTGTTTGAATAAATGGTAAATCAAGTAATCACATGATAAATTTAAATAACTTAAATAATTTGCACTTGTATACTTGTTTTCTTTGTGTACCGTTTGTGGGACAAAAGGTTTTGCCTAAGTGCATCAATATCTGCTCACCTGTCTCCTATAGCAGTGATTCCCAATCAGGGGCTGGCTTTTTTTTTTAAGTCACTTGCGGAACTCTCAAGTCCTGTTTTTTGGCAAATTCCTGAACTGTTTTTGATACTTTGTGCGGCTTTGATACCATTTCTCACCCCATTCTTCTCAATAGATTATCCTCTCTTGGCATCCCCTCTTGACTGGTTCCGCTCATATCTCTCCGACTGCACTCAGTTTATTCAACTCAAATCTTTCACATCACACCCTTCCCCTGTCATTACTGGTGTCCCTCAAGGCTCAATTATTGGCCCCCTCCTCTTCATCACCCACCTCAAACCCAGCTTTTTTTATCCAGTAAACCCACTTCTTCACTCCCCTCCTTATCTCTTACTAACTGCCTACTTAAAATTAAAGACTGGTTCACGTTAAACTTCCTTAAATTAAACACTGCTTAAACCAAACTCCTCCTCGTCCCCACTAAATCCACCCTATCCAAAATCAATAGTTTCTCACCACCCATTGACAACTCGTTGGTCTCCCCCTCCCCTCAGGTCAAGAGTCTGGGTGTCATCCTCGACTCCTCCCTATCCTTTCAGTCACACATAAATAAAATTACCTGGTCTGCATACTTCCACCTTCGCAACATTAACCGTCCCCGTTTCTCCCTCACCACTTACATTGCCTTTGTCCTTATCCACAGCCTCATCAACTGCCGTCTTGATTATAGTAATTCTCTTCTTTTCGGCCTCCCTCATAAATCCCTTCATAAACTCCAACTTCTTCGGAACTCAGCTGCTTGTGTCATCACAAGAACCCCCTCTATTCATCATATTTCCCCTGTCCTTTACCAACTCCATTGGCTCCCAGTTCAATTCAGAATACAATTTAAAATCCTTCTATATACTTTCAAAGCCATCCATAACCTTGCTCCTCCATATCTGTCAGACCTCCTTCACATTGCCACCTCCTCCCGCTCCCTTAGATCCTCCTCCTCCATCCACCTCAATGTACCCCCAGCTTGACTTGTCACCATGGGGAGCAGAGCCTTCAACCGCTCTGCTCCCCAGCTCTGGAACTCACTTCCTCCTGACCTCCGCAGTATTGACTCTCTCCCTTTATCCAAAGCCAGACTCAAAACTCATCTGTTCCAGCTCGCTTATTTGTAAATACACTGCTCTTGTCCCTATCCATAACTGTTTTTTCATTTTATTCTGTGTAAAGTGACCTTGAGTGTCCAGAAAGGCGCTGTTAAATAGAATGTATCATTAATATTATTATTATTATTATTATTATTACTTTATTATCTCCTAGCACCCCAGTTTTATGATTTTTAATTTCCATGCCCCTGTTTCCTGGTTATCATGTCTGACCAAGCTTAGTTAAGCACCCCACTCAGACCAAACCCAGATCTCAGAGTAACAGGGCCAGACGGTGAAATGATGATGTGTCCAGGAACATGAGACAGCCTCTGTGCAAACAGCTGTGTGCAAAACAAGATGTTTAAGAATGCATACTCATTGTCTCATCAGACTGTTGAGCTGTGATGTACTTCACACTATAGAAATCAGTATTTATCACAAATTGCTTTGAATGTGATACCTAGCTGACAATGCTCCCCAGGCAATAACAGGCAGCAACAGTGCTCAGAGCAGCCAGTCATAGGGACCCTCAAGTCATATGCGCTCTCACATCTCTTTCTTTTCTGTGTGCGATGGGAGACAGGTGTGCACCAAGGCAGTGGGGAAAAGGACGGCATTTGTCATGAGAAATGTAGGAGTGCTTGACTATCAGATCTGAAACATGTGCACAGACACAACACAGCTCACAGTATGCACACAGCCCACTCAAGTACTGTATGTGGGGGAAACTAAAGCATCCAACTATAATCTATTTAACCCTTTAACCCTTTGTCAAAGGTTAAAGTAAATTTTAAATTTGGATATATATATAATATATATATTTTATATATTTTATATATATATATATATATATATATATATATATATATATATATATATATATATATATATATATATATATATATATTTATAAACTGTTTATGCACACATTTCTATATGGTGGTTTTATGTGTCGGGCTCTCTTTTCTCTTTTCCAACAACAACACTGAACACCTCATGCCATTTTTACGTTTAAAATGGGTAAAAAAGACATTCCTGAGGCAATTGACTTCAGTAAAACAAGGTAGAAACACATTTACAAATGTGGAATAAAAGAAATATGAGTGAATCTTCCCAAGAGTCAACAATCAACAATCATTCTCTAGAAAACACATTGGGAACTCATTAAGGAGGTCAAAGAAGGATCAAAAAGAATCCAAAATCTTATAAACAAAGGGGAGAGATACTGTATGCAGGGCAAAAATTTCATATTTAAGATAAAAAATAGCTAAAAACCAAAAAGAACCAAAATATTCTCATATTTAATTAAATGCATGTAGTTGATCTTGCAACACTTTTGAGTCTTGATGACCCAAAGTCAATTGAACTCTATCAAAGCCTTTTATAAAAGGAACATCATGCCATCATATCTGGGCTTCTTGTTTTTGCTAGTTTAGGGCCAGGACACTACCATAATTAATTGACCATTAAATTAACTCTAGAATCAGTTTTTTACAGCTTCCCTTTGTCTTTACATGAAAAAAAAAAAAAACTGTCTGTAAAGCAAGGGTGAAGACAGACCGACTTAAAGGTGTTTTTGATGTCAAATGTTAGTTGATCCAATCGGGCTCACCCACCCTGAGTTATGACAGTTTGCTTTGGCTAGATTTGAACAGAACATTTGAACCGCCAAAAGTCAACTTTTGTATAGTTTTGGTTCATTGATAAGGACAGGGACCTGGAAACCTAAAGAAGATATTAAATATTTTAATTGTTTGAAAGGGCTAGCTTTTATCTTATTTAAATATCCATTAGTCAGATCAGTCTGTCATTTAAATTTTCCAGACTTTTTTATGCAGGCTATTTTTCCTCTGTGTCCTCTAGACATACAACAGCTGTTGGAAATAGGAAAATTCTTTATCAAGAAACACTCCAAATAACTCGATTCTAGTATTTTTAGATTCTGCAAAAAAATATTCTGTGAATGCAGGTTTATGTACTGAAATAAAATAAACTTATTGCATGTTCTCAATTATGTTGATAAAGAAAATGGAATAAAGAAATAAAGAACAGTCAAGTAATGTTTTAAACTATTCCTTTATCTGCCCCAGAAAATGACTGGTGCTGTTATAGCTCAGGTCTTACAGTGCTGAGAGTATTTTATTTTACTGGGTGCGTCTGGTTTAACCACGTACTGGCCTCAGTTAACAGCTAAACCAGTACTCCAAAGATGAAATACAGTACAATAAATCCATATCCAGGCAGGACACCAGAAAAACTGGTGCATTACTACACTTCCTTTTGTTCTATTACTAAACGATTTCCAGTACATAAACAGAATTGTAATGTCTACAGAAAAAATTACAGTCTAAATAGAAAAAAATAATAATAATAGGAAAAACCTTTGGACAGTCAGAGGGGTTCGCTTCTGGAACAGCCTCCCAACAAACATCAGGGAATGTCCCACTTATTGCACATTTAAAAAGCACCTTCAACAGTTTCTTAAAAGTTCCCAGTCATGCACTCACTAATTTTATTGTTTTAAGGTCATTGTCTGAACGTGTGTCTATGTGTTTTGACTGATATTGTATTATGTGATCTTGTGTTGTTTTGTCTTCCTGCCTCAGGACGACAGATGTAAATTAGCAACTATGCTTTAATATGGCTCATTTACATTCTGTACAGAAGTATAAGATTGTTCATTAATGTGCTCTGTCCTAATTAAATAAATAAATACATAAATAAATAAAATAAAATAAATAATAGAGAACTGCAATCCAATGCTCACATATTCTATTTGTGAAAACCAAAATAGGGTACTCTAACCTTGTCTCAAAAGGCTTTATTTATTTTCCACCAGTAAAAACAAAAATATTGCCTTAATCCTCTCTCGGAAGATGCATTCACACTGAGATCCAGTTGGAGTCTGTTAAGTCAAATAGTTGTCAAAGTAATCAACTTCTAAAGAAAATAAAAATATATATATATATATATTGTTTAATTGCTGTGGGCTGATTTACTTATTTTCTTGTCAAAACTTAAGTATGAATTGACTGAATCGATATGATAATGCACAAGGACAAAGTAAGCGAACTAGCTTAGCTCTTCAGAGGCAAGCAATTGGAATTGGTCACAGAGTATCAGCCATTCAATGAAAAGTCTCAAATATATATTGTAAAGAATCCTTGTTAATTTACCCAAGGTGAGTGTTGCTTCCATTTTTGAATTTACACAAAAGCAAGGACATTATCATGTGGAGTTTTCCAAAATACATCCCGTACCTGAGAAAGTCTTAGACAATGTCAAGGACTCTGAATGACTTACACTGGTTTTATGGTCTCAGCGACAATAGGCATTAGATCTGAAATGCAATGGAAGCTTATCACTTTCCGGAGACAAAAACTAATCTTTAAGCATATCTTTGAGGGTGAGATGAGGCATAGAAATTATTAATTTCTTTCCACTTCAGGTGAAAGCTATAATCAGTCATTTAGCTGTTTTCCCATCCATGACTTTTTGTTTTTTTGTTTGTTTTGCAACAGGATGAGTTGCAGTATCCAAGACATGGTGGATTTTATTTGCCCTATTGGTCTGTTACAGGGTGTTCTAACTGTGCTAGATGGCCCTAATGTCTATACTCTTCAAATTCTAATAAAAAACATATATTTATTTAAATTCTTGAAATCAATTAGAGAGAATCACAGCTTCTTTCCTTATAGGAGAACACTGTTAACTACTCTTTGGTGGGTGTGAGAAAAAACTACAGAACTAAGAGTGTGAGGAGCTAGATGTGTAACTTTTTGATGTCAGGTGATATCTAATAAATGTAACTATGTTCTCTCTTTGTCTTGGACAGGCTTCTTTCACCTAAGAGTTCCTGAATCCTCTGCAGTTGGGTCTGCTGTCGGCAGAATTAAAGCCCATGATCTAGACATTGGGAGGAATGCTGAAGTAGAGTACACCATTGTTCCTGGAGATGGGGGCGCTATGTTTGACATCACCACCAATGAGCACAATCAAGAGGGGATTATCATTCTAAAAAGGGTAGGTTATCTCTAAACGTTATTGGGCTTCCATTTTTCACTAACTCCAACATTACAGTATGTTCATTGCCACTCTTATATGTACCAATCCTGATTATCCCACATTAAGACAGGTTTAGTATTGTATTGTTTTTTTTGTTGTTGTTTTTTTTGTTGTTGTTTTTTTTGTTGTTGTTTTTTGACAAGTGGTATAATTATAAAAATCGGTTCTTCATTTTGTCCATTTTGTCAGTGTGGAGAGAAAGTGAAGTCAAGAGGTTCTCCATTTACCAGCCCCATCTTTTAACCTTACCTGCAAGCTTAAATCCTATTTGTGCATTCACAAACATATGATAATTCCTCTTGTCCTGCTCCTGCTTTAAGCCTTTGAGACTGACCCAAAACAAGTCAGCCAATCATATTGCAGATTTACAGTTTAAGGTGTCACATACAGTAGTAGCCATTGAAAATGTCCCAACTTTTCTTGATGGGCCCTTGGCTGGTCCCCTACAATTTATTTTTAAACATCAATCTTTGTACTAAAATATTCTTTCTGTCATGATTTGTGGACATTAAAATCTAAAGACAAGTAACATCTTCTGGTCAGACCTTGTAATTCAGTGAAAGGGTGGAGTCAGTGTAAAAAAATATCCAAGAAGGGGTCACTCCAGTGGCTTAAAGCTGGGGGGGATTTTGCTGGGAGTTGGAGGGAAGTGGGCTTCCATTCGGCTGGTATTTGAGTGGGAAGGGCCATTTTGAATGGCTGCTACTGTATAGCTGTGTTTAAACATGACTTGCGAGCCTGGAGCCAAACTAAAATAAACATGGCACTGCAGGGGGAGGAACAGCAAGAGGCTCCTTTTCCCAGAACAGATTTGATTGGAGGAGTCCCCAATTAATGATGTGCAAAACTAAATTGGAGTGCTACGCAAAATCAATCTAACTTGTCCGCTTATCCATCTTCAGTCAAACTCTAAGTATTGGTAAAACAAATTTGAACCATGGCTGACAGAACAAGATGTCAAATGCAAAAGTAACTGAATTTAGCTTCTCCCATTGACTGAGCTCAGACTTGGGAATAAGATTCGACTAACGGTCATCCAGTGGTAGCTGAGTGTAAAACAGTTCATCTTCTGCTTAAAAGGAGTCAACTGGGGGGTTAGGGTACCAAATTATGTAGCTTCAATGGCACTTCCCAGATATCTTAGCCAGATATGAAAATTAAATAAACATGTTTTAGAACCCAGACCTTTGATGGAGCAATTACAAATTCCTTCAGGCCTGTATATATCTGGAAGTTCCTCAGGATGCACGATAGAGTGTTGATTTACAGCTAAACTGCACCACCATTATAATTTTGTGATCTTTACACATGTTTTACTCTTTTTTCTCTGCCATCTATTAGAAATAGACTTGATCTGTATTCCTGAAGGATGAAAAGGTGGTGGTGGGGGGGGGGGGGTGTTCATGCCAAGAAGCCAGTGGGAATTGCTGTAATGACAGGAATGGCTTGTAGTTGCTAATGGAACAATGCAAGGATAAATAAGGTCTGTGTGAATGAGAGGTTAGTCTAAAGGCAGCAGCAGGACCCACACTGCCATGTCAGACACCACAACTACGGAGTAGGATAGTGAGAGTGAATCAGTGCTTACAGATTTCAATTCCATATGTTTCTTTTCAAATTAATTCAATGCTTCTTTGAGTTTTCCCACAGAAAACACGTAGAATCTTCCTATTTCCATTTCCTCATATGAATCATATAGGTGACATCACACGCTCAAGATCCCGCCCTCCAGTTTGCTGCTGGAGGGCAAAAACACTAGTGTATAGTTTTTTTTCAGTCTGCCCATTTGGACTGGAGGTTTGTATTACAGGTTAACATTTTAATAAATAATTGAATTACCGAAAACATAAGACAAGCATTTAATAATATCATATAAATTTATATAAATATCAAATAATCTTACCCGGCTTTGCATGTGCAGTGTGCAGACACCTCATAGCCTTTTATTTTGTCCAGGCAGACCTACACCTGGTGACATGCTTTCTTGTTGGTCATCATTTGTTATGGAATCAGAGCACACTTCAAGAAGCACACTGCGTTCATGTGATTATCACTGTTATAACATATTTGCCCCACATGTCCAGACACCAAGAAGTTACATCCTTCTAATGACTTGTAAGCCTTCATTGTCTCTGCTTTATAAAGTCCTGGTGTGTCAATGAGATGATTGGAAATATCCCCTTACTGAACAGGCGGCCAATTTTGAGGACTGTTAATCCACAGACCATCAGCTATTTGAAACGGGTCTTGAAACTTTTCACTAAATACAGTTAACTGTGTACCCAGGAAAATTTTTTAATTCAAAATGTCAGAATTAGTGTTGGGTTCGAAGCTTTATAGAGTTGCCCTAAACCAAGCCTTGTTTTGGCTTAGAAAACATGCAAATTGACTTGAAGAATGGGTTCACCCCTTATGAATGGGGAGTTGTTTGGGTTCTTTGTTAATCTGCAATACCCGACACTGGTCCATGCCTGTGAAAGGGAGGTGGTTAGGGGGAATTGTTGGCCTGGCTGACCAGGCAAGATGTTTCGGTCCCCTGTATGGGGGTGGGGGTTGCAATGATAGCAGGAAGGAATCAAATCTGTCGCTGCATTGTAGGTTTTTGAGAGATGAAACCTAAGTCCAACCCCTCCGTTTAAGGTTGGTTTTCTTCACATAAATGGCTTCCTTCACACCCGTTTCAAACCATCTGTCTTCTTTGTCTGAAATGTAAACATTGGTCCTCAAAAGAATGTCGTTTTTGAGGACATTTTGAGGACCAAAATGTTCACATTTTGGACAAAGAACACAGGTGGTTTGAACAACGCTTAGGACATTCACAAAACTTCTGGAAGTAAACAATAAAATTCAACATGTCTATAGAAAACCAAGTCTGTGGATGTTATAAGTTATTTAAAGAAAATATCATAGAAAGTACTGTTTTTATATATCATAGATGAGAAACAAGAAGTCTTAAAACTGCTAAAGTGTAGCTGGTTTTAGGCCTATATTTTTATTGTCCGCTATGGCATATATTTGTATAAAAAAAACAATACATTTCAGAATAACCTGCTGATTTTAAGTGCTTTTTTTATCAAGAAGACTTTCAGTTATTAACATCAAATAATAATTTCATCTTAAAAATGTAATTTGCTGCTGGTTTTAGGCAGTGTGGTCCTAGTCCTGTTATATGTATTTGTGTATCTAAAGTAAATTACCTTAAGCAAAGGCCAATTATATGCACTTTTAAACATGCACACAGTATTAAATTTTTTTGGTAAGGAGCAGCACAGATTAATCACTCAGGAAAACATTGAACTTCCGAGGACCCGAATGTGTTTGAATGCTGCATTTGAACTCTGGTATTTCTTTCAAGTGTGAGAGGCTGTCTAAATCCTGTCCAAAAACTTTGTGCTTCGACAGATCAGCCGAGAAAGAGAAACATACAGTATGAAGCATTGAGCCCTGCCCTGCTCATAAGACTTTTTAAAAATAGAAGAGCTATCATACCTGACAGGGAGTGGAAGAGGTGGGATGCAAGCACATACAGAAGCATCTCACAACCAGGGAGGCTTAAAAATAAACAGCAATTCTCAGTCACTTGGGGGAAGGAGAGCATAAAGGGGAGTTGATTTTTGCAGTTCCCAGTCAACATAGACTCATCCAACTGCTCTCACTTTGTGAGTCCTTTTTTTTCTGCTTTCTTTCCTAAAATATATGTATGCAGTTTTGCTTAAATAACAAACATTTGTCCAAATAGCACAATATAGTGCAAAGCTCCAGAAGGAGGCAAATAATAGGTCAGAACCTGTGCTCTAGCCCTCGTAATGTCGAGTTCCTTCTGTCCCTGCCATAAAGCACCGCTCAGAGCAATGACATAAGTCTTCCTGAGCGCCTGTGCTATCTAAAGCATTCACTTAGCATGTCAGGGCTCATTTGCTTTGCCATATGTTCTGAAGGATTAATATACCCACTGTACTGTGACCTCCTCTCAAAAAAAGGTCTCACAAAAAGTATCTCATTTAATACCAACTACTTTTACGACATAAAGCATTTTTAGAGTCATAATATCTCTTCCGAAAATGGCAAATGGCACAAAAGAGCGTGTTACATTAGCTAAATGTATTACTCTCAGGATAAATCCTCAGAGATATATCATCTCATTTTCGAAGGGGACCCGCAACTGCCAGAGGTGAATGAAAAAAAAAGGCATTAGAGGCTAAGACAGAAATTAGAGTGAGAAATATGGTGGTACATCCAATGAGATGAGTATTAATCTGCTAAAAAGCTATACAGCAAGAAGATTTGAGGGGTAATAAATTACTGTTTCTGCAAATATACTTAAAGAATATACATCTTTAACCCTAGGATCATCTGTTCACATATTTCAAGGAAACTGGAAGTAGATCAACAAACTTGTTTGAAGTTCGCTTCATTTCATGTTATGGTTTGAGTGAATACTCGGTTCTTATTGGCTTCAGCGTGTCCTATGAAAAGTTCTAGTCAAATAGCCTATTTGTTCTAAATTATTGCTTTTCTTAAATGTTAGTTGGCAATGGCAAGACATAGACAAGAACAGCTGCATTGAACTGAGCAGCAGGTCTGTGGCCAGACCTGGTTATGTTGTTTACTTTCCACAGTGAGAGATAATAAACTGTCAAGTCAGACACTTGTAAAAGACATGCTAATAAATGTTTTAGTATTTTGTGTTTTCATTGTATATGTGAGATAATGCCCTATCAGTCAACAGAAATGAATGGAATTGACAGAGGCTTTGCATCAGGCAGTGTATGTCTCCTCGCTGTCTATTAATTTCTGATAATGGGTACCATGTCAGGCATTATCCCTTACCTATAGACACCTTATCTATGGGCATGTATGTCTTATAATTTGGGATGGTTAATGATGTATCAAAATTGTTTATTTAGACCAGGCAAGCCCAAAGTTCGTCCTCAAGGGCAGAGAAGCAGAGAAACATTGACTCATTATAGAACAAACAACTTCAACAAATTTTAGAAATCCATAAGGGTTTACAAATGGGTAGACGGTTGTTAAGCTTCTAGCAAGATTCTGGTTGAATATTTAACCTCTATCCTTAACAAAGAAGGGAGAGTGAAATTAAATTGGCTGGATTTGGTCTTATACGGTGACCTTGATTAGGTCATGGCTTTTTAAAGACTTAATTTAAGACTGCTTATGGTGCTGTCACACTTTGACGATTTAGCCAGTGTATGCCGACATCCCAGAATCTTCTAAAACTCTGGCAAATACTGAACTTTGTACTTTGGGCTTATACATAGAGAATACTCTTATGCATAACACACGGCAGGGTAATGCATAGCCAGTGTCCTGAGAGGTTTAGCAATGCACCCGGAGGCACCTGGCCTGCATAAAAAGCACAAGAAGATTTCTCTAAACTTTGCAGTAGCGGTATTAACCTAAATGCTGTTTACCGCCCACCAAAAAAATAAAATAAAGAAAGACAGAAAAAGAAGGAAAGAAAGACAGAAGATTTGCAGTCACAGCAGATTCAGCATCATGTCTTCCAGGAAGTTTGTTGGTCATGTCCGTGGGTGTGAACGGAGGGAGGAACCTCCACACTCACCCTACTGTACAACTGGAACAGAGTCAAATTGATGAGATCATGCTGATGTTGCAGGACAGCTAGTATGTATTCCCATCTCAGCATTGCCGGATACTTCTTATCTTGTGGAACGTCTGCTCACCATGTAGTCTGGAGGACTACTGACGTTTCCTCCTGTGAACCCTTTTTTATACCAAAATACTGTCAATACGCCATTATACAGTAGCTGTAAGTTAGAAACATGTTCAGTGGTCGTCTGGACCACGTCAAATATACCTGCATACCTTTATTTGCTTTTGGAGATAAGTTCTTGATAAGTTACGCATGGGTTATGCACAAGGTACTCATAGGTTTTAGATAAGTTAGACACCAATTACGAGTATTGAGTAAGTAACGTGTGTCAACGATCACATAATTTACCAGGAACTTATGGCCCTCGTATGAGCATATGTTGGCATACATCAAAAAATTCTGAGAATGCTCAAAATTATTTGACGTACTTACCGTATGTCGATGTGTGCCAGCATGCTTCAGCATGCTCAAAATTTATACAAAACTGACCCATAAGTAATCCAATATATGCCACCATTTTGCCAGCATTAATCCATTGCATGAAAAAAAGAAAGTTCTTTTATGATTCCAATTTATGTATTTAGTTCAGCCAAATTCTTAGTTACTTTACCCAAACTATCACCCTTGAAAAGGCAAAAAAAAAAAAAAAGAAAATGTGTTGCAAAATTCAAATATAACCAAGGAATTAGCCTTACTTAACCCTGCAATAAGTCAGTCAAGTCAGTGTAACTTGGACCAAGACGGTCCCTCTTTTGAAAAACTTTTAAAAACCTGTGTTTAATTAAGTGACTTCAGCTGGTTTAAAAAATGTTGCACAACTTTTAACTCATACAAAGAAACAGGCAAATAACTCCTGTGTTTGCATCTCTACATTGGTTTCCAGTTTGTTACTAAACTTACTTTACATTTCTTTTACTTGTTTTGTATTTGTGTTTACATGCATTTGCCCTTCAGTGTCTATTTAACCTGATTCAAAAGTATGCCCCCTCATGCTCTCCCAGTCAGAAGATCAGTTACGGCTGTTTGTTCCAAAACTAAAGAGGAAGTTGAAAGGTGAGCGAGTGTTTTTAAGTCACTGCCCCCTGTGGAAACTGTGAAATGAACTGCCATTGCAAATCAGGAAGGGCTGATTCTCGAGCTGTTTTTTTGTATCTTCTCTTAAAACACATTATTTCTCCTTGGGTTTCAACCCGGTTTGAAAAGCCAGTTTTTAAATGTAAGTTCATCTATTTTCCAAGTCATTTTTTTCTAGAACATAGACACTTTTTTGTCAACTGTGTTGTTAAATTGCTTTGTAAATTAAGTCATGTATGAAATTGAACATTTAGAGGTCTAGTTAAAGTCCATTACTGGCATAATGTTCATAAAATTTAGGAGTTTCAATTATTTATTTAGACTTTAATTTTTTTATTTTTAAAATCATTAAACAACATAGGCAGATTTTAAAAACAAGAAACTGGTTCTTAGGTTTGAATTGATTGTTTAGTTTTTGTAAACCATAGACAGATTCTGAAAAAGAAACATACATCCCCATAAAGGTCTAATATTAATATCTTCCCTTTGGAAGTTATTATTTTACAAGCTGTGAAGGTTGCTTTTGAAATAATCATGTTCAACAAACAATGAAATGAAAATATAACTCAGTCACTTGCGTTTGCAGGAAGTTGTATTACACAACGAGCTTGTAATGAGCACACAACTAAGAGTAAAAAATGATGAAAGGGTGTCACTCTGAGCTATGGAAACTTAAGCAGTGGATTGATGAAAAAATTGAATAAATGTTTTAAAGGTTAAATCTTCATAAACCAAAAATTTGATGAATCAATGAATCGCCCAGCCCCAAATATTTTTACCTAAATTGTTCACTTATTAACAGATGGCATAGTCCTGCTAAACTTAGAAAAATTGGGGAGTTAGTTTGTTGAAACAAAGTAAACTTGACTCCCAAACTTAGCCAACAAATGCTTGGTTGAATAAAAGTCAAGGTTATTGGAAAGATCATGTCAAGAGCTTAATGTTAGCTGTTTAATCCACTTCAAGTCCAGGTTTTATGTGTTTTTGGGATGTATGTCACACATACGGTTATCTTTGATATGAGGAAAATGAAGACATTTATAAAAGTTAAGCAACTGAATGAACAAGAAATTGGTAGATTGCAGGAGTTACTTTCCACCATGAAATAAGAAAGACTGCTCATGAAACTAGTGATACCTAATGACAGCAGCCAAATAGTTTCTGTCTCTTTTATGGACAGCGCAAAAAGTAAATGATTTTGCCAAAAGAATTAGAGGGATGTTTAGAGAAATGAATGTTACAGTTTAAAACCCAAGAAAAAATTGCAAGACATTGGATAGTGCCATGTGCTCGAGTGTCATTTGTACAGTAACAGCGTGGGTGAAAGAAGGATCTAAATACCTCTACATTTTTCAATCTACTTTAACTAGTAGAGGATTATGTTCAGAACACTTCTATACAGTGAGACGATAATCCCAAACGCACTGCCAAACTGGATTTACGATGGATAGAGGGAGTTTAAATTACCATATTTTCCAGACAATAAGCTACTACTTTTACTGTTGCAAGCCAACGAGCTAACGGGAGCTTGCATTCTTCTTCGTCTCTACTCTAGGGGCTATATGTAGAGCTCCCCCTACTGGTTTTGTGGGAAACAGTTGAGTATATATCAGCGGCTTACAGTATAGCCCAGTGCATTTCCAGTTTTTTCAAAAAGTAAGTGAGCACGGCTTATAATGAGGTGTTCTCTATAGTCAAGAAAATTCAATAAATCTTCAGAATGAAGGGAAATGGGATGCCAATAAATCAAATATTCCTAATATACTCTTGTTCTCTGCTAATTATTAAGACACATTGATTTAAATATTATTGAGGTTGCATGTGTATATTTTAGCATCCAGGACTTTCTTTGTGGAACATTTAAGTTATCTGACATATAATTAATTCACCCAGACGAATAAATAATCAAATACAGATACAGTAATAACAATCACAGATTTAGTAAGAATCTTTTAAAGGTTGGGTGTATGCGCTTCTCTCTTGTAGCTCCATTCATCATAACCCTGTGTTATCGAGCTAGAACCCCTCAACTGGTTTACGGTAAAAACAGACAATCCACCATCAGTCTTTATGTCAGCTCTCATAATGTGGTCAGGACTTTCTGGTTCATAAAAGTCTGCCCATTAAGAAAGTGTCTGTCATGACCCCATCTCCTTAGGCTGCGTGCACAGTTACAATTTCAGACATCCATCATGTCCAAACGCATTAATGAAATTAATATCTGGCTTTCCCCCCAGGCATGGCCGCAGAAATCAAGGACATGATGATATTAGTTCACTTTAGGTACTTAAATCCTCGAGCTTGATGACGGTGGGTGGGTAATGTGCATTTATGAGTGTTGCATAGAAAGAGAATAAAATAAAAGCCTCAACAAAGTCTCATTAAGATTTTAGGGATGAACTTTTAAAAGGTACACCTAACATGAAAATATACAGAGGAAGGCATCAGCAAAAGAGACATTAATAGAATTATGGGAAAAAAGGAAACTGCTCCTGATTACGTGTCTATGTTTGGTCATAATAATCAAAACTAAACCTGTTATTAATGTGAGATTCAGACTCCCTGAACTCCCTTTGATTGCTGTTTCTTTTGCAGCCTAAAACAACAAAATACAGGAAAAATAAGAACAGCTGCAGTTCCTTCTGAACTTACATTGTGCTATATGCCTCAGCTACAAAACATATATTATTATTAAACAAAAACAGTTTTCAGTCAACATCACCATAACTTGTTGCTTTAGTGTCACTGAATGTTGCTTGCAGCAGTTGTATAGCATGTAATACAAACATGTTGAAAAAAATATCATTGAAAACATGAAGTTATACGGAAAAGAATGCTCTGATGTAAGCTTCTAACCTGTCGTCACTATTGCTCAGCGTCTGACTCGGCTAAAATAGAAACCCAGCGGCCTGATACCTTTCTGCTCTGTTCTTTGCGTTTCCCTCTGGCGGGATGCGGCAGACCCCTGTGGTGGGTTTAAATGCCATTTGTTGTCAGAGGTATTGAGCTTTGGGAGAATAAAGAACGGCGAAGGAATGCCACGTTTGCATAATGCAAAAGCCCCAAATAATCTGTGTGATATGGCAATGAAAAAAAAATGTAAATGTCAGTGAGTGAAGGTTTTTGTAAGCAATGCTTTTGTAGGAGGATAAGATAGGTTTCCTTCTTGGATCTGCTGAAAATGCTTTCAGGATTTGAAGTGTTGTTTGGTATAATCGACCAAACCTTTAAGAAATGAGAAGAATGGTAAAGTTATTTGGATAAATTAAACAAACACAAACTTATATGGTAGCTTAATTCTATCTTTTGTGGAAAGATGTAAAAAACAACCATAACCCACAAGGAAAACATTGTTTGCTTGGAAACTGATATATCAAATATTAGATCTGCCAGCAAAACAATAATTAGGACTTGGCCAAGCCACTCTTTAAAAAAAAAAAAAAAAAGAAATCCTTCATGTTTTTGCCATGAAGATGAAAATGGATAAATTTTTAGGCTTTGTCAGGCTAGAAGACCCATCTATGACCCATACCAGCTACCCTGGCTGTCAGGGAAATGTTCGCCGTCATTAATTAATAACTGTAGGCCTTGGCGCAGTGCTTTAAACTCCATAGAGAAAAACTCATAAAACATTGCTTTCAGCACTATACTTGACAATAGAGATGGTATTTTTAAAAATTACTTGCTTTCCGTCCCTCCTGACCGCAATACTGACCTGAATCATGAAGGAACACTTAAGCAAAATGTGGGTTACTGTAACCAATAGTGTTTGCCAAGATCACAGTAATGATAAAAATGTACTTTACTTAACAAATCAGTGGTAATATTTTTGTTAAACTTTGATTCACTGGAAACCCAGACCCTGCATTCTGATGGCCTAACCCCAACCTTTATAGCCATTCAAAACCATTACATTTATAAATTACAAATGCACCTATTTTTAAGTTGCATCTGACAGCAAATGCCTTTTTGACAGAGGAACATTTTTTTTTTCTAGTTTTATGACTTTACAAGCATATAATAATGCTCTAAGATAGGGGTCTTGATGGTGAGATGGAGCGGGGACCCCCTAATTATATATATTGTATGAAATTGTGTTATATCAAACCGATCCTATTGTCATTCTGTTACAGATAGAGTAATTTAACGACAGTAATTTTGCCCTGGGATTAATAAAGTATTTCTGATTGTGATTCCTGGTTGATGGGACAGGTGTTGTGAATGATGGGACGGTGCCCAGCTTGAAAGAGCTCCTGTGTGTCACTGAATTTGTGCATTGATGGCTGAAAGACATCTTCTGCCTCCATTTATCTCTTTATTACAGTGTGTTGAATTCATGTTAATGTGGATTTAAAGACATTTCAATTAGTGAAAAAAAATGCAGGGGGGGATATATAAAAAAAAGTCTAATCAACCAAAACTTTCGCGACCCCCATGCAGTACCTCAGTGGAACCCCTAGGGGTCACATGGACCCCTGTTGAAGACCTCCGCTCTGAGACATTTTAATATCATTAGATATATTACTAGTGTTGGAAGCAGTTTATTGCGATACTGATATAGGAAACAGAAATATTGGAATGATATTAAAATTTATATATTTTGAGCAGTCCGATTTTTTTAATCCCATATGCCTTTAGATCATTAGAAAGCCCCCTCTATGTAGTCGTGGTTCACAAGTTATTCTAATCACACCAACAGTGGACATCTTCCCACCAGTCTTCTTGTTGATTAACTGTTGTCCCATTCATTCTAAAGTACTGTCATTTATGTTATACGCCTTTCAGCTCTGGCAGGTGTTTGGCACTAATAAGTAACTTCAAACTACATTTTTAAATTGTATTTGGTAGAATTAAGAACTTAAGTTTTCATGCAGATAATCCTATGATTTAAACTGGCTTTATTTAGCTACAACTTTGTTGCTATTTTAAAAATGTTCTGGTTTATCATCATTGTTAATATATCAGTCTTAAACCCCACTTAAGTATCCTGGTTGACAGATGAAGATTGCCTGACAAGGTTAGCTCATTAATTATTAACAATTATTATATTTATCAGCCTTTCAAAATGTCTCTATTTGGCAAATTGGCTCTAAATGCTATAAACTAGTAATTCATCTTTTTTTCTAACACAAAACTATTAATTGCTTCTTTCTTTATTTAACAGCCAGACTTAAAACTTTCATATTCAAGACTCCCTTTTACAACTTTTCATGCAAATTCCTTTCTGGAGGATCAAAACAGGTTTCTCATTAAATCATTACCTTCCTTGCAAAACAAAATACTTTAAAGGAGTTATGACAAAACCCTGCTTTTGTCTGTTGTTTTAATCAGGTATAAAAGACATATTTCAACTGATTGCAGAAGTTAGAGACAAAAGCACTTTAGCCTGTTTTTGTGCCTTCTGGGGTCTTTCTGATGTAAGTGTCTAAAATGTTCTTTGGGGTAGTTATGCAAATTCACATCTGTTTTTTTTCTTCTTATCTATCAGACGGAGAGGTGTTCGTTACCGAGTACATTTTTAGAACATGCCCCGGCACACAAGCACACAAAAGGTGCGTGATCCTTTGATCCGCAAAAAATATGCAGGGAAGTGAGTAATTGATTCTCAGCTTATTCTGAGAGCCGCTTCAGTGTACATGCAGAAGCTCGCATGGACGCTAAATGCAAGGCATTCTCGTCATTGCAACGATACATCATGTTTAGTGACCTTCTCATTGACATTAATGGAGCAGCAGAAAGAGACAGTGTGCAGTTCTGATGTAAATGAAGACATTCATTTGTTTACATCATGTATACCCATGACAGATGGCGCAGACACATTTTTCCTCCCATTGTTAGCATCCCAACATTTGAAATACTTCCATTTAAAACAAGAGAGAATTGTGATATATTCCCTACACTAAAGCCGCATTGTGGATGAGTGGGATTCTGAGCCAATTTAATTGACCACATATGCAGTGAAATGCAGTAAACATGTGTGATATATAAGCAGGGCAAAGTGAAAAAGTGGTGAAAAGTGTGAGTAGCAGGAAGCTTAAGATGAAGTCTCTGTGAGCTTTTCCTCTCTGGTCCCAGAATACTGACCCACCCACCTACTTGTCTTATTGCAGAGGACCGGAATATCCCCTGAGATAGGTGTGCAGAGGATCCCTTTTCGCTTTTCTCTTTGACTTGTTACCCTCTCACACATATTGATGAGAGGGAAAAAAGAAGGACGCAACGGGATAGAAACGAAAGCCACATTGTATACAGAGCAGGGTTTGGCAGACCCCAAATTAGAGACTCAGGAAGGTTGGTTATGATAAGAGGATCAGGCTGAGTAATGGGTTCAAAGGATGATCATCTGCTTTCCAGCCTGCTGATACAGAGCAGGCTGGATACAGAGGGATGGATGGTGGAGGGGGAAATAGGAGAAGCACATGGAGGCATTGAGGGGGTTTGCATATCCCATCTGCAAAACAGAAGATTATGGGAGACAATAGGTAAATCCTGCAGAGAGTTCCCAGAGAAACGGGCAGACAAATGTGAGCACACATAGTGACATACTGAACATGAAAAACCATGCTCAAGGACACGACTCAATGAGACTACAGCCCACAAATGAAAGGCAGTTCTTGCACACATTTCAAGATTCAATGGGATGACCTAGGGTTGAGGAGTAAAAAACATATTTTTTCATCTGATTAAATGTTTGTCCATTTGCAAGTTTGCTGATCTTCTCTTAGGAATGCTGACGGTGAGAGATATGCATAATTGAAATGTGCTGTTCTAAGCCCTAAAGGAACAGCCCTGTTTAATGACAGCATGTGTGGCATAATATTTGCTGGCTCCTACTCAGGGAACCCATTTTTCATACAGGGCTATCTCCTGGCTGTGCAAACTGAAATCCCCCACTGGCCACAATGTACTGAGTAAAGAGTATTTGCCACAGACCTCTGGCAACACAAATCCACCAGCCTTGAGTCTTGTAGGTGGTCCATAAAAAGTGTTGGAGAGAGCAGCAGATGATTTGTGAAATGCAAACTTTCTAATACTCCACAACGTGCTGGTTGGGAAATATGTAGGGGAGAAAAAAGACAAGCACACCATTAAGCTAAGGAGAAAGTACTATTATGGAGTTTAAATTATATAAAATTAAAGAACAAGGCATGTGGGTATGTCTATCTATCTATCTATCTATCTATCTATCTATCTATCTATCTATCTATCTATCTATCTATCTAACAAAACAGCAAAACTGAAACAAAATGAGACAGAGGAGGTATTGTGGGTGGAAAAAGGATATTTATGTACATGATAACGAGTTCTGCTCTAGAACTCCCGCAATGAGCAGTGATCATGAACCCACTTGAACTTTTTTTCTCTTGAGGGGCATTTCTGTAGCTGGAGCTGTAGCTGGGCCAGGCTGTTCAAAATGTTCAATGAGAGAATCTTTGCAGGACGCATTGTATCAGAGCCACAACCACACCGTAGTCAGTGTGAGCCCTGAACTAATCCTTATACTGTACCTCTTTTCCTGTGGTCCAACAGCTCAAGCCTGGCCCACATGTATACATTGTTTTCTAAGATAATTTTTAAATGCCTGCTCCTTTGATCTGTAGTTTTAGATTTATCTAATGTATAGCCTTAGTGTTCTACCGGCAATAATAATTGCTGAAGGCAGTCCTTCAATGCTAACACTAGTGGGTAGAGGACCTATAGAGCCACTGAAAAGAAAACCAGCAAATTCAATTTAACATTTAAGTCATGCAATTTCAAACCCAATATGAAAAGCATTTTCTCATTCAACATTTTAAATTGAATTATTAAAGAGGAATTGCAAATTGTATTTATTGATCCCATATTAAATACTGGAATTGTGAAAAGTATTTTCAAATCCTATTTCTAAATCAAATTTCTAAAAACAAAATTCATAAATCTTATTATTAAAACCCTTTCCCAATCACACAATTAAAAAGGTTATTAGTTTTTACATTTTCTTTTTCCACTTCCATTTTCAAATCTTTTTTGGAATTGCATTTTTTTTTTTTTTACTTTACCCAAAACACATCAAAAAGGGAGGTTAACTTCACTGTCCCCTAGAAGTGGTTTCTGCGTGTAAACCAAGCATGCACACTTGCATTTGTGTGTAGGGGTTTGGTCTGTCAGCTGCGCACGGTGTGCGTATTCCTTCTTTTAGAAGCTCAGGACATCAGTGCGTAGCCCTACCAGGGCAACACCCTCATTCATCTTCTTCACTCGGGATTCAGAGTAGATAAGTAGGAAATCCGCCTGTCAGACAATCTAAAGTTTATCTGCTTGGTAGTGATCAACCACAACGCAAAAACAAGCCTGTCATGGCCACACACATTTTATTACTTTACTCGTAATCCTTGCTAACTCCCTGCTAGCATCCGGTTATGTTATCATGCAGGGAGCACAGTTGTACGTGTTGAGTGATATAATAATGATAATATGGGGCCATTGAGTTTTACTCTGCACCTTTCCAGATTAGCATTGGATTATTAAAACAGTGCAGGGATGGACCAAGTCCAATAAATATTTTTCACAATGAAACCCCAAAGGAGGAAATTTGATCCACTTGGTTTTCAAATGCTTGTATCTCGCTTCAAAAGCTTTTTTTTTTAAATATACCTTATTTTTGTTTGTTTTTTAGTTTCCCTAAATTTGTAAATATAATTAAAAAAAAACATTTTACTGTATCATTGACATTGTTGCAGTAAAGGGGGTTAGAAATGATCCCATTTAGCAGTTTTAGGGGTATTGTAATGTATTTTTGTGTTAAACCTAGTATTAATTTAGTCTTGCTTAATTTGACAGATGTACATGTTTTTATTTATTTGTCAACCGTGGACATTAGATCATTTTCAAAAGGCAGAACAGTTCCGGTGAGAGAAAAACTAGAGATATTTTTTTGTTATCATATGTCATATGACCTTGGATCATAGATATTTGCTCTGGTTTATATATGGATCCAGCACAAACAGGGAGAGACAGCTGAGAAAGAGGAACAGGCCAGAATGAGGAGATAAAGATGGAAGAAGAAGCTGGTAGGAAATGGCAAAGACCTGCCGCCTGTGGCATATTTTAGAATCTTGAGTAAAATACTGTTTGGTTGCTTACAATATACAATTGACATCAAAATTACTTAAGCTTTAACAATTGTTTTTTGATCAGTAACTGTGAATCAATTAGGAGAAATAGTCTCAAAGGGTAATGGACAAGTGAACTGTCCTGTCTTTACCTGCCTTTCCCTGATAAATGCTGGGATCAGCTGCAGCACTGGAAAATGAATGAATGAATTCCTCAAAGAGCAATTTACTAATTTGTCATAGATTTGGTAACATTGATTTTGCTAGTGAGTGGGGTGATTTTCAAACACTTAGTACTTTAATGGTTCTTTCAGTTTGTAGCAGGATTAGTGTATTGGGATTATCTATCTGTGGGACAGGGTTCAAACTGATGTTTCATAATAGAACACACTTACGGTAGTTTGTTTTCTTTATTTTGAAGTTAGACTTATGACATATGAGGTAAATTAACATGAAGTCATACTACAAATGCTACACTAGTAACAATGGCAAAGAACTTAACACATAATATTGTGGTGCCACCCTTCCCTAACATTTTCAGATTTACATGTTGCTCTAATTACACCTATAGGGTAAAACTTCTGTTTTAAACGCTTTCACTCTAGAGCAAAGCTGAGAACAAAGGTGCAAATAACACTATTGTTGTTTACAATAGAAGAGTTAGACAAAAAGAGTTTCCATTTTATAGTTTCCAAACAGATCTCTCAGAACTTTTATTGAGAACAGAATCAGAGGAAGCGGTGTCGGCGTCTAAGACAGGAACCTCTGCGGGTGGAGACAGCAGGTTAGTGACCACGTCTATCTGGAAGGGAAATATCACGAACGTGCAAGTCACTAACCTGGTCTTATAGTTCAGTCCGAATCCAGAGATAGAGGATGTTCCAGCTGGCTGGCTGCAGGTGAGGTGCCAAAGGAGAATGCTGGACGAAGTCATGTCACATTTCCAGTGCCCAAGCAAGCAGAGATCAGGCAGGAGTCAGAAGAGAGATCAGAAAAACATGCCAGATGGGAACAGGCAGGTTCAGAGGTCAGAAGGCAGAACAGGTCAGGATCAGGTAGTCAGAACACAGGCTCTAAATAATCTGGCACTTATAACTTGTCTGAAGGCTGCAAGTATACAAAACAATTATTGAGAGAAAGCTGTGACGACAAATACAACTTTTAAAAATCTCATTACTCTTTATCTTCTTTTTCTTTTAGTTTTTAGAGTTGAAATTTGTTCCACTAAATTTTTATGAGTTAAAAATTAGTTATTTCTAGGTGACATCTATGCCAAAGATGATGCATTAGCACATCACCAACTTCATAAATAGCTCCACTAAAGCTGTCAAGAATCTGCTGACTGTTCATTGTAAATAAAGATGTAGTTATAGAGAGAAAAGCAGTGAACAAAGATTTCATTCCTGGCATGAACTTGCAGCATAGATAGAAACCAGTTGAAGGGTTATGTGACAGATACTAGAAAGTTTAACAATTGTAGCTGTTGAAACTAAACATAGAAACTGTGTGACTAACAGAAGGGGTAGATTTTGAAAGGCTCATATAACAAAAAAATGGTTAATTAAAATTTTCTTTAAGTAAATCAGAAACTGAAGTTTATTTTCAATTGGAATATATACATACTATTTAATTAGTACATTGTTGTTTGATTGATTCTATTTTCAGCAATGTTTCTTGGCGATGCTCTAATTATAATCACTCAGAACAGAGGGACCCAGTATACAGGCAAGACAGACAGTAGGATAACTTAATTCTTGAGAGAGGAAAACACAGGTTAGTGACCACGAAAACCTGATGGAGGATGATCTGAAAGCATGAGTCACTAACCTGGTTCAGAGTTCAGTCCATGCCCAGAAAATAAGGTGATATCAGCCGGTCAGCTGACAAGATGCAGAGATTGCCGCACAGAGAGGTCGAAGTCTTCAAGGACACAGAACTGACAGGAGATCAGATCCGGGTAGATGATGTAAGGCAGGATAATCCAGAGGGCAAAGTCGGAAGGCAGAACCAAGGGCGTAAGAAGAAAGAATCCAACAGAAGTCGGAAGACAGGTCAGACAAACAGGTCATAACAGGGGCAGGCAGGCTCAAAGGTCTGAAGACAGAAGCAGGTCAGGATGAGGCAAAGAGAAAACTATAAGTAACACTGAAAAACTCCCAAGCAAAGGCTTAATAATAATCTGGCACTGATGACTGGGAGCAAGTGGTTTAAATGCAAGTTGGTACAGTTTGATATAATGAGCAGTGATGAGAAACTGGACAGAATAGGACAGGTAATGGAAATTAATAACTTAACCAGTCAACAGTGCCAAGATCATGACACTAATGGAATGGGAAAATCTGTTAATGTTCTTTCAATTGATCCAAATTTCTTTGAAACAAGTATTTGAGCGGCACAGTTAAGTATGTAGTTGATATCTATGAAAAAACTTGGCAAATAATCACTGCTATTGCAAGGCAGCTATTTATGGCAGCATTGTGCTGCTCCTGCAGCCGTTTCCTTCTCTAGAAAAAAAACAAAACATGGTTTATCAACGAAGGTAAAGTCCTGATTTATAATTTTATATTGAGGGGATTAGAATAGAGCATGTTTTATTTTACCCCAGCCACTTGTTCACACGAGGGACGCTCTAAGTAACTATAAACTGTTAAAGTTGTGTAATGAAACAATAATACAAAAGTGTGGGACATCAGCATATAAATAAATGTTGTCATGTAGTCTGAGCTAGCAGCAGCACAGAGCTTTTGCCTTAAATAGTAAGTGTTCCCCAAATGGGAGCCTTTAGGAATGTGAGATCGTGGGAGACAGGTAACACAAAGTGACACCTGTCTCTCAAGTAAGCTCTGAAACAATCTAGCAAAAGATTAGACGGCACAAACCCATCAACATTAATCTACAGCTTCACATGATCAAGGTATTACTCATTCAAAAGAAAAACAATAAAAAGGATGTTTTTTTTTCTGTGTTGTGGTAGGACTGAAAACATAACTGTGAAAAACAAAAAATATGTTTAACAAATAAAGTAATAAAACTGTTAATAAAATAATATTTGTATATTTTTGCCACACTCCAACTTGTTGATAAATTAGAAGAATCTGTGTGAAAGACTGCTGAGGTCAGACACATTACCCAATCAGGTTAGAAAATAGTGCCATTCTTTTTTATTTTAAGTGCCCTGTTCATTAATTATTAGTTGATGATACCAAAGCCCTAAAATCATTAAAAAGAGTAAGATCTCATCACACTTATCAGTTGGCTATTTGAAAAGTAAATATGTTTATGCTGTACTGCTTTCTGGATTTATTTTGATGTTATCAGGTGGTTTAGAAAGTAAAAAACAGAATAAATGTAATCCAGATTGCTGAACAACAACTAACCTTGGTTTTACTGGTTGAATACTGCAGCCACATGGCAAGAGATCAACCGTGTCCTGCTTAAAGACAAGAGCTGAAACCAACCTATTGATTGTAGGGCTGAATGTTCCAGTGGGAGGTGGAATGAGTTATTTTAGTCTCCATGTGGCAGAGACTGAAACGGAGGAGGAAAGGAGGAAACAATACCTTGGAACAGCAGGATATTCAGGTGCCAAGCACAGAAGAGTAACACTTCACCAAGCAGGGTGCAACGTGTCTGTGTGTGCCCTGTGTATGCATGTGCTATGACTAAGTCAAGCAGAAAAAAACGTAAGTAGAAGGTGACAAAGATGGCCGAAGTGGTGCTTGGAGTCGATGAAATGTGCTTTCTCCAGTGGCTTTCAGAGACGTGGGTGTAATAGATTAAACTGGTGTCTCGGGGCTCATCCCAGGGCTAACCCTGTCCTATTAAGACTGGCGGTGCAGGTCTTTTGCAGTCACTCTACTCCACCGCAGTGTGGACAAAGCTGCTGGCAAACCTCTCATATGGCACTCCACTGTTGTGAGCAACAGAGAGGACCGAGATGCTTGGAGGCAGCCAAGGACACAAACCGATGTGACTGATGGCAGCACAATAAAGTGAGCATCTCTTCTCCACAGCGTTAAGACCCCCTGGTATTCAGCGGCACATGAAATGGCTCTCTGGGGCATGTAAGCTTTGCTTTGTGGAGGAGACAGTTTTTTTATGCTCTGCATTTAGTTGCCCGCCGATGGCAAAATATTGGTTAAAGGTCTTTAGTAATCTCCAAAGTAGAATTTAGATGAAACTGTCAGTCAGTGCATTGACCTTATGAGGAACAGACATGATACAGTAACTTCCAAAAACCCTCATACCACTTGAGTATTCTTCTTTTCACATTACCACTAAAACATACTTTAAAATATATTTTCTTGGAATTTTACATCACACATCACAGCAAAACCATAGATAAATGTTATGTATTCCATTATTGCCCTATCTACTCTGATAGGCCTAAGTAAGATCCAGAACAACCAACTACATTGTGAGCTAACTTGACAAGAAAATATTAGTCTATTTATGCATAAATTACTCACAGTATAGATCAAGCAATTTTGTGAAGGCCTCAAAATCCATAAACAAATTACTTTGCGAACATTATGGAACCTTTTACAGGTTTGGAGGGAATAAAAAAAAAAAAAAAAACACTCCACCACTGCCAAATAAGAAAGTATTTAAAGGTTTTCTGTGTACTACTGCAGCTCAGAATGACAAGAACTGTCATAGTGTTTCCTGAAAGCCTTTATTTCAATCTGTCTCTGTCATATTTGCATGTTTTTGCATTAAGCTGCATCTACTGACATACAGTGATGATATTAATTAGGCCTCCAGTATTGTCCTGCGACTTTGAGTTCACCATGGACAAGAAAAACAAAATGTTCAATGTCCTGGACATACAAAAAAAGGTCAGCATTTAAAAACTATGGTCAGCTGGTTTATACTAAGAAACCAGGTTGTGTGCATGTGTCGCAGTGAATGCAAATATGCCGCTGCCTCTTCCGCAGACAATGTGGATCACCATTCCAAATTTGTAGGTGACCGCAGACAGTGCCGCAGACAGGAGGCCTCTGATTGGTCAAATCTACATCCCCTCTACACTATGTGCATTTCCTGTTTGGTACCGTACCGGCTTGTTTTGTTTTTATGACCGCAATTGTGGAAAATGACTCGTGAAGGTGGACCAGCTAGAAGAGCGAGGTGCGCAAGAACGCTGGGACCCTTTTTCCACCTGGATCCCTGCTCTTTTTCGCCCTCACGTCCTTCTGTTGTCGCACAAACTTGCCCACACTTTCTCACCGCCTTGGCTGTATCTAGACCCACTGCTAGTTCGTGATTGTGACTCTTGCGTTGTGGCGTGGAATAACATAGCTTAGACCACGCTTTGGGCACAAATCAAAAATATGCTGCGGGAGTACAACCAGCCCTTTAGTTTTAGAACGCCCCCCCCCCCCCCCCCCCCAACCGCTCAGCATAAGCTTGTGGAAATGATGAAATCATTAATTCCTTGTACAGCAGCAGCCATTCACAATGGCCCTTCCCAGTCAAACGCCAGCTGCATGGCAGCCAACTTCCATGCAGCTCCCAGCAAAATCCACTCCAACTTCCAGCCACTGGCCTTCTTCTGGGGTGCATATTTTTTTACTGACTCCACCCTTTCACTAAATGACAGGGTCTGACAAGGAAATAATGCTTCTCTTTAGATCTTAATGTCCACAAATCATGACAGAAAGAATATACAAATATTGATGCCAAAAAAAGGAATTGTAGGGGATGGGCCAAGGACCTAGCCTCGTGAGACCATCCTGATCTTGCGAGCTTTCAAGGTTTCACTCGCAGATCAGTCTGGAGACTCTCCTTTAAAGAAAATTTGGAGCCGTTCACCAATCGAACGTCCAATCAGCGTTGGCTTTGAGGCGGGTTGAATCGTGACGCAACGAGAAGCGCGACAGTTCAGTATAAAGAACATGGCGGCTTCAGCCAATGAAACTAGCATTAGCGTGGCCATTGAGTAAGTTTTATCGGAATTACAGAGTATTTCTTCACTGAAAGAAGAGCAAAACACTGCTCTGGAGGCTTTTCTCAGAGGAAAAGTTGTTTTTGCTCTTCTCCCGACTGGTTTCGGCAAGAGTAGCCTGGCTTGGGGCTGTGTTTTCGTTGTCGCTCTGTTAGTACGTCATATGCTTGGTTGATCTGATTAGTTTATTTGGCCTGTCTATCACCAACATAGGCCAATCAGCCAACCAGTATTTTCGCCCCTTCCCAAAATCACTTCAACGGAAGGTTTCCAGATGGATATGTGGAGCAAATCCATCTGGCGGAGTCAGTTTACCAAGGACCAGCCAAGGGCCCATCAAGGAAAGTGGGGAAATTTTCAATGGCTACTATTGTAATAAAGCATGATCAGTAAGCGTCAGAATGCACAGGATTCAGTTTGAGCAGAACAAAATTAAAATGTGAACGATTGGAGTGATTTGTTCTAATCATAAATCCATTGTCTTTCTAAACACTTGCTCCTATAATTCAATTTAGATTAGGGGAAACTGATCTTAATTTCTTCTTTCTCTCACCTTGTAAAAAACAGCAAAAACAGCATAAGTTTCCCGAGCCTAATGCTTAACTATGGAAAGAATAACACCTCAACTGCTCTCACACCCCACTGCAAGTCCTTTGTGGGCCATCAGAACAGTCAAAGCAAATACATTTCTGGGCTTGTTCTTTTAGTTTGGCAGAGGTAAAACTACAAACCTTCTTCTGTGATAGTTTAGGTAAAATTTTATAACTCTGCAATTCTAAACTAGGTCTGACCCAAATAAACATGCATCATGATCACATTATTACGTTTTGGGCTTATATAGATGGTATATTATGATTATTATTTTTCAATTTCAGCACATTGCGGTTCAATGGATTTTGCACATGCAAACATAGCTATTGAAGGACTCCTTACCCCAAGCAGAACTTTATAAAAAAAAAAAAAAAGAAAGGTGTTTCAAAAAAGGTTGAGGCAGACGTTCTCTCGATTAATGCACAGCAGTCTTTTCAGATATATTTTTTTTTACTGAAGCATCCATCTCACAGCTCAAAAGTACTTTATATTGGTCCACATCTCTTAATGTTAGAGTAGATATCGTTTAGAGGCAACCTTATATCCCCTAAGCATTATCCTTATTGGCTGTGATTAGCTTACAGCAAATAAAATAAAAACCTGTTTTTTTCAGTGAGGGCTGTTGATGCTGAATGTGGGATCAAAGAGGTTGAAATTTACAAAAATTAAAACCCCCAACATAGCCTTTAACGCTGCCGTTTGGAGTAATATTTTGGCTCACACAGCTGCAGTTAGAAGTCTCTGATATTTTAGGCATATTTGAATTCGCTTTGATTTGCTCTCAGCGGATAAATCAAGGGAGGGGGCGTTAATGATTCATAAGTGGTATTGTAAATATATAATACGCTGGTTAAATAGATTTAAGGTCGCTCTGTGTATCAAAGATTAAACACAATTGTGCAGTTTTTTCAAAGCTATTTAATCTACAGCCTCTTCAGGTAATATTTGTGCTAATGATGACAGCATTGATAGAGAGCTATCTGAGAGTCAGGTGATAGATTTATATTCAATTTTCTTTAACCATATTTTGCATCTGTTTTGAGCTTCTATTCTAATATAGTTATATATATATTTTTTTCTTTTTACATTATTGACATAGCTATTCTTACTGTACATAATGTGTTCCTTGCACATGTCCAGCCTTTTAAGCAATGCGCTTAAATGGGATTGAGGGTTGAGCTTAGGGATGGATATTCTAGATTCTAGAAGTTTGAATGATTGTTTTGATTTATCAATTAAACTGTCAGTTTTGATGTAGGTTTGGTATCTCCAGCTTGCTGAAAAATAAAACTCTTTCTAAATTACATTCAGATAACCTAAACTGTCAACATTATAGGAAAGGGATTTGGTTTGGATGTTGAAGCATGACGTGTTCAAGAAGGAAACTCCAAGAATGGCATCATAGTTGGAAAGACCTATTTAAATGTCTGGACCAAAGAAAGATTTACATCCACGTGGGCTATGATGGTGTACCCTTTAAAGAACACATCTTAAGAAATTGACGTAGTTAAACTTTACTTGAATTTTCTCTGGCCAACGGACATGCACTAATTTATTCAGTTTTTTTGGTGGTGTTTTAAAAAGGGGGAGTAGTTATCCTATCCAACCTAAACAACAATTAACCTAAAATTTTACACTGGTACAAGAAAGGTTATTATTTTGTATTAACCATGCTATCATACTGAGCCTTTTGAACATTGTTAACCACGCCAGAGTACAAAGCAAAATACATTAAAGACACTGAGATGGACTGCAGAACCTCCTGTAAACCTGGCATTGGTACAACTGCCAGCCTCGGGATGGTTCATCAGGGTCCTGCTGTGTTAATGTCTACTGACTCCATTATACCAGAAACTGAGAGACTATATGTGATGTAAGAGCAGCACAACTGAGTGGAAGAAGCTGAGAAAATATAGAAGGAGTGCAAATTTGAAGATCGAAGGATTAAAAGATTGTTTGAGGGTACATAAGGTAGTAAAGAGGAACAGCACTACCATTTTGTTTAAACATAAAAGAACCAGAAACTCCATGAGACAGACTTTCTTCTTCATGCATTCATTTCTTGTAGATGCAATGTAGATGTGCAATACTTTCCTTGAAACAATCATTTGAAACTTCATGATGTTTTCTTTTTTCTAAAAATGTCAAGCAATAATTTTCTTCCTTGAACCAATCCCTGGGCTGGAGCAGCAGTGTGTTTGCAACCAAAACAAACTGAAGGAGTTAAGGCAAACTTTTCCAATTCTGAACATAACAAATCATTCTTTTTTTGTAGTTGTGTGTTTGTAGGTTTTTGGTTTTGTGCTTGGGTCAGGTTGTGTTTTCTTTTTCTCCTTTAATAAAATCAATCATTTCGAAAATGCAGATCATAATTTTTCTAACGTTTCTCTGAGCTGAAAAATACAAGTGTGCAGAAAAAAAAACAAAAGAAGGAAAATCTATTGTGGCAGTTAACAACACTGTCTATGTGTGTACTTGATATAGTCCATATATAGTATATACAGTATATATAGTCTGTTACACAGTTCTGAGCCGATTAGTGGAATCTGTTATCTTAAATTGAGCACATCACGAAAGTAAGAACCCTTTAATTTTGCAGTGTATTCTGTGTTTGCGATCCTTCAAACAAGCACTAAGCAGAGACAAACACTTTAGGTTTGAGAGGACAAAAGGAGCTCCTTTTAGGTTAAACTTGATTTCTTGGACATGCACTTAGAATATTACAGGACAATATGCCAACAGGCTCCTTCACTGTTTGGGAGTCTGGTGATGTAAGGAGTTCTTATTATGCTTGAAGTGTAATACTGTAGCAGTGAGACCGTGATGCGTTGATTAGTCCCTTGTTCTAAATTAACTAAATCCCTCGGAACATGGCAGGTTCAATTGTAAGCGGAGAAAAGCAGCTTCATTCAGTAGCACATCCAGTGCAATGAAGGTGCACATTTACATATCAAAGACTGCAGAGCCACGTCTAGAATTTCAAGTGTGTTCTGTTGTGATGTTGAAGAGCAGCAGCACTGACATGAGAGGAACTCGCTCTGTCCTCCTTACAAATTCCACAGTTGATACACTTCCTTGTTATGTCCACAGTAACACATAGAAGGTGCAGAGCAGACCAAGTTGTAATGAGATACTTTAAATGCTCAATTGAACACGCAAAGATGCACACATTTTGTTTAAAAGATAACAAACGTGTGGATGGGTGTTAACAGATATTCAAATGGTGCTGGTTTGTGAGTGCGTAAGTAGGTCATCTGCAGGGAATGGGGAAAACATGTTAAATCATTTCTGCAGTCTCTGAACAAATGGCCTTTTTTTCCCCTTTCCCTTCTAGGGAAATTTCCCCCATGGCCCTGCAGATCTGATTTGATTCCCTCTAAGTCAAGCGTTGACACATTAGCACGTCTTCTCATTAACTTAGACTTTGCCATTACCCCCTCCTGGTCCCATTTTATTCCAATTTAACAGCAGACATACTTGGACCATCAAGTATCTCAGACACATTTAAAAGCTAGCGAAGCTCTTAACATTTGTACTTTGCAGCTAAAGTGGAATATGTAAATCCCTCCGTAGAATGTAATTGAAAGTTGATTATCTGACTGTCATTGAACTGCATTGTCTCCATCTTTAGACAATTTTATATTTTATATCTTGATAAAATGCATCATTCAAAAATCCTAACTTTTGAAATGCAAAGGCTTATGTGATTAAAAAGTCCAAAATTGATGTAGCTCAGACAAATAATCCAAATTAGCCACATTTTTACACCAAAGCGTTTAAAATCTCCAAGATAGAAAAAAGATCTAAAAATAATTTACTTTTCCCAACTAACCACAGGACATCTTCCCAGTGGGCACCGTTACATCAATTTGATGTTAAAGCTTGGTCAAGATTTTGACTTCCATGATAATTATTCTACAGAAGCTTATAGTTGTAAAAAGGTCCAACCAATAAATCAATCTAGCATCCAAATACTGCCTCATATTGCTAATAAACATATTTGAACTTAAAACAATATCTCTGCACAAAAACCTATCATCAAATTGACGTTGATTTGATGTCTGGGAATAAGGTATTGAATTGATGTCATATTGATGTCACAAAGCATCTTGGGATAAGGGACTTTGCAACAAGCATGAAGCTATTAAAATCTTGGTTGTGTTATTCATGCTGAAAATACATGCACCATTTGACCACCAAATGTGGGGAAATGCATTATATTTCAAAAAACATTTTTGAATTACCAATTATTTTATTTATTTTTTTATAATTATTTTTTTTTTTTTTTTTGCAACCCGGACAAGCGCAGGTTGCAAATTGTCGGAAACTGACGAATTACCAATTATTTTCAAAGACCAATTCCTCACGGTTTATATACTTTGAAAAATAAACGTTTAAACGTAAGTGAAGTGTGATTGGACGATCGTTGTCACGTGAGTGTTGGACTTACGGTTGCCAGCCTACATTCAGAATCACTCCCCGCCAGAAGCTCCACCTTTTGCTGCAATTTTTGGTTTGAACGCGCTCTTCTCGGCTAAAAAAAGGTTTTTGTTGGTAAGTACATTATAGTTATATTTTTGTCATTATTAGTGTACACTGACTAATCTTTCAAAACTTTCATGCTAGCAGTTAGCCAGCTAATGCATATGCATATTGTTATGTTGTTTTGATGCGGGACTAACAACAGCATGACATCCAAGCAGCATGCTTTTTTTCAATTTGAGCAAACTGCCCAATTAACCATTTTTGCTGCTTTTATCTAAAAAAGTGTAAATGTAAGATAAACGTTCTACTCAATTGTACTTTCTTAATCTTCCAAGGCACAAAGCAACAACAACAACAAAAAAAAAATATATATATATCCATCCATTTTCTTACACCCTTATCCCTCAGTGGGGTCGGGAGGTGCTGGTGCCCATCTCCAGCCATGTTCCGGGTGAGTGTGTATGTATGTATGTATGTATGTATGTATGTATGTATGTATGTATGTATGTATGTATGTATGTATATATATATATATATATAGAGAGAGAGAGATAGATTTTAATCTTCAAAGAAACAATTCAGGACACACCCCTCACATTTATGTGGAGGCTGTGTGCAGTGTCATATGTTCATAGATCTCTGTGCATGTGTGTATTTATGTTTTCTTTGCACCCTCTCCCACACCAACACACAAATGGGAGTCACAAGAGGAACTGACAAGTCCTTCCTTAGGTGGGGCGCTCCTCCATGTTGATCTTATACTCAAAACTTGTACAATTTGCTTTTTTTTTATCTTTTCAGATTCCATTCAGCTATCACAGCCTGGAGCCAGTGAAGCTGACATTGTTTCCCGGATGGCGGCCTATTTGCGTTCAGCGCCAGACAGGAAAGGTGGTGGTGGTCGCAAGACTGCTGCAGCTCAAAATGTTTAATGACTGCAAAATCTATAAAGTATTTCACTTTAGTTCATTGCTGTTGTTTGTGTACAATTTATAGTTCACATATTTGTAGTCAGTTGCCTGTTAATCTACACAGCTGTTGAAATCAATGTTTTGGAATGTTTTAGAATAAAAATGTTTTGTTATACTTGTATGTTTGATCTTTGAGAGAATGCCATTTTTTGTAGAAAAATAGCAATTGTAGAACATCAACTTAGTTTAGATGATCCAAAAATGATTAATATTAGAACTATTGACAATATACTTTACAGAATTGCTATTTTAAAGGCCATGCATGAAACACTGCAGAACTGCAATACAGCTGTCTTGTATTTCAAACACAATTGGGTTTGTTTAGGCCATTTCCTTCTCAAAGGAACTTTTTTTTAAAATCCTAATGAAGGTCCCGTGAGACCGCACATTTATCTAAGTAAATGAAGCCAAGTCTGTTTGCAATACAGTGGCGTTGGATGGAGGAGTTTGCCCTGTAATCGAAGGGTTGACGGTTCAAGCCCCGACTCCGACTTTCATTGTCGTTGTGTCCTTGGGCAAGACACTTCACCTGCATTGTCTACTGATGGTGGTCAGAGGGCCCGGTGGCGCCAGTGTACGGCAGCCTCGCTTCTGTCAGTGAGCCCCAGGGCAGCTGTGGCTACAATGTAGCTTGCCACCATCAGTGTGTGAGTGTGTGTGTGAATGGGTGAATGAATGTAGTGTAAAGCGCTTTGGTCAAGTCTCCTAACTTGAATAAAGGTGCTATATAAGTACATGCCATTTACCAATACAAAACGTTGCAGAATCTTTCCGTCTGTGCATATTTTTAAATGTTTTTATTTGCAAATGTTTGACATAAAAACAATGTCAAAATAACATCAATATCATTATTTGAGTGAAATTTTACAAAAGCTTGACATTGAAATAATGTCAAAATGACATAAATAAAATCATTATTTGACATACATCAAATTGATGTCAAAGGACTGATGTCAATTTGATTTACGTTTTTTGACCAAATTTTGATAACAATTTGATATCGGTGTTTGATGTCAAATTGATGTTTAATTGACATCTTTTGCCCACTGGGTTAGCTGCAGTGTTCACAGACTAGGAAAACCAAAGCAAATACAAAATGTGCTTTTATCAGAATGATTTCCTCTTATAAATGCAAAAATCTTTTCATTTTACTTCCCCTTGTTAAACCACAACAAAACCCTCTCATTTATGAACATGTCTTTATTAGTTTAATTTGTCATGCTGAGGTCTTACCACCAATAGACCTGCAGAATACAGAATCTCTCCCATAGTAACTGTCTTACAACATGAAGTTGTCATGTTTTGGTTTACAGACTCTGAATAAGAGCAATCACGGAGGCAAGGATCAGTTAAGGGTTTTATTGAAGCTTTCAGGGTGTAGAGTGAAGTCCGGCAGGCAGGGTTGCCAGAATACTGCTGGAAGAGGTTTGGTGACAGGTGGGCAACAGTTCGGTGCTGGTTGAAGAGTGAGGGATGTATGAGACTCACAGAGAGGGCGGCTTGGCGTCTGTCTTGGGAGGATGGTGACCAGTGGTCCTGCCGAATGGTGCAGGTCCGGTGGGTGAGATCAGATGGTGGTGTCTAAGGGTGGACAGGCCGGTGAGCTCAGGCAGGAGGGCTTTTATGGTTCTGAGGCTCGAAGCCTCACTGGTTCTAAGAGGCTGACTGAAAATGCCCCTAACAGGAGTCCAAAGCGAAGAGGTCTCTGGAGTGGTTTCAAGGCTTGGGATCCTGGGTTCTACAAGAAGGAGCAAAGAGTACAGGGTTAGGTTCAGGCAAAGCTAAGAAGCTAGGTTTGGTTCAGGATCAGTTGTACCAACGCTGGAGCATTAACGAACTGACGCCCTACCTGGTTCCAGCTCCTTAAAAAAGGTGGGAATCAGCTTGATGAAGAGCACCTGTCCGTCCAGCCCTGCAGAGAGAAAAAAAAAGGACTGGGAGTATGACAGAAGTCAGCTTGAAATGAACACATAATTTGGTAATATAAAACAGGGATACAAACAGATAAGTAACAAAGTCATAGATATCCATCAGTCTGGAAAAGGAAACCAAGAAAATAATGATTTATGACTCCAATAAACCACATATTGAGAGAACAGGCAGCGGTGGTGATCTTTTCCAGAACTGGCCAGACTATCCAAATTACACCGGGAGGGCACTGACACAACTACTGTAAATGTTCAAAATAGAATCCTAAACCACATGATTTGAAAACAAATCACTTGCCTTTGTTAAGGTAAGTATAAAAAACACTTGACAAAATAGCCTCTAATAGATCCTCTTTTTTTAACCAATCCCTGTCCTGGACCATCAGTGTCTTTGCATTCAAAACACAATGTTTTTATTGTGTAACTGTAATCAAGGAGGTTTTATTGCATTAATACTATTACAAATACACATCCTTTTGACCTTATGTCTTAACAACTAACACAGCATTTTTCCTAAGTATCACACCATGATGACAAACATGGCAGTGGTAGCGTGATGGCTTGTTTTTCTGCCTACAGTAAGTACTTGGAAAGATTCTGCATTAAACCTGAAAATCCAGAAGGATAAAGCCAGCTATTTATTTGTGTTCTGACAATAATGTAAGCTAGCCACACAAGACAAGGATCTAAAGCTACAGACCTTCCTCTGAACAGCAAAAAAAAAACATAGGTTTTTCAGTGGCCTAGTCAAATCCTGGAATCCCATTTAACTAATATGCTGGGACATGACTTTACCTAGGCTGTTGATGCTTAAAGGGATAGTTCGGGATTTTTGACATGAATCTGTATGGCATCTCCATCACCAGTGTCATGCAATCACACTGACTTACCCCTGGCAGCATCCTGTTTGTTCCGCCCAGCTAGGAGCTAGGCGGAACGAGACATGCATCTGGCTGTTGTCAGGCCCTAGCTGTCAGGTCATGGTGTCGCGCGCACTGATACGAACAGAGAGAAAATAGGACCAAGTGATAACGACGTGTGACTTTTTCCACTACAACGTTTTTGGGATGCAGAAATATCACTCTTTTGAACACATAATGTTTTGGGAAGAGAAACGTTTTATTTCGCTGGGTCTAGCAAACCTGCCGGACTACTTTCGGCTTGACCAAAACTGGACGATAACTCTGCTCACAGGACGCTGCCAGGGGTAAGTCAGTGTGATTGCATGACACTGGTGATGGGGATGCCATACAGACCCGAACTATCCCTTTAAAGCAATACTACGTAATAGTCTTACCTTAATAAATCCTCTTCCTAGTCCCTGTGATGGTATTCCTAATATTTATTAGAAATACCCCTGAAAACCAAAATTGCAGCTTTCTGTACCTCTGACCCCGGTGGCATCTCGCTGCTCTGTTCTAATTCTCGCAGTATAACAGCTGTTAGAGGCCCAATCTAAGGCTATTGCTTCAATAAGTACAAACGTCTCTGCACTACCCCTTGGTGATTATAAAATGTTGTTTTTATTGTTTTCTTGTGGTGTTTTTTTTTTGTTTTTGGAAGGTTATAAAATGTTGAAGCCAGCAAAAAGGGCAAATAAAACCCTCAGAAGGAGAAAAGGGAGAGATACAATAGCTGATCGGCTCAGGACTCCAACAAGGATGCATTCCATTCTCCTCAAACCAAAAAAAAAAAAAAGATAAAAAAATGAAAGTCGATGCAGACCTTGCAATTCTGATAATGGATTTGTAAGCACCATATCTACTAATATCTGTAACTGTACAGTTGTGTTGTGCAGCTTTGAAACATAGAGAGGGTAAATTACATAATTAGAGCAATTAGAAAGCGATTCACTCGAGAGGTTTATATAATTTATAATTTATATAATTTTTTTTTCCCAGCAAAATGATTGCTATACACTAGTTTACATTAGATGAAATAAAATACAACCCACCTCTTCATACATTTAGTTATAGCGGTGAGGTGCTAAGCAGCTCACAAAAAGCCGGCAGTCTTTACAACAGAGCTATTTTCAAAAGCTCCTGTAGGGGGTGCAATACTTAAAAAATCACTCAGTGCTGGTGTAATTCTACTGGATTATTTTGTAAAAAGAAGAAGGCTCATTGCAATAACTTGATGCAAGTTTTAGCTGCAAAACGTGAAACAAATTGCTAAAAACTGGTGATTAAAATTTGTGGATGATTATTTCCCAAATAAGGCTAAGGTAGTTTGGATGTTATCTAACATATTGGTACGATAAGAAAGCAAAAGCAGCAGGAATCTATAAGGGAACAATACTTTTTCACAGCACTGAATACACAGAGGATTTTGTCAGCAGGACATTCAGTGCACCAGCTGTGTTTGTTTGGATATTTGAACACTATAAAACACAATAACATTGTGTTCAGGAAACTGGGGTTTATATGAAAGTCAGAAGGTTATATAGGGAGATGTTTTTTGGTCTTCATCCTAAACGAGGATATGCACCAGAGTTTCTCCTCCTCCCTGTTGAGAAACAGGCTAATGAGGCCCGGCGTTCACCTCCTGCTGTCCACCCTCCCTTGCATCCAACCTTCCTCCACCTGTACACAGATTTCAGCTGAGCTATGCAGGATAGTCCCCCGGCACTGGTTTCAGCTCAGCATGATGTATGTATCACATACTTGTAATACACAAAGCAATAGTGTTTAGTGTTATACAAGTCGATCTTTGTCTGCTACACTCTTTACCATCTTTTCCAATAGGCTCAGTGTAAACTTCACATAATGAAAAGATTTGATTACATACAGTATCCACCTTTATTGCAAGCGAATCAATCCTCAAGAATGTTAGTTCCTTGTATAAGCGGACTACCAGCAAATCCAATAAACTAGCTCAATATAGTGAAATAATAACTGCTAAACGCTCTTTTCCCTATTTTGTTGGTTTGACTTGATTGCCACGATTGGCATTTCCCCGCACCATGCACTAAATTTAGTTTGTACAAAACACCATTGGTTTGTCTCCTGTCTATGTTGTCACTTCTTGGGAGATATTGAAAGGGACAGAATGGATTTCCTCCTAAAGGATCTCTTCTCTGGGCCCTGCCAGTTGCATTTGGTGTGCAATCAAACCAATCACAGCAGCTGATGGTCAGTGATTGCTTTCAGATTGGCCTGCCTTCACATGACTCTTTTTTTCTCTTCCCCCTCCTCGTTTTATAGACACCTGCTGTGAATGTGAGGCTGTGAAGCTATGAAGAGGTAGGAGAGACAGAGGGTAGAGATGCACCTGCTATCTCTGTGAAATCACAGCTCTACAGTCTTGGTTCAGCTCTAGTGATTGGGCTCTAATCAAATGGTTAATTCATGCACAGATAAGCGGACGCATTTATTCTGCATCACAAAAGAAACACTTTCATGCAGACGGTTTTGAATTCCTGTATCCTTCTTTTTCTTACTTTTTATAATTTGTAAGTAAAGAATAGGGGTGTAAGAGTCAAATCCATTAGTGCAAATTCTTCTACAATTTCTCATACTATTTTTAAAAAAGGAGGGAAACTATATGTCATGTACCACTAATTTAGTGAATCTGAAAGGAAATATTTGTACTGGATTTTTTTTATGTTTGAGGTTACAAAACAAAATGGTTAAGGTAACTTTTTAGAATTTATTTGTAAACCATTTCTTAAATCATTTCCTTTTTTTCTTTAATTACCAGTATGCAGCTCTCTATATAAATGCTCTAGCCTCCCAGGTCCCATTAAGAAGACTATCCACACAGCAGGGTACTGCTACTCCTAAATTTCACTGTAAGGACAAAAATGAAATTACAAAATATTCTATTTTTACAAATCTGGTGTCTTCTGTAAACAGTTGATTACATTGGTGTCATGGTCATTGTGTAAGTAAAGGAGCTAAGCGCACATTACTGTCAATGAAGTTCTTTAATAAAAAACATTAAAAAACAAGAGGAATTCAGAGATGGTGAAGAGGAATGCAGCACCTGGTATGGAGAAGAAAGCAATAAACCGTTGAGTATGTATAAATACAATCAGAGAGCTTATGTGTATGCAAAGGAAGAAAAAAGACAAGGGAAAACAGATTAGAACAGGGAGGAACAGCTGAGGCTAATGAAGGCAGAGAGAGCTGAGGGGGAGAAAATGAACAGAGGAGCTAAGCAGAGACAAACAGAAACAGTAAAAAAAGGCATTTAGCTGAGATAACTCAAAATAAAAACGTAACATAATGTCAAACAAACTCCCAAATTAACAGTAGGAATTAAAAGAAAATAAACCATATAAAAAAAAATATATACAGTATAGATTTTAACAATTGGATCTTCAAGGGGTTCAGGCTTAAGGGGTGATTACAAACTGAGGAAAGATGTTTCAAATATTTCAACACAATAATATTCACAATTATCTTACTCATAAATGTGTTAGCCAGAAAAAAAAATCACCATAAAAAGTGATAATTAGCAGTTGTAACATGTTAAAATGTACAAAACACATTTAAAATCAAGGAGCATAAGGACTTCAGGAAAGTGCTGCAACTTCTTCTCCATCTCCACCTCCAGTTTCTGTATCTTTTCAAACTTACATTTCGCAACCCCATTACCTGCTGTTTTCACTTGCTTTGTTCCGAAACAAGAGAAACCCGAGTCCTGGGGCAGGGAGATAGCATTGCTGCCATAGTGGTTACATGTTAGTCAATTTGAAGTACACCAAAAGGGAATGTCTCTCATGTGACTCCAGGCAAGCAGAGCGTGACCAGCTGTGAGCTCGACCAAGTATGGTCGGTCACACATGACGGGGCAGGAGACAAGCAGAAGCATGAATGCCGGTTTCATTGCTGTCAGAAGTGAACACCTCAGCTGCAGACATATATAGTGGAGGCAGATTCCTTCCCCCAGCTTCTGACTAATTGACCCTGAGCTGACGTGTCAGAAGCTTGAGGTGAAGCAAGATATGAACTTTGTGTTGTTTAGCAGCTTCTAGATGTAAGGTGAACTGTTGCTGAACCAAGTAACAGCAGCTTGACTTTTATCACTCACCTAACCTTACTTTTTGCTTTTTATTTTAAACATGAAAAAGATGTTTTCTATATTATTTAAGTATAAAAACCCGTATTAAGCACCGCTGAACCTTATTCTGTCCGACCACATTTCCCTGCACTTTTAATTGCAAGTTTTTATTATATATCATGTGCATCTAGAAAATTCTTTGTAAATTCACTTTGAATATTTATAATATAATTTTTCAAGTCTCGTAATCTCAATTAGATTTAGGGCTTTACTCTGACATAGAGAAATACTTCAACCTTAACCAAGAAAAACAAGTTAAAAAAAAAATAGAGAAGATTTATAGAAAATAGTTAACAGCTCAGTTTAGAGTTCTGCAGCTCCTCCATATGCAGAGTGAGCAACATGGCAGCTTTTCTAGTTAGTACTCTCTTTACCTGGCCTGTCAGTATCTGCATTTACATTACAAACATGTGCAGAACTATGTTAATATTCTGCTAGTTGTATTTCCACACTTCTCTTGAATACATTTGTTTATATACTAACACTCCAAAACAACATGGCAGCGGTGGTTGTAAACGCATGAGTGGTATCCATTTTTCAGCCACAGCTCGATTGCACATCATACTCATCGTCGGAAATTCAATGTAAATAAAATACACCTACACACCATTATCCTCCATCTACTTTAGCTCTGTTTCTTCCTCTATTTTAGAAGGCAGCAAGGTTCAGTTGCAGATAACAGCACTTGTGTACAGGTGCTGGTCATAAAATTAGAATATCATGAAAAAGTAGATTGATTTCAGTAATTCCATTTAAAAAGTGAAACTTGTATATTATATTCATACATTACATACAAACTCATATATTTCAGATGTTTATTTTGTTTAATTTTGATGATTACAAATGACAACAAATGAAAATCTGAAATTCATCATATCAGAAAATTAGAATATTACTGAAGACCAATAAAAACAAAGGATTTATAGAAATGTTGGCCAACTGAAAAGTATGAACATGAAAAGTATGAGCATGTACAGCACTAAGTATTTAGTTGGGCCTCCTTTGGCCTGTATTACTGCAGCAATGCGGCGTGGCATGGAGTCGATCAGTCTGTGGCACTGCTCAGGTGTTATGATAGCCCAGGTTGCTCTAATAGTGGCTTTTAGCTCTTCTGAATTGTTGGGTCTGGTGTATTGCATCTTCTTCTTCACAATACCCCATAGATTTTCTATGGGGTTAAGGTCAGGAGAGTTTGCTGGCCAATTAAGAACAGGGATACCATGGTCCTTCAACCAGGTACTGGTAGCTTTGGCACTGTGTGCAGGTGCCAAGTCCTGTTGGAAAATGAAATCTGCATCTCCAAAAAGTTGGTCACCTGCAGGAAGCATGAAGTGCTCTAAAACTTCCTGGTATGTGGCTGCGTTGACCCTGGACCTCAGAAAACACAATGGACCAACACCAGCAGATGACATGGCACCCCAAACCATCACTGACTGTGGAAACTTTACACTGGACTTCAAGCAAGGTGGATGAAGTGCCTCTCTTCTTTTCCTCCAGACTCTGGGACCTTGATTTCCAAAGGAAATGCAAAATTTACTTTCATCAGAGAACATGACTTTGGTCCTGTTTCTCTTTAGCCCAGGCAAGACGCTTCTGACGCTGTCTGTGGTTCAAGAGTGGCTTGACACAAGGAATGCGACAGCAGAAACCCATGTCTTTCATACGTCTGTGTGTGGTGGTTCTTGAAGCACTCACTCCAGCTGCAGTCCACTCTTTGTGAATCTCCCCCACATTTTTGAATGGGTTTTGTTTCACAATCCTCTCCAGGGTGCGGTTATCTCTCTTGCTTGTACACTTTTTTCGACCACATCTTTTCCTTCCCTTCGCCTCTCTATTAATGTGCTTGGACACTGAGCTCTGTGAACAGCCAGCCTCTTTAGCGATGACCTTTTGTGTCTTGCCCTCCTTGTGCAAGGTGTCGATGGTCGTCTTTTGGACAACTGTCAAGTCAGCAGTCTTCCCCATGATTGTGTAGCCTATAGAACTAGACTGAAAGACCATTTAAAGGCTTTTGCAGGTGGTTTGAGTTAATTAGCTGATTAGAGTGTGGCACCAGGGGCCATCAATTTTGAACCTTTTCACAATATTCTAATTTTCTGATATGATGAATTTGAGATTTTCATTTGTTGTCATTTGTAATAATCAAAATTAAACAAAATAAACATCTGAAATATGAGTTTGTATGTAATGTATGAATATAATATACAAGTTTCACTTTTTAAATGGAATTACTGAAATCAATCTACTTTTTCATGATATTCTAATTTTATGACCAGCACCTGTATTGTAAAAAAAAAAAAGTCTTTCTAATGCAATTTTCTGACAAAAAAGAATTTCGATATGACTGAAAAAAAAAACACCTCAAAGTGTAAAAAACTTAATTGAAGTGCTTCCTTTTAGAAAATGTATTTGCGGATTTACAACTGGCTTAATTAGATGGTTAGTGGAAACACATCTACTGGCGTATTCTACCCTTTACCTCATGAGCTACTTAGAAGAGCTCTGCTAAAATCACAAGGTTGTGTGTTGTTTTATAACCTAGCTCTTTTTCAAGCTTCTGTAAAACATTTTCCCCAACTCTTTGTTTCCCTGGCTCCATGATACTGTTTGCTTACTAAAGATCAGGTATCTAGACCTTACATAACATTATTTCTTTTTATAATGTGAGCAGAATGCAGAAAAATGTGTGTTTTGTATTATAAATATATATTAATATTGAAAATAATCAACCATCTTTCAGTTTTTTCCCTTGTCACAGTTATGCACATTTCAGTGTTTCATAAAACCCTAATATAAGACATCAAAGTTTGTAGTTTTATTGATATATAGATAGGGATATTGATATGCTTGCAAAGCATTTTACTCTTGAATGAAAATAGCAGTTAAATTAACCAGTGCAAACGGTGTTCAGCTCTAAGGCTCAGAAGGACTTCCAGCACCACTTCAGGAGCTCTTAACTCTCGATGAATAAACTCCTCATGGAGTGGAAATTAGAAAAGAAGTGCTTACACACTTCACATGAATCAAAAGTAAGCTTTTAAATGATCTCCGCTGTTCTCTTTTCTGTCTTCTTTGTTGTTGTTTTTTAGCCGTTGGACTATGAGACCAAGAAGGCGTACACCTTCAAGGTGGAAGCATCCAACGCTCATTTGGATCCCCGGTTTCTGAGCTTTGGGGCTTTCAAAGACACGGCAACAGTGAAGATTAACGTCTTGGATGTGGATGAGCCCCCGGTGTTCAATAAGCCCTCCTATGTGATGGATGTGTATGAAGACACGCCCGCTGGCACCATCATTGGGGCGGTGACGGCACAGGATTTAGATGCCAGCAGCAGCCCAGTCAGGTAAAGTTAAAGTGTTCACAGTAAACTGTGTTTTAAGACAAGTTTATATCATCAATCATCTTCTTTATGTCAATGTCCTTATGAAAAGCTTTTAACTTTTTGCTCAAAGAAAAACTTATTGTTTAATAATGGCTAGAAGACAAAAAAAAAAGACATGAGAACATGAATACATTAAATAGAAAAATTTGAATCAGTTGATTCATTATTTGGTGCATATAAAGTCATATTAAACATCTTTCAGCAGGTTTATTTGAAGATTTCTTTCAGCACATTTTTCAAACCTGTCTCTAATAAGCTTATATTAATTCAGATAAAGACGTACAGACCAAGCTCAAGGATGTATTGCACCTCTTACCAATAATTTAGATTTTTCTTTTTTTGTTTTTAAGAGAGCACTGCCATTTTTTAATAACATACTTGGAGTAGGGGACATATTAGGGTGGAATTAAGTAACTTGATTTCTGTTAGCACCTATTTTACAGTACAATGAAATCTGTTTAATTGATCTTGTTGTTAAGGCATTTTATTTCTGCCTTTCTCCAGGGTATTTTTTGTGATTTTTGTTCAGTTATGGCACCTCATAAGGTTCATAAGGAAAATATTACAACTTTATAAAGGTTTAACCTTTATTTATAAAGGTTTTTTAATGTGAAACTAAAACAGTCATTATTTTTATTAAAATAATATTGTATTTGCCAAGATAATCAGCAACATGGGGTATTTTAAAAACGCTCTACAGGAAAGCATCAACTTTGGCCCTCATCATGATCTTTTAATGTCATTAACCAACTAGTGTATATCTCTGAATAAAAACAAGCAAATGACAAATTTCAATAATTTCATAATGAAGAATACTTTAACACTAAATAAATAATACAAAAAAAAATTAGATACAAGCTTAGCCTTCTGTTCAGTTTATTGATAAAAATGAAATTGAAAGAAAATTTATATGGATATAGTATATATAAAAAAAAAAAATGTATATTAATTTACCTGAACTTTACACTTCCCTGCTTAAAATCTACTATGTAATTGGATGTTTGCAATTTAATATTGAAGGATATGTTTTGTAATTTAGAGGAAAAACCTACATTTTGAATAGCAAGTTTGGCTTAATTTTTATCAGTAGTATTTTAACACATATTCAGCAAGTATTCCCACTTCTCCAGCGACCACTACACTACTGGTGACAACAGGTACCTGTTGGAAAAAAAAAAAAAAGGACATTTCTACGTCAAAGAAACAGGGAAATCAAAGCTTAGAAGCCTTGGGCTGTGATTGGACATTATACCGTACAGATTATTTCTTATAAGTCATTCAGATAATATTAAAATAATATTAAAATAATAAAAAATATTTTATATGTAGACATGATGTAAACACACACTCAATTAAAAAATATAGCTGTGATATAGTTGTGAGAATACAGGTAGAATATCATCCTTCTTATAATCCTTATTATCCTTAAACCATCTTTATAATTGTTTTAGTATTTAATCACCTTTTGGCATTCCTTCCACACAGATAGGTTAAATATTCCCTTTTATTTACAGCATATTTAGTCTTTACTAGCTTAACTGAAGAGGAAAACCTCCTATTATATTCTTTAAAGATTTAAAACCAAAAGGGAGAGAGACTGTTCCACCGCTGCCAGTGATTGAAGGTTTTAGATCTCTAATTCATTCATCAACATCCACAGTCTTCATTCATCAATGTCATCACAGCTTTAATCGTGAAACTTTTGTCAGCTTTACTCATCAGTTTGAGAATTAATCAATCTATGTAGAACATTGGACTCTGTCTTGTAAAATCCTGCTAGCGTCATCTTCTGGCCAGTCAGCGATTGCCGGTGACACTGTGTGACATGGAATGAATATCTAACCTTATGCGTAGTCTTATTATAAATGGCTGCACCTGCACAAGCAAATACTGGTTTTAGCAAATTAGAGAGTGGATTACTGTGTTTGATCATGAGTTGAGGAAGTTGCCTTTTACATGCAGATGAGTTTTTTTTTTTCTGAATTATTCTATGGACTCCTCAGATAGCATTTCGTCAGATATTTTCTATTAAGGCCATTGGTCTTTTTTTGTATTTTTTCTTTTCATGTAAGTTTTTGAAGGATTGTTATGAAATTCTATGGAAGTCTTTTTAATCTTAATTACTTCTTCAAATAGAATAATTTGTATAATTTCAATGCGGAGATGACGAAAAAAAATAGATTAAACTACTTCTACTACTACTACTACCTTCACATGATTTAATAGGTTAGGTGAGACTAATGACTCAATAAGATGACTGGATTATAAAGGTAATTTAATAAATGCAGAAGTTCTTGTTTTAGATTATACTACCATTTTTTGTTAGTTTTTTTCTTTTTTGACTTTTGTTTTACCACAGAGTAAAAAAGGATGGATATCATCAATGTCCGTAGAGAAACAGCAGGTGTTATTATATTTCTACAGCTATGAGTAGAAATGGTGCTGTATACAATTGATTGTGCGGCACTTATGGATCATTCTGATTTATCCTTGGAAAAAGAGAAACAGAAAATAGATAGAAGAGAGGATTCAATGTTATTTTACTGGATCCTCTAGTGAGTGATTTTTAGTTTTTATGTCGTACACTGGTTGCAAGAGAGGAATTGCTATAAAAAAGGTTTTATGACGTTGTAAAAAAGTATGAAAAAATGTCACCCCTCTTAGACAATGTCTCATTCTCTATCATTGAAACTGTTAAAGAACTTTAGAGCTTCTATGGAGAAAAAACTGCATCCTTGATGCACAAATGAGCGCCACCACAGACTCTTCACGTCGCACATATACACATTACTCCATGCCAATTCTATTGTATTGTATCATTTTATTGTTTAAATTATGTAGCATTAAAAATAGCATGTTTTAAGGGAGACAAATATAAAAAGGTAAGGTTTTAGCCTTTAGGTTATCTGCTGAAAATTTTGCTCATTTTCAGAGCCTATAAATGTCTTTATGTATCATAGAGATATAACTATACGCAAATAATATTTGAGATGATACTCATTATATTTAACCTTGTGTAATCTTTGTTATCTTTGTAAAAAACTGTGTATTCAAGGCCAGAATCAAGCACAGCAACGTAAGGACAAACTGCTAAACAATCCATTTAAACACCTAAGATCTCTCTTTGGATGATAAAATGTTAGGGCATTGCGCTTGGAATCCAGAGGTTCAGAGTTAGAGCTTCACTCCCACAGACTGCCACTCTGGGTCCCTGGTCAGAGATCCTTAACCTAGGGTGACCAGACATCCTCTTTTTCCCAGACATGTTCTAGTTTTCATACCTAAAAAGATGTCCGGGGGAATTTCAAAATCGTCTGGGATTTGGGCCCCGGAGCTGATGGCTCAGTTCGAATGCCCGGTCCGGTCAGCCCCCCCCCCTTTTTTTGTAATGACAAAAAAAGCTGGAAAAAAAAACATATTTGGAAAAACTACTTAACAAAGTGCCCTTGTTTAAAATACTTAAAGGGGAAAGCCTCCTTCTTAAAATCTAATAAATTTTAAAGTCTTAAGGCTGTAAAGTTCAGTCTGAATAAACTTGGGGCCTTCTTGGAAAATATTATTTGCCTACATAAGACAGAAGCAGAGTTGTTTGTCTAGTGTTGTGTTTAACAAAAAAAAATAAATAAACAAAACATAACTAAAACACCTGATAGTCCCTGGCAAGCATGATTTGGTAAAATATTTAAGAGTGGTACCTTTTTTGTGGCAGCCAACATAAGAGAGGCAAAAAATGCAATCTCACAAAAAATTACTAAGAAAAAAATGTTATGAGACTGATGAAATCATGCAAGTTAGTGATGCTAAAGGTGTGTCTATAAGAAAATAAATTAAGGGATCAACCTCTTTCCTCTAAATTATAATTTAGCCCTGTGATTTTATATTACAATACTTATGAATGTCGAACATTACTACGTTTTGTAGAACCAACATGCTTCAGTGAATTCAGTTCATACCCCATCCACGTCATTCTATCGCTAAAAGTCTTACCACCCTCAGAAGCACTTATAGGACATCACTACCTCTGTTTTTATCCTAAAACCTTCATCTGTTGTGGATAACAATAGCCTGTCCATTTCATAGACAAAAGAAAGGGTGCTTTGAAAAATGCATAACGAACCTGCCTGGTTTTTTATAAATCTGCTCTCCACTTTTATCCTGTCAGATTGCTTCAAAGTGATGGGTACTCTGTCTTAAATGGGAAAAAAAAGAAAAATATCTGTTGCACAATGTGCAGTTGTTTTGCTATGAATATTTTATCATGTACAAAACAAAAGAATAGCGGAAGCTGAGATTTGTTCAACAAGAAAAAGCTAATGCCCTCCGCTCTCTGGATCTCCACTTTGTCTCTGGTCTTTAAATATTCATCAGTAGCACGGATGACATTGTTATTTGTGCACACTTTGGAGAGCAGCCTTGCATTGTGCATTTTGAAACAATAGGACTCCATATGCCCCATCATGCATAGGGAATCATGCTTTTAGACTTTTAGACTTAAACCACACCTATTCAGCTATTTAGGTCTACAAAATTATCTATCTAGAATACGGAGAGAGCAACATGATTCTGCATTGTTGGTTTATTCTTTGAAAATTTTAGGTTTTTAACACTTAAAGTTGTTTGATTTTCAATTAACATTGTAATTACAAGACACTCAACAGGTCCAGTTTTCACAGACTCTAAAACATCACCTTAACATAGTTGAATGAATGAATGAATGAATGAATGAATGAATGAATGAATGAATGAATGAATGAATGAATTAAATTCATTTCAGACGATTAAATTATAAAACTAATATTAGATAAATCAATTTGAGATGATATTTGAAACCAACAACCTCGTGCCTCAGAAAAAAAGAATTTGGTTACAGGTTGAACATTCAAATAGATATAATTTTTAGTACCAAATAAATATAATTCATTGGAACATAGATATAAGCTAGTAAAATAAAGAACATTTCCCAATTACTAAACCTGCCAGTATATGTAGGCTGAGATCTGACATTGATTATTGATATATGATTATTAATTAAAATCATAATTGAATCATTAATGGTTGGGAATTCTAGAAATTAATAAGAGTTGAAAAATATACAAAAGAACTCACCCTTCCCTTTCCTGACATTACCTCCTGCATTGGGCTTGGTTCTAACATAGAGGGAAGGAACGTTACTGCTCTTCAAGGCAGGAGATAAGGGTAATTAGTTTTCATATCTATGACTGTCATGGCCATAGACTCTTCAGATCTGTGATTTCTTTCATAGATCTTTTGATCAGGTAGGTTGAATTAGCTGGTATCAGTGACAATGAAAATATCTTTCCCCATGAAAGAAAGAAAAACATGAATACATTATTTTCTTCCCCAAGTCTGTCTTTCTTTTTTAAGAGATATTGAGCATACAGTATAATCTTAAACCTGTAATACGCTTTGTCATAACATGGTGAAAACCAAGTAAAACATATGTATCATCCAGTAATACCCTGTGAAACGAAAAGAAAAAAAAAGAACCTCTTTGCCTTGGGGAAAAATTACAAACCATTGATCTTTTGAACTCTTGATGGGAGTTTGGCTTCAGTATTCATCAAAGAGACTCACACTAAACTGGTATGACACATTCATGTTCACCGCAAGGCTGCACACAACGCAGAGTTTGAGACAAGACATGGACAAATCAAATGTGAAGCCCTCGTAGAGTGGTCTAGTTATGTTTCTCATTACTAAAAGGGAGCTATTAGATTCCTCCGCTAATGATACAAGTCCAATCTACTTTCAGATTCTGAAGTTCTAAAAGACAACCTTTATAAAATGCATGTACTTTTGTGTTTTAGAATAAAAAAGTTCAACTGAAAATAAAACAAATTATAGTATCATACCAAAGAGAGGATATCCTTTGTAAGGAAAGTCCAGGCTTTGCCTCATGAGAAATTACAGACCTGCTTTGTGGAAGTGCCCATGGGCAAGGCTTCAAATTCCCACCCTGTGAACTCTTTGTAAAGGGGAATAAAATATGACTTTCCTCTAATGATATTCCACTGAGGGTTGTATAATTATTAATGGAAAAAATTTGTTTTTAACATCAAATAGCATGGAATGATGAATGAGCCTGTCATTGGCATGTGCTTCACTTTCTGATCTCTTTCTTTTTTTAATTTTCTTTCCTTGAATTCCATAGTTTGCATTCAGAAAACCTAACTAACACACTCCTTAAAGAGAAGTATTCGAGCTGATTTGGACACCGATCTCAGACCTTTGAATGCTTTTGTTGTTCATTGGCTGAGAGAAAGATTGATACTCTTCCAACAGTCCCTAAAATAAATTTATGTTCCCAAGAAAAACATTAGCTCAGCATGGCCAAATGGTTCCTCCATTACTCGATACATATGCAGTCCTCAGCACATTTTCTGGAAATGACCATTCAGAATGAGTGATGAAGACAAGTCCAACATCTCATTACACCTAACACGTATAAGTACAGCGGGGAAAATAAGTATTGAACATGTCAATCTATTTTTTTTGTAAATATAATATCTAATGGAGGGATTGACATGAAATTCACAGCAGGTGCTAATAACGGTTCGTATTATACATTCTGTGGATACAGAGACATAAAATACAAGTCCAAAAATTAAGTTACATTAATGAAAAAAGGGAACAAGACAAGGAATTATAAACACTTCTATTACAACTGATTGAGGGGTTACATTGCATATAAAATGATTCATTCTTATTAGCCTTTTTTCAAGGCTGGGTGAAAATCATTATCTCTCAAAAATGAAAAAATAATAGTTTTTATTTTTTTTTTCATTCATGTGGACTTTCCTTACCTCATTCACCAAAAGTTTTTCAATATGTTTGCAAATGTAAAAATAATAATAACAATAAGAAACTACATTTAAACAAGAATGCAAAAAAATAACAATTTAGAAGAAGTAATAAAAAATTAAAATAATAGAAAAATTGAAGAAATTACATGATTAAAAATTTTGTTGAGCAACATTTGAGGTAACTGCTGTAATATTGAGAAAAAAATATTCAGTAAGAATTCTGCACCCGTTGACAGTCACTGTTCATGAGCAACAAGTATTCAATTCATGCTAAATATGCTAAATCAGTATTGTATTTTACTTCTTATTTATTTATTTTTTCATAATTTATTTATTATTACTTTTTCAGGTTTTTTGTTATATGAATTACTAGTGGGAATGTATAATTTTCTCAATGGCAGGGTATGTAAGCTTTCCATCACAACATAAATGTTTTAAACCTCACGGTGCCAGCAATGGTGCCAAGGAAATTGCTTGATAACAAATAGGGGTAAGGAAACCAAAAAACTTTGACTGTACTAATCATCCAGGAAAATCACAGTGGTCTACATTTTTTTTGTAAAATAGAGGAATCTTGGTACTACCAAAACGCTCCCTATGTCTTGGTCTTACCCAATCAAAGTTAAGTAATACCTTACCTTAGTGAGATAAGCAACCAGCAACCCAATGGTCATCAGGCAGAGCTGTAATATTCCCTTGTCGCAATGAGATGAAGAATTAGAATTAAGCAATTCCAAATTGACTCCACCAATCAGGTCTTCTAAAGATAAGACACCAGATGGGAATGGCAGTTAAGATGGCAACAAAGCAATGGAAATTTTTCAATTATCAATTGTCAACCTTTTTCTGCTTTGCACAGAACATCTTAGTCTTGTGCAAGCAGTATGTCTGGAGATTTCTCAGTGAGTACATTACCCAGTTAAAACCATTCATACGGGAAACATGTCAGAGCCAGCTTAATGCTGTGAGGAGGCTTGTCTGCAACATAAACTACAATACTTTTTTTATCTGTCTTGCATTTCAAAATAGAGCCATGACACTGTCAAAATATAGATATTCTGAAAAAGAATTGGTTCTAGTGTGCTGGGGACTAAGAAGACATTTCATCTGCCTACGCATCAAGTATACAATGCACTCAACCAAGACTCCAAAGCAGTGGATTAAGGAGCAGTTCTAAATTTCCTTCATCAGCCGAGCGAGAGCCCAGACCTAAACCTAGCTTAAGGCCTCTCAGAGGACAATGCGGCTAAACACTCCAAAATATGTTTCCCAAGCTTGTAGAGACATACTGTAGAGAAGGCCTGAGGTGGTCATTTCTGTCAAAGGTTTTACATTCATGTGTAGAGTGATCAATGTGACTATGAATATACCTGTGATTGTTTTTATTATTTGTTGCCAAATTTGCTAAAAAAGTAGAAGAGTTTTCTTTTCCACCCTGGTCATTTTGGAGCACTGTTTGAAGAATATATAAATACATAAATACATAATAAAAATCCAAACAATGTTAGGAAAAAGATTCCAGAGCACTGTTTTGGAAAAGCCATTCGTGGTCCGAGAAGAACATTCCTCCACAAAAAATTTCTTCACAACTTTTGGTTTCCTTTCTTTGCCTGTGATCTTTAGATCTTTTCTATAGATTTACCATTGCATTCAAGTGCGGTTGAGTGGGAGGTTTAGCTTTATTATTAGGGTTTCTAGAGGCCATTGTCATAGTCTAACATTGTTTTCACTTTCAGATTCATTTAAAGAACAATAGCCTCATTCGTGTTTTAAATAAGGAATCTATATTTACTGATAAAAAAAACAAAGAAATAATGATGTGTTTACTATTTTCCTTGCTGTATGAGATGAGATGAAGAATGACTGCACTGTTAATGATCTAGTTTATGCAGTTTAAACAAACATTTTGTCTATCCAGGTATTCCATCGACTGGAAAAGTGACTTGGACAGCTACTTCGACATTGATCCAGTGGAAGGAACAATTTCCACAAACGAGCTCCTTGACAGGGAGAACATCGCCCAGCACAATATCTCTGTTGTGGCAACAAAACTCAGTGAGTATGACAATGAGTTCAGCAGTGATTCATGCAGGTGTCGTTGACCTTCCCCCACCATAATCTGTGTGAAGGATTTAACGCTCTTTTACTCGAGTCAATACTCAATCCCATTTTCCCAGAAAGGTTTATAGGCAGCTGTAAACTACGATGGCTGGCTCTCCCATAGGGGTTGTATCTTCAGGACAACGTCTCCTCCCGCAATCCCTGCCTTGACACTGTTTTCATTTTTAACTGCCTTTTTTGTTCCGATGGCACTTGGAGAAAGCTTTTGTTCACAAAGTCAACTTTTACTTACCCCACAGTAAAGTGTGAACTATCCTGAGTTTTACGACGGACAGATGCTCCCCTGCTGGAAGACGAAACCGATGCTGTGGCTTTAAGACGTGTCATCAGGCTAATCATGTTTATTATGAAGGAACTAGAGCGAATTTCTGCATAAATAAGCAAATCCATCGCCATCAAGTCATCAGATCAGCTAAGAACCGTCAAAGTCATTATCCCAGAGGCAGGCTGGCGCTCAATCAAAATTACACCCGCTGTATATTCATTAGGGCAGACTGTGAAATATGGCCTGTTAAAACTTGAATCATTGTCGCCTTGAAAACTGATATTACTCACTTCCCCTCAAGGTCACATCAGTGACATTCTAATTGTGTTTTTACTGTGTGTGTGTGTAGGGTTTCTCAGTGTTTTTATGCATTTAAATTAGAAGACGAGGTAGCCTAAACAGATTTGGTGCTGATAAAGGAGGAGCAGCACACAGATGGGACTTTCATTAGGTTTCTTCCTTGTTTTGTCTGTCATTCTTTATGAAGTAACAAGGCGGGATTTCTGCTGATTTCTCTCTTTTCACAGCTTCTTTTTACACTTTTCTTCTCACCCTCCTAGGCTCCTGCTCTCAAGGGAACAAGGTTTCACCAATTTCTCCTCATAAATTAAAAAAAGAGGGAAGTAAAAGAAAAACTGTTAGCAGAGTCTAATTGTTGGAAAGTAAAGGATAAAGACTGAAGCTCAGAGTTTGTGTTCCTGCCTTCAGTTCAATCCGTCTCTGACCTTGAGTTAGTTTTGGCAGAACTTTCCGTTCTGGGTATTGAACAGCTTTTATGGCTCCTCTGTGCTGCACAGTATTGTTATCACTGGAGTAGTGTCTGTCTATTATGTGGGTTTTAAACCATGAAGAGCAACAATAAGTACCGCTGTGCAGATACATTCAGTACACACAAGTAATGCGTTCACTGAGCAGAGGTCATGTAGTCATATTAGAGCTGTGTTTAGAATGTCCATGACTTTATCCACCTACAATTTTAAGTTCTCCTTTTCTTTAATACTTAATGGATGGAGTTCCTTATCTTGCTATTAAATATGCACAGCTTCTTAAGTTCCTACCATATTTTATGACAGCATTTCCAGTTTTATGAGATAATGTTCTATATTTATTTGCAGCATATAATTATTCTTGGGGCAAAAGGTAAGTTGGTTTGGGTTGATTGTTTCACTCTTTTGTAATTATACTTCCTGCCAAATGTTATAATGCTGCCAAGTCTGTTTATTAAAGTATTTCCAGAGGTGGGACCAAGTCATTGTTTTCCAAGTCATAAGTTAGACTCAAGTCTTTGACATGTAGTTCTGAGTGAAGACTGGCAAGTCCAAAATCAAGTCCTAAGTCAAGACTGACATGTTACAAGTCAAGTTCCAAGTCCTGCAGGATGAGTTAAAGTCATCTTGAGTCATTTTAACCACAAAATAATACTGTATTTACACTAGAGACTGACACAGGAGTGGATTTTCACTCCTGTCCCGTCCCACTCCCACAGAAAAAAATTGTGTCCCGTCCCGATCCCGGGCCAGAGTAGAAATCTAAATCCTGTCCCGTCCCATTCCTGGTGAAATCCCATCCTATCCCGCTCCCATTCAGAATGACTCCCGCTCCTGCAACACTCCCATTCTTGTTTTTTTTTTTTTTGAGCGCTTGTGAAAAACTCAGAGCGGAAGCACTGTTGGTTTTTGGGTCGCATAGTTTTTTTGACTCGCGTTATAGTGTAGGCTTCAAGGAAAAAAACTACAAAATGCCGGCGCCGCGCCGGTACTGGATTTTTTTTCTTTCTATTTTATTTTATTTTTTGGCATCGATCCTATTTTTTTTTTTTAGTTACTATTGGTTTGCCCCCGCTATCGTCTGCTCCCGTTAATGTTTAATCCTGTACCGTCCCAATCACGTGATCGTTACTAATACTGACTCCCATCCCACGGGAATCCCACGGGAATCCCGTGACCCGTGGGATTCCCGAAAAAATGTCATTCTCTAATTTACACAGATCATGTAGGTTTTTATATGTATTTATTATAACAGCCGCAACTGAAATTGCAGAAAGAAAAAGTAGTACTGACACTGGCTACAGTTGCTAAAACATGATGATGATCAAAAAAATTCATGGTATTTCATGATTTTTGAAGATTTAATTTTCAGTGAAATTATTTTAAAGACAAAACAGGTCCATATAAAAACAACTAATAAATATATAACAAAAATAGTGCAGTGGAAACTATTTTCTTTTCATATATTAATGGTATACAGGAACAAATTATATTGAAATATGATGAAGGAAAGCTATTCAGCAGTTTGTGGGTGGCTTTTGCACTGGAAAAATTATCTAGAAATAAGTAAAAAATTCTTAGATTAAGTGTATTTATCCTTAATTTGAGTAGGTAATGAGATAGTTTGCCAATGGAATGGGTATTTCTACTCTTAAAATAAGATAATTAGATAATATCTACTTGAAATAAGAATATGCCATTCTGTTTTTTTATTTTTTATTTTAAGTGTAAATTGTCTTACTGTATTCCATTGGCAAAATGTCTCTTTTATTTTCTCAATCCAAGAACAAATGCACTGATTTTAAGAAAAATTGACTTATCTAGTTTTGGATTTTTTACAGTGTGAAAAATCTTTTTTTTTTAATTTAGCCCTTGAAAAAATTGATAAATCATTCTTCATTCATTCTTCTCACATAGTTTCCACAGTTGACCTTACCCCCCACATTGCCCAGTGTCAGATCTCCCCAGTTAGCCTCCAGGTGTATACCAAGCCTCCCACCTTCTCTCCCCCGATCTGGTGGACTACCTGCTGATAGAGAAGGAAAAGAAAGAGAAGAAAAAAAAAACAACAACAGGACAAATGAGAATATTTAATGGCATGATAATGTACTGTATGTGCACAGCATTTTCTTCTACAACTTTTACGCTACTGTCACAAAGAACATTTAGAGGGCTTAAAATATTATAAATTATAGTGCAATGCCTAATGAGAGGGAAACATAAGTCAATTCAAAAATAATGGCATTAATTTCACATGTATTATATTTAAATGTTCATGTTTTATTTCATTTATCATGTGAAAAGCCCAATACAAATTTCCCCCACTGAGCACAATGAATTTTATCTCATCATCAATTCATCATTATGCATATTTTTATGCACAATATGTAATTTTGTTTTATTCTTATTGTTTTTGCTCTTTATACTAATATTAGTTGCTGTCTGCACATGGAAACTAAAGAGTGGAGCACATCTACCTGCTAGCTAACCTGCTAACAATTCTGCATCTTCTTTAACATTCGTCATGACCTAATTGTTAACGTATGGAGACTGGCATTTACCACCTTGCCTACCAACATAGGTTTTGTAGGATCATGCCAACAGCATCAGATGCAGACTGAAGGCGTGGGCCCAAAAAGGGGGTTTGTAACTATGGTGCAGAGATGGGAGATGTGAAGCCATCAAGCCATCTCGGTGTCAAGTATTTGTTTTGCCAGGCCACTGAACCAGGTGAGTCCAGTCTGCACAGAGAATGAAATTGTGCAGATTGGATTCACTTGGTTCAGTAGCTAGGCAGAACAAATACGTGGCATGGAGATGACTTGTTGACTCCAAATCTCCCACATCTGGTAAGGTGTAATTTAATTGCAAAGTAAATGCCCATTCTTGTTGTTGCTGTGGAGCATAATTTGTGAGCCCTTGGGGGCCCTCTAGAGACCAGGGCTCTAAGCAACTGACCGGCTTACCTGTCCGCAAGCCTCGTCCTTGTGCACACATAAACACAATAAAAGATACAGAGCATTGTGATTACATTCTTTATAAGCTTTTAATTTTAGGGAAAGTAGCAAGTCTTGTCAAGTCAAAAGGCTCAAGTTATTGATATGAAAGTTCAAGTCAAGTTGCAACTCTCTTCACACTTTGTCAAGTCTAAAGTCATCAAATTCATGATTCGAGTCTGACTCAATTCCAAGTCATTTGGCTTGAGTCTATTCTTGTGTATCTTTGTAATTCCTCTTCACAGCGGCCACACAACTTTTGGCAGACGCAGAGTGATGGTGTGGGCCTGAGATATTACTGAATAGAAAAAGACTTCACATTACTTGGTGTAATATCAAAGGGCGAATTAGTGAGATTAGATTCTGCAGTCAGTAGCGATTCCATATCTCAAAACCCTAAAGACAGAATCTGTCAGCCCTGACCTCACTCTTGCTGAACATTTGTGTGGCCCCGCTTGTGGGAGCTGTTATTGCCAGAGTGGACACCACAAATATGTTGGCTAACTTGTAACAAAGGCTAGTTTAACAATGGCCTCCCATCCATAAGCCATGTGTACCAAGGTGGTGATCATCATGAGGAGGAGGTGCCAAGCTTTTGTGATAATCTTTCCCACCAATCAAAATTTGGTTATAAAGACATTGAAAAGACAACAAGATTTATGTCAAAACAGGTCTACATTTGCTTGAAAAGTGAAACGTGAAAAGAGGTCATTTTCAGATAGTTGAACGTTTTTTTTTAAGTCAATTGTTGGACTAAAGTGGGATAAAATCAGACCGGCCAAAACCAACTTTCAACAACTATTTCTGGACAAAATAAAGACTTTGATGGAACGACCAGATTAAGTCTAAAAACATCTAAATGACGTCTGGTGTTTTGGGGGTTTGTTCTAACATGCACTAGTGACACCCATGATAATTGAAAGAACATATCATTTATTTACTAAATGTCATGTTTCTTTGAGAGAGCAGAAAGGATTTGGCAGGTTTTTCACTGGTACCATCAACATACTCCACTAATTAACTCACAGATGCAATTTCCTTGTAATTGTAAGGAAATTGCAACAAACCATCTATTTGCTCTTGGGCATGTTAGTTATCCATTAAAACAGTGGCCAAGCAATATACTTGAAAATCCAGGAAGTAGGATAGTTGCCAAGAGGCTAAGGAAATAAGTTGTTTAGCTGGACCTTTACTGGCTTGCTTTGCTGTTTTCCTGAATTTGCTAGGCTTACACCTTTGCTCCATTTGCACTTTGCCGCTGTTATAGGCCCTGGCACTGGATTCCTTTATTTATCGTTCCAACTGTTTTGGAATTAAAATGGAAGATAAGACTTTCGACATTTAATTTTGACTGTCTGACATGTCGTACCGTTATTAGAAATGCAGACTTTCCTTACTTATCTCATCCACAAAATCCAACATGGTCATAGATATAGAAAATAGTGGTCATATATATATATAGATATATATATTTATTCACCTTAGCTGTTTTTACTGTCACTGAATGAGTCTATTGGTACAATTGGTACAATAATTAGCAAATCCCAACGGTTTTCCCAATTTGCAACAGGCACACTATATTGAGGGTGACGTCAATCCCAGATCCAACTTTGGTTTCTGAGGTAAACAGAACACCAGTGCTTGGAGCAGAATCAGACACTTCTGCTTATTTTTTATGTTTTTTTTTTAACAAGCAGTAAGTAATTTTAGACCTTTGTACTAAAATAACTATTATCTAAGTCTTCTCTGCTTATGCACTCATATTTTCCTATACACAAATATTGAATATTGTAAATTTTGGATATAAAAAGTACAATATATAAATGAACATAACTTGAGAAACCTTTCACAAAATAAACTTTGAATAGTTTCTGGTTAACCCTGAACACTGCAGTCATGCATCAAGTAGACAGCACTGTAAGTTGAACCATCCTCAGGCACAATGGGTATTGCTTTAGGGCGTTCTTAGGAAGTGCATGGAGTGCAGTACTAGTTTTCTATTTGCCAATTAAACAGAAAGGCAATGTTTAGGGAGTGAGCATGAGTGGGAAGATCTATTAAATGCAATAATAACCTTAGCAGGACACAATTAGAGAGCGCTCTGACTCCTCTATTTATGGCAAATGAATTTTGTTTCACACTTCTCATTAAGTTTTGAGTTGTGAGTCTTCTTACTTATTCTGTCAGGGGTTACACTTTTAAGAGATTAATATCCAAATCTTTCCGTGCTTGATTGCTTGTAAAAATGAGATGGTTTCATTAAAATGAATTTAATTAAAAAAAGTGAAGTGCAGCGGCTAAGCAGTTTAAGAAGACAACTTTATCACATTTTTTGAAGCGTTTCCCAGGAAAGCCGTGTTGTGATTCTCTATGTAATAAAAAGAGCAAAGGGTATATTGGGTTGAAAAGCAGATCCAGTTTGGAATGTATCCACTATGCTATTGCTCCATCAAGTGGCCTAAATGATGTACTGCTCATCACATAACTTTTATAGACTAGTCTTTCAAATGATAGAAGAAATTCTTACTTTTCAGCACCCGTAAGTGTAGGGTTTAACGTCTAATATTATCAACCTTATCACCAAAGTGAAGCGCCCATAAAAATAATTTTGATAAAAGATTGAGAGTATCTTTGCTGGATGAGCTTAAATGTTAGTCTCTGGGTCAGTGCAAAGCAGTAAATCCCATGCTCTTTGTCAAAGAGAGGCTGGGAAGATTGCTTTTTCCATCAAGGTCAGAAGCAGGTTGCCATCCAAGCCATGCCTGCTCCTTCAATCCTTTCAAGATGACTACACAGCACCATTCTCAAGCCCTGCCACCACCTACACACCTAACCTAGGCAACCCACAATACATACCTCTACACACACTAAGCCTCCCACTGCACAACAAAGCCCATTCCCACATTAAATCCATAAAGTTTCCCACTCACAGGAAGGGAACATTTCCCCATTGTGTCCCTGCAGGAAGGCAGCAGTGTAACAAACAAGCCTGACTTTGAGTTAGTCTCACTCAGGGGGGCTTTCAAACTGTAATTACAGTGGATGGCACATTTCATCGCTCAAACCAAAATGAAAAAGATATATGAGAAATATATTTTTTATATTTTGCTAAACTTTTAAAAAACCAAATTTTTTTAGATTACTATATTGGTTTATTTCCATGATCAGTAAAAAAAGAGCATGTGTAAAGTGATTTAAAGTGCCTCTTTTCAAGGACACTGACTGTATATCCGAGGACTGCAGCATCTTTAAGCAGTGAGCCGTCCCGTTGCAGCAGTGATAAAACTGTATGCTTGGCTGAGTCATAAAGCAGTAGTGCAACAGATATCCACTTGGTGTCAGTACTGTGAAAAGAAGACTAAGGTTGTTTATCTTGTGCTTCACTCTGCAGATAGTCCGGTTCTGACCAGCCGTGTGGCCGTCACAGTGCACGTCCTGGACATCAACGAGTTCCCTCCTGAACTGGCCAGCCCCTATGAAACCTTTGTTTGTGAAAATGCCAAAGTGGGACAGGTACCTTCATTATTAACCTATTTTTCTGTTCAATTCAGATCCTCAATGCCATAAAGCAGAGAAGATTATCCAAAGGTAAAATGATTTCACACTGAGGTGGAAGCTCCTGCTTGCAGTCTTTGAGGTGACAATCTGTAGCTCGAAGGCTTTTGAAATGCATCCAGAAGTTTAAAAATTAAACTTGTGACCTGAATTACCCCAATTTCTATTTTAAGCATTACAATTATCTTGTCTTTACAAGCTAATAATAACAATATAACCTAAAATATGGAAAGTCATTGATAAAATTCTGGGCTTATTACAGTAGTAGCCATTCAAAATATCCTCATTTTCCTTGATGGGCCCTTGGCTGGTCCCCTACAATTCCTTTTTAAACATCAACCTTTGTACTAAAATATTCTTTCTGTCACAATATGTGGACATTAAGATCTAAAGAGAAGCATCATCTGCTGGACAGACCCTGTAATTCAGTGAAAGGATGCAGTCAGAGTAAAACAAATACACGCCCAGGAGAGGGCCCGTGGCTGGAAGCTGGAGGAGATTTGGCTGGGAGTCGCAGGGCAGTAGGCTGCCTTTCGGCTGGTGTTTGACTGAGAAAGGGTGATTTTGAATGGCTTCTACTGTAAGCAAACATATAACCCAGTTTGATTGCTTGTACAAAAATCCACTGTAGTTATTTCTGGCTAAAGTTTGGGGAAATTTAATCTCTGCATTTCACTCATCTTATTGGGGAGCAGTGGGCAGCCATTGTGTGGTGCCCAGTGAGCAGTGTGAGGTTAAACGTCTTGCTCAGGATCCCATAGTGCAGGCTGTGGGGATCGACCCAGGTACTTGCAACCTTCTCAGAGCACAAGCCACTGCTCTAACCACTAGGCCACCACTCCCCTTATAAGTCCCTTACATGTAAGTCACTCTCATGGTTTTAGAACTTCCAAAACTCAAGTAACTTTTAAAGTTTTACTCTGAGGATTTTTTTTTGCGCATCTCCGTCGAGGCCTGGACTAGACTAAGTCATTACAAATTGATTCTATTTTAATAATTTCATTATTCTGCTGTGTTTGAGATCTTTGTTCTGTTGCTGATCCAGTTTGTAAAAGTTTTAGCCATTTGACGGGTGACCTCAATTTTTTTAGAGTACTTCAATACAATAAGATGTTACCGCTGACTCATTGACATGCTCAGGAAGTGGGCCTATATCGTATTTCTCTAAACATAGAGATGTGCTGTTTAGATCTAATATCTCTACCATGCTATAATAATTCTCCTCTACATTTCAATCCCTTCAATCATACTGGCTTACTCTTTTTTTAATAGTCCTTTTATGAACATTAATGACAAGCTTAATGAGCACTCTATATAAGCTTATTTTTTCAGTTTTTTCTTTGCGAATTGCTCACTATAACCTTGGGCTGAATTTCCTGATACACACTTCTAGGATGACTAGCAACCATCTGAATTATATTCAACCTTTGAGTAATTTACAGTCAGAGATAACGAGTTGCAATTTGTTTTAAAATAGGCATATACACTCACCGGCCACTTTATTAGGTACACCATGCTAGTAACGGGTTGGACCCCCTTTTGCCTTCAGAACTGCCTCAATTCTTGGTGGCATAGATTCAACAAGGTGCTGAAAGCATTCCTCAGGGATTTTGGTCCATATTGACATGATGGCATCACACAGTTGCCGCAGATTTGTCGGCTGCACATACATGATGTGAATCTCCCGTTCCACCACATCCCAAAGATGCTCTATTTGATTGAGATCTGGTGACTGTGGAGGCCGTTTGAGTACAGTGAACTCATTGTCATGTTCAAGAACCCAGTCTGAGATGATTCCAGCTTTATGACATGGCGCATTATCCTGCTGAAAGTAGCCATCAGAAGTTGGGTACATTGTGGTCATAAAGGGATGGACATGGTCAGCAACAATACTCAGGTTGGCTGTGGCGTTGCAACGATGCTCAATTGATACCAAGGGGCCCAAAGAGTGCCAAGAAAATATTCCCCACACCATGACACCACCAACACCAGCCTGAACCGTTGATACAAGGCAGGATGGATCCATGCTTTCATGTTGTAGACGCCAAATTCTGACCCTACCATCCGAATGTCGCAGCAGAAATCGAGACTCCTCAGACCAGGCAACGTTTTTCCAATCTTCTATTGTCCAATTTCCATGAGCTTGTGCAAATTGTAGCCTCAGTTTCCTGTTCTTAGCTGAAAGGAGTGGCACCCGGTGTGGTCTTCTGCTGCTGTAGCCCATCTGCCTCAAAGTTCGACGTACTGTGCGTTCAGAGATGCTCTTCTGCCCACCTTGGTTGTAACAGGTGGTTATTTGAGTCACTGTTGCCCTTCTATCAGCTCGAACCAGTCTGGCCATTCTCCTCTGACCTCTGGCATCAACAAGGCATTTCCGCCCACAGAACTGCCGCTCACTGGATGTTTTTTCTTTTTCGGACCATTCTCTGTAAACCCTAGAGATGGTTGTGCGTGAAAATCCCAGTAGATCAGCAGTATCTGAAATACTCAGACCAGCCCTTCTGGCACCAACAATCATGCCACGTTCAAAGTCACTCAAATCATCTTTCTTCCCCATACTGATGCTCGCTTTGAACTGCAGGAGATTGTCTTGACCATGTCTACATGCCTAAATGCACTGAGTTGCCGCCATGTGATTGGCTGCTTAGAAATTAAGTGTTAACGAGCAGTTGGACAGGTGTACCTAATAAAGTGGCCGGTGAGTGTAAATTGTCTTTGATAAACGCACAAACTTTGCTTCCCTGAAATCTTGTCTGATGTCTTTCAGCGACATTGTGACATAAATGTGTTTAACCAAATTTTGCCATTGTGGAGTAGGTCACACTTTCTAATGATCAATTAATAAATGCTTTTTATCACAAACATTTGTGAAGCATCAAGGGTTTCATTTTTGTTTTTCTTGTAATAAGTGAGTTTTCTTGTTTTCTTATAAGAAGTGATATATTCTAGTTACTCTATTTTAGTCTGATCACTTAAAATAAATCAAAGTTGACTTGTTATATGAAGATAAAATTAAGCAATATTTCTAAATTGTTAGTATTATTATTTTTACCATTGTAAATGGAATGTTTAAAAGACATCACAGAGTTCAATTTCATAGAGGAGGCTTTAATAAAGCAACTCAGACTGTACATTTGGGATGTGGTGCAGAATATTCCTGAGCACATTGTAAACTACCTGTGCCTGTAAATTAGCCCGTTAGCCAGAATCTATATGCAGTTAGCGTTGCACAGGAGCAGCTTCTCTGGCAGTCCATCAAATCACTGCGGACACCTCTCATCACACTGAAGATGTTGCGTTGGTCCTCAGGCCCATTGCAATCAAAACAACGGCTGTGCCCTTCATTTGAAAGCGCTGCGATCTTTGCCGACATGAGATTCTGCCATGTTTTCCTCCCATATGATTGGAAAGGAGCAGCTTTGATGCTTTAAAAGGGAGTGCACAGCCCTCCTAACAGATACAAGCTCTGCATTTTTAATCAAAATGACCTCTGTTAAAGACATTTTCTGCCTGAAAATTGCTTTTACTTCTAATGAATTCAGGCATGTCTTGCAGAGTGAATTAGGGGTTTAACTGGATTCATATCTGTTATTGTTAAATAACAAATAGCGAACATCTGAACCAGTAAGACACTCGCTATATGTTCAGTTTGTAAAAAATCATAGACCCTGGTTGTGATCAGTTTACTATATTCTTACTGTTAAGGTAGCTCAGTTCTGCAGTGGAAGTTTGCTTTTTTCTCCTCTAGAGGTCACATTGACCTCCACTGCTTTATTTTTTATCATGTTACAGACTGATGTAACAGCTGGCTAAAAATGCTTTGCTGTCTGACTACAGCTGGCCTCTGATATGCAAGCCTCAAATAAAAAATTTCCAAGCGCCTGACATCTGTTTGAGGAGGCTAATGGCTGCTGATTCTTGGAGAAAAGTTTGACGAGACAAACTCTTTATGGAGCTTTGAAATGTTTAACACCTGCCCTTACTAAACAAGCTTAACATCCCTCTGAACATCTACAAATGTTGATAGAAATTATAAAAACTCATATATTTGAAAAACATTTGTATGTTGACAAAAGAAACCTCAAGTTACAGCTGTTTTGAAATGAGATTGATGGGAATGATTTTATATTAAAATAACACATTTTTAAATAAGTTTAACATCTGCTAACTATAATTCCTATTAATTAAAGGTACAGTTTAATGGAAAAATAATAAATGATTATATTTCTTTTAACAAGGACTATATATGTATCCCTATTTCCAAGTGTTTAGAGTATTTTCATTACTGCATGGTCAATAATAGTAATTTTCAGATAAAAAGAAATAAAAAACATCTTCAAAAAAGGTATATAAAACAGGTATTAGAATAAATGCACATAAAATACTTATGTGTTATTAATATAAAGTTATACTTGAACAAACTTATGCAGATCGGTTCAGGTATGAGAAGTTTCACTGATTCAAAAATATTTGTATACTATTATATATATCTACATATTTGAATGAATTCAGAATGTTATATTTGATAACTAAAACAAATATTTCGAAATTAGAAAATGGTTTGAAGGAACAATCTGTCAAACCTCATCCCTAAAGGACATTTTTTTATACATTTGTGTTTAGGAATTTGATCATTTTTGGTGTCTGGTGTATCTAAAATGTATTAAAACAAGTAGAACTTATAATGGTCCAACTGGATTAAATTAAAAACGAAAACCACTGGTTTGCTAACTTTAATTTGCATACTACTTATGTAAATAAAATATAAGAGTAAGTACTTTGGACCACCACATTACTCAGATGCTTACATCTTTGGACCTGCATCATAACCCTTTGTTGATTTGAGTGTGGTTCCTAGTTTCTTTTTGACACATCCATGTGTTTGTAGCACAGTTTATATTCTATACTAAATTACTCAATTTTGTTCTAAGATTAAACTAATGTTTTATAGGATTCCTTTAGATTTTTTATGCTATTGTTTTTTTGTTCACCCTAGAAGCTTTTTTAAATATCTCTTAGTACCAAACCAGCTTAACCACACCCATACAGGGCCCTTATTTAAATTGGTTATAGAGACCTTTCATATAACTGGTTGGGAACACCTTTTTTTTCCTAACTCATAGAGAAATACCAATAGGCCGCCATACTTGATATTAATATGTGTAATATGACTTAAAATAATTATTCGTGAAGTGGAATTTCAGCTAGATCAAAGATATAAAAAATGTCTTTTTCGGCCAGTTAGCAAAAATAGGACAATTAGCACCTTTAAATGCAGTTTTAAAATTGTTGTAGTACTGGTTTGTCTCTCTTTGGGCTAGATATTAGAAAATAATTGTAATTTATTTTATAAAAGAAAAGAATAATTTATAGGACAAAATATTCATCAACTCTAATGCAATCCTGAGGCAGTATGCAAATTTAATAATAATTTATTCCCTCTTTTTTTTACCCATATTCTCTTTTATTCTCTGTCTTTCACTTCATTTTATTCCATTTTAAGCCTCCTTCCTCACCCCCTCCTACAAAATGCATGTTTTCCTGCAGTGTTTCCACAGCATGATTCCACCAGGTGTTGCACACAGCTGGGGAACGATAAAGATTTGTTGAACTGCTTCTTGAAAAATCCATCGTATATCTCTCTCAATAATTATCTGCACCAACACAGCTGAAAAACACACAAACTGTCTGTTTTGAAGTACCTCACGCTGTGGCCTCATCGGCTGCGTATCATTTGTAACCTTGATGAAACCAAGAAAGGAAGTCAATGATTTTTTTTTTTTTTTTTTTTATGTAAATCTGTGTATAGAAAGTATTCACATAGTCAGTTGGTCAAGTGTTCAACACAGAAAGGAAACAGCAGACACATTTTCTAATGTGTTTCTGCTCTTTAAAGTATTTGCTGTGCTGCATTGAAATGCTAAACCGGTGAATCGCCCAATTATGGAAGAGTAATTACACTGATATTTACACCATTTAGCGAGCATCCTTATCACCCTGCTGAAAAATAAATGTGCTAAGTGTACTAAAATTTAGCATACTTTTGTGTACTTGAAGGCACACTAATCATTACTATACTTTAAGTGTGTTTATGATTAGTTAACTTGAAGGATGCTATTTTGGAACAACTAATTTTGTACTAAATATATTTTAATTGTAATTAAATTGTGGGCAAGCTCAACTTGAAGTGTATTTAGTGTACTTTGATGTGCTAAAGTGGAACAACTTAAAGTATATTTTGTATACTTTAAGTATATGAGTTTATATGTACTAATATATGCTTAATTAGTCAAATTAAAGTGCACTATGGTTGTATTATAACTACATTAAAAATGATTTGTTAGTGTCTTAAAAATATATAAGCTTTAAACTTTTAATATACTCTTACTGTGGTAATAATATGCTTAATTATACTGTTGGCTTATTCCATTTACTAAAAAAGCATACTTTGCAGTTAATAGTAAATATACTTTATCATTACATTGCTATACTACTTTCTACCTTGCACATTCTTGCAAATGTATTAACAGTATACTAAATGCTGAAAGACTTGTGGATATACTTCCGTGCAGATAAAAAATATACTTTAATGTATTTGAAACATGTCCAAATTATAGTACATTACAAATAATATAACAACTTGTACTATCTCAGAATGTATAAACATTTACATATCGACTTTAACCATTTTCATTATAAAACTTACAACACATTTTCAAATATTGGTACTTTAGTACACTTTGTAGAAATATGTCAATGTCAGGCAGCAGACCTAAACATTACAAATAAACTTTAAACACAGAGGAATAGGGATGGGAATCGAAAACCGGTTCCTGTTAAGAACCGGTTCCGTATTTTCCGATTCCATGGCATCGTTTGGCTGCTCGCTGAATGATTCTTTTTTCGATTCCCGCAGCACCAGAGCCTAGAGCGCCAGCTCTGGGGAGCACGACTTACGTCACGTTTTTTACGTAAGTTACGCAACTTACGCAAGTTGGAAGAACTATTCGAGGAGGAAGACAACGAGCTGCGGTCACTTTGTGAATAAAAGCCCCGTCTTTCCTTAGCCCAGAGAGTAGATCAGGAAATCCAGCTCTATAAAAGCTTGCCCTCCATCCCCTGCAGGGATAGCGCCACACTGTGGTGGTGGAACAAGCAAGATACGCTGCCCTTGCTATCTGGACTGGCTGAAAACTACCTCTGTGTGCAGGCTTCCTCCACCCCATCTGAGAGGGTGTTCTCCACGGCTGGAGACACCATTAGCCCTGAAAGATCCCGTATCCTTCCAGAAAAAGCAGATATGCTCATCTTTCTGCAAAGAACTGTTAATTTTCCCTACTACTGTTTTATAATTAGTATTTTTTGTTATTTAAAATAGGTTATTATCCCATCATTTGTTATTAGACATTGTTGGTTATTAAGTTTGTTCTTGTATTCATTTTTAATTTAAACACAGATGTTACTCCAGTTTCACATTTCCTGTGGACATCTTGATCTTGTTGAGTTTGTAAGATTGTGCAATAGTTAAGTAAACAAAGTTGATTCTGATAATCAAACTGTTTGTTCTCCTTTTCCCCCCAAATTGGAATCGAAAAAAGAATCGATAAAGAATCAAATCGTTTCATAGAATCGAAAAGGGAATCGGAATCGTGAAAATCTTTTCAATTCCCAACCCTACAGAGGAATACTGAACAATGAAAAACAACATTCCTTATTATTGCACCCCTAAACCCTCGCACCATACAAAAACACGCCCACCACACATTATTTTCCTTTTTTTGGCTGAACTGCTCATTGTTACATTTTCGTCTGATGGCCGTGCGCACATCAGAGACACTTGTCTACGGAAACTCCAGAAGAACAGCGTCTGTTAACCAAACAGAGAGATACTGTAAGTCACGCAGCATATTCATAGTATTTTTGAACAGTACATCAGAAAAGTCTGACAAATTGTATCAGTATGATATACCAGGGTCCATAAGTGCACCAGAAAAAGAAATTGTCCATTTCAGTTGAATTTAAATAAATCTGATGCATCAAGTGGTTTTATCAGATCTGATCAAAAAAATTAAACAAAGTAACAACAAAAATTGTCCGAGATCTCAGAAAAGAAAAAAATTATGAATCCGCAGAAAGAAAGGGAAGAAAAATCCTTAAGTTTCCTTGTTTTTCCTACCACCCTCCAGGGAACCGGATGGCATTCACATTGGGAACATTCTGCATCAACATCTCTGGTGGAGTCTAGTCCAGTCCATACAATGAACCGCTCAGCTGTAACAGCAGGTTCTGCAACTATGTAAAAAAAAAAAAAAACAGACTGCACGCAAATGTGCAGAGCAATTACTTCAATTGGAAAATAAATCATGTAATCACCATAATATAAATTGGTTTTACCACATTTATACAGACAAAAATATATAAATAAAGTAAAATTATCAATTTACATGTGGTTCACGGTCTAAGAAATCATTATGGTCAGTAGTCAATACTTGTATCTGGAAAAAACAATCCAGGACACCTATGAAGGGTTAATTTTACGTTAACCCCTTGTGGGGGTTTTACAGCAACATCACACACGATGTAGCTAGCTTGCAAGTGCATTTATTTTTTAGAAGAGCACATGGGGGCGTGTTAGCCTCCTTCTCACTGTGCTAATGCATTCAATAAATCAAAACTAGCTAGTAAAATTACATATCTTACAAAACATTATATCCTGACTGGTTTTACATCTCAATAAATATATATATTTCATTCACAGGTTCATGTGAACTCACCAGGATATTCTTCACAGCAAATCTTCCTGCTCAACCGATTACATCTCCTGTTTCTACAATACAAATATAATCATCAAAATCGCGTTTTATACAGATATCTTAAGATTTCAAAACCAAATGGGAATGTTTTGAAAGTTACCTCTCTCCATGCAGACCGAGGCCTTAAAAGAAAAGCATGCTGGCTCTGAGCAGGGAGGAGCCGTGACTAACTGCTGTGCAGGTGTGGTGCATTCAAAGTCTATGGGAATTCTGATATCAGTACTGAACCAAAAACTCCCAAGACTAAAATTCTTGGGGAGCTACTACTTTACAGACATCAAGGCCAAACAACCTCCACATATCACTCCTATACGCATGAAGTGCTGTCAGCGACTTTTAAATATGTGCACTCACCAATTGGTCTTGTTTGCAGTAGCCCTGCTTTGATCCATTAAACAATACTAATGAAATGTTCTTTTTTGAACACTTGAGACAATTGTAATGTGTTAAGTTTATTTCTTTTGCATTTGGCCAGTATTAACTTTTCTGTTGCAATGTGGGTTATGCTATTTGTTAGATCATAATGTAGCACTGCACCAGCTTTAAACCACTTGCTTTTCAGCAGAACACACATTTTTGTGCACCTGTACTTTTGAAGTGAACATTTAGTGTTTTGTTCAATGTGGTTTTGTGTGTAAGATGTATTGTATCATATTTCTTTTTCAAAACTTATTAAACATTACATAACAACTGCAATAATTGCTATCTGTGTACTTTACACACAGCACAAAATTGCATAATAGGGTTTAAGTGCATTTTTGTAGTTATACTATTGAACACTTTCCAAAAGAATTACCTGAAGTACAAGCGTATATAACTTCACTTCATAATTAGATTCAAATGTAACTTAAAATGCACTCAAACTTAATATTACAGTGTCGATATTAAAATGTGTACTTTTAAAATATGCTTTCAATGTACGTTACAATGACAATTTTGAGCATACAATTTAAAATATAGCAAAAATATATGTAAAAACAAATTTAAAATAAGTACACTTTAGAAATTACACATAACTTTCACTTAAAGTATACTTTTTTAATAATATATTTCTATAAAGTGTAACATAGTGTAATTATGTTAAAGTGTGTTAAAAGTATTAGCATGAAAGCGTAATGTTAGTATACTTTTTATATATTTACAAAAAGTACAATTTGTCTAAGTACATTTTCAGTAAACTATAGGAAATATGAATATACTTGAAATACAATAAAGCACTTTTTTTTTTTACTAGGGCATTCTCTGCCTACAGTGTTCCAAGTGAGAAAGCAAAATACATTTGAAGCTTTCAAATATACAATGGGACACAGTAATAAGCAGCTGCAGTCGTGACAGCCACACTTATGATCACAGGTGGGGTGGGAAGTATTTCTGCGCAGCAAAAGGGGAGTTTACTGTGACAAATTCTAATTAAAGAGCAAATGCTACGCTGTTTCGGCTTTTCCTGCCTGCAGTGTAAAATAGCATTCAGGGCTTACAAGATGTTTGCCAAATTACAAAGATGTATTTAAAAAACTTTTTTTTTCTAACCAAAGACCACCTGCTGAACTGTCTGCAAAAAGCAATTCCCTCACTTCACTACCAAAAACATTTGATTACCATCTGCTTAATCGCTACTGCAACATGCCTCAAAAAAATTCATAGAAAGTGCAGCCTGTCTCTTTTTATTATCAGCGGGTTCTCTAAACAAAACAAATACAGCCTTACAGAGAAATTAAATCTGTTAAAAAAAAAAGCATTTTGTCAATACTATTGATATTCTTCTGACATAATCATATAAAAGTAACAGGTGCAGCTAAAGTAGCCTGATAAGCAAAGCCTTCCTTCTTCTCCTTTAAGAGTTTAATGATTACTTTAATGAAAGCTAAACTAACCAAGAAAAAAAAAAAAAAAAAAATTTTTTTTCAAGAAACTCATAAAGGTGTTCTTAGGCGAGACCAAAGCTGAAGCAAAAAGATTCTGTTTCTGTCGTCTAACGAGCAACAATTAGCAGTTAGCAAACAAGGAAACTGAAGCTCTGGTTGTTCTTCACATTTAGCTAGTGTGTTGACTGCTGATTTCATCAACCTGCTCTAAAATAGAACAATGATTCATTTCAATTCAATTCAGTTTATTTATATAGCGCCAATTAACAACATGTGATCTAAGGAAAACCAGTTGATTGAATTGACTCGAAGGCAATCCCTCACACTAAGCATGCTTTTAGCAACAGTGGAGTGGAAAAATCCCTCTTAACAGGAAGTAAACTCCAGTAGAACCAGACTCACTGTGAGCGACCATCTGCTGAGGCCAACTAGGGTTCAAGCGACATAAAGAAGCAGGGTTTTTAATGATTTTCTTACAAGAAAGGAAAATATTGTACAACACTTAAAGTGACAGAACTGCAATTCAATTTCAGCTTGTTCCCATTTTTGCTCAACTTAGCACTAAAGCACAGTGACCTGTTATAAGAGGCTTTATAGAGATGCGGTTTAAAACATCTACAGTATTTATTTCAAATATAGTGACTGGTTTTGAAGAGAGTGTTGCTCACAAGAGGTCATGGGGATGAGCAAATATCTAAAAAAATATTTTGAATTTTGGATTTTCAACAATAGCAAAAAAAGAAAAAAAAAGATCACATCATATATATGTTTCTATTATATATACTTTGTAAATTTCTGTATTCCTTTTGTCCATAGTTTTTCATCATATTGTGTGAAGCTTTATGTAAAGAGAATAAACAATTACCAGTATAAGTTGAAAAAAAACTCAGCAAATTGTTAATAACTTAGCTGCAACTGTTTATCCTTAAAAATAGTTACAATTGGTATTAACATTTTCACATATCTTTCTTAAAATATATTTTCTTATTTTTTTATGAGTTTTTGAAACCACAAACATGCATTTCCAGATTTTTTATGAATAAAAAAAAGTTGTTTTTTTAACTTAGGCCTCATGATCCATCTCATTTTGTGTGATGGATACTTGCTAATTAACTCCACCAGTTCACTGAAAAAAATAAAATAAAACTAATTTACCAAACAGTAATTAAAGTGACAATTAACTACAACAGAATATATTTATCAGAGAGCTAATCCTGCTCACCGAAGATCGAAATTGTGAACTTAACATCCGCTGTGTGAAGGATAACAGAACACTTATCACACCCAGTGTCAACTTTGCTCCTCTGCAGGGAATTTTATTCAAATACTGAGAGGGCAAACATGGAGAGCAGCATGGTCGGAATAATGTAACACCACAGCAGGGTTGATTAGTCATTCCTGTTTGTTGGAGGGAGATCTTGAGATGGAGCAGGTCTTCAGCAGGTCAAGCCCAGTGCATAGCAGCACTACAGGAACAGGAAGAGCTGAAAAAAAGCAGAGATGAAGCGTAATTAGTTCTGCATGTCTTCGAGGGTGATAGGAAGATTATTTAGGTGGCTACATATTGTTCTAGCAAATCTTGTTTGCTCATTGGCTCATTATTCTTTTACTCATTGGCGAACAGAACAGGTTTCTTTGTAAAAGGTTGAGACAAAAAACCCTAATGTCTTTGATTACAAAAATCTTTATTAAATCTGTGGACTATTTAATCAACTTTCCTTATTTTAAAATACTTTAATCTAATAACCTAGATGGCTTACCTTCTGCTTTGAAATATGTTGTGTATACACCAATAACATTTGGCTAAATCATTTTTGCACACAATTTTCATCACTCATCCAAATGTCATACGCTTAGCTACTGTATCTAGCTTATAACTTGTATTTTAAGCATCTATCTTTGTTTTTATCCACATATCTAGCCAGAATCTCAAAAGAGGGTTACACATGTTTTCAATATTGCTGAAAACAGGGATTTTCACTATAATTAGAATTGCCAAGTCAAACTGTTGCTTACTGAGTGTTAACATAAAAACAGCAAGAAAAAAAAAACTGGTTATGTTTTAGTGTTAGTTTAACTTCTTTTTTGGATTGTTATGGCTCCGTTTTTGGATTGGTTTGTGTTGAATTTAGCAGACTAAGTGCGAAGCTGACAATTTTTATTTTCTTTATTTTAATGTTTGGTGTTTCGAGCGCCTCATAGAAGTATGTTTTGTTGTTTCTTTTTGCTTTTATGCTGGAACTGCAGCACCATTTGTTTAAGTGTCAGAAATTGGAAGGAACTGGCTTTAGCACTAAATCTAATTGGATGAAAACCTACACATGGTACAAGGTGAAAAATAAGAGTTTAAAAGATTTCCAAAATCTTTCTTCCTTTAATCTCATTGCTCTGCTTGTACTTTCTGTCTCATGCCATCTGTTCCTTCTGTTGCAATGCATTCTAGTATACCAGGGACGATTAAGATAAGATTTAAAATTGGTTCTCCTTGTTCTCTACGTGTTTTTTATTTTTATTTTATATCTACCACATGTCCTTCTCAACTTGTCAGGGATTTAGAGTTCAATTCCAGGCTGTGATACAACTTTGAAAATCTTGTTCTGTTGATTCGGTGTGTAAGCAGCTTTCCCACACAAGGAACTATATTAGAAAAGGAAATATATCATAAGCTTCTGCTAGAACCTTTCACACTGGTGTGTCTCACTCTAGAATTACAACCACTGAGCAAGCCCCAGTGATTTTAAATGAAGTGAATCCATCACACAATATGTTGAGGTTATGTAGGAAGTGTTCAGCTGTTTTTTCCAACCTGACAGGGAGAGTCATTTACTGACAGAGCCAGAAGGGTTGAATATCTTTCACCATTTAACACTGAAAAAAGGTTATCAATAACCTCCAACACGAAGAAATCTGTGCTAAGATTTTGACATGTCCAGGAATAATAAACAGCATGTAAAATTCAAATATGTGTTAAAAAGAGAAAAACACTTTATTCTTCTGTGCCTAATAGGTGCTTCAAATCTTCAGTGCAAAGGATCAAGATCTACAAAGTGCTGGACAACAGTTCTCCTTCAGAACATCCAAGGAAGATGTCAAAAATAAGAATTTCACAATCAGAGACTTTGGGAGTAAGTATTCTAAAACATATCAGCATTTTCTTTGATTATTTAATATAGTCAGAAACAAAAAAAAATAAAAATAAGCAGGTAGCCACGGTTCTACCTTCCAGAACATATTGCTCCAGCCACTTGACTAATGATGCCATCTTTAATGCTATCTATTCAACCATCAAACTCCTGGACATTAAGGTCTCTAATATGAGGATGTCATTCCTAGATGTAAGCTCAGCATTTAACACCATTCCCCCCCAGCACTTTATTCACAAACTGACCAACTAGAGCTCAGTATTTTTCTATGCCTGCTGGATTGCTGCATTTTTTGACGAACAGGCTTTAGCCAGTTGAGGTTGAATGAAAATACTTTCTAAACACAGCCCCTTCCTCCCTATACTGCTGAACCAATAATTAATATATGAACCCATCTGCAATATTTTTAGTTAGTTTCCCAATTAGCAACTAGGGTTGATCAATTTAACAACAGGGATGAGATTTCCTACAGGCGTGAGGTGTGTCACCTTGCCATGTAGTGGAAGGAAACCAATCTGAACTTGAAAGTAGAGAAGACAAAATATATTGTGCTGGACTGGAGGAGATTACATCATTGTTGTGCTACTTTGTTATAGAACCCCAACAATATCATTGGCTGGGACAATCCCTGTCAGCCTGTACATCCTCTGGAAAATTAAGCAGAGAGCAAATATCTTGACCAACATCATGGACACCTTTGTCATTACGACCCACCTACTTGAGCTCTGCAACCCCCTACACGGCCACATAGATCTACAGATTGCAACTGACTCTACACTATTAACAGCCTCTTCTGTCTGCTGTCATTGAGAAGAAAGCTTCTAGCAGACATAAGAACAGCTTAATTAATCTGGCTTTGTAGAAGCTCAACTTTCTCCAAGCAGAAAACAAATAAAAGGGCATCACTGTCTTTTGGCAAATTAACACATAAAATGCTCACCAGACACAAAATATGTCAAGAACTCAGAATGTAGAACCCAGAATTCAAGGCGAGACAGTCAGTAAGAAAGTTCAAATGTTAATTAAATAAAACAAAACAGAAGCAGAGCTGTGGCTCGTGGACACTGCAGGCGGGGGGGTGGGGGGTTGTTACTGTAGTGGGAGAAACACAGGTAAGTGACCACGATCATCTGACTGAAGATGATATTCTCAGTGAGTCACTTACCTGGTTTAACAGTCCAGACCACGAATGTCCCCAGTGCTGCAGTCCCAGAGGTGATGCTGGAAGCCGATCCTGGTCAGGGATCCAGAACAGACGGAACAGGCAGGATCCAGATCAGGCAGGAACAGAAACAGGTGGCAGGATCCAGACTTCCAGGAGGGTTCAGAGTCAGACTGGGACCAGAAGCATGACCAGGTGGTCACGCACAGGAGCAGACAGGATCAGGTGCAGAAGAGCAGGCTCAGTGGAAGAGGGTAACCGAGACAGGACGTAGGAACCGGAACTTCAAGCAGGACTTTAAACTGGTCTCCTCCCTGGAGCCAGGCTTACTTTGATAAAAACTGTATCTCCCCCCATAATGAGCCAAAACCCAGAGGACTCCGCAGGGGAGGAACAGTGGACGATCAGGAGACGAGACAAACACTTAAACCCTCTTTCCACTGGCTGCTAGGATCCAGGACATGAACCATAAAATAGAACTGAACAGAAAGACTGACAGAAAGACATGCAATGATCTGGCACTAAATGCTCAGGCTGAACTGAATATAAACCAGAGGAAACAGGTGAGGGGAATAAATTATAATTGAGGCAGGGAGGGAAAACGACAGGTGAGAGGAATTACTAATTAGGGAGGAGCAAACCGGCCAGATCATGACAAAATAGCCTAAAACTTACAAAATACATCTAAATTGTACCTGTTTGCGAGATTACCCATATATGTTTCTAACCAATTTTGAAAAGGTATTATTGTATTCCTACCAATAACTGCTTTTCAACTCACTAAATAGATTTTGTACAAATAAAGGGTTGTTGTTTCTAAGACAACCAGGTGCTACTTGTATTTTCCTTTCACTAATGGTAAATATGAGCTTGATAATTATTTGATCTGACCAAAAAACAACCCTGTTTGGGTGGAAAGGGTCTAACAGTAATGTTTGTGTAAAAAGGTTCAGTAATGATTAGCGAGTTTACCAAGAAGTTATTGAGGGCATAATGCAAGCAACAATAGATGCCTCTGTACTAAATCAGGGCAATAACTATGCTGACAATGAGCAAAGTATGCTTAAGAATCTACGTGTTATGATGAGAAAGTTTAAATAGATACAGGTTTTGATGCTTAAAAACAAGGAACAGCTGGGTAAAAAAGAAGAAAAAATACTCAACCAGGTAAATGGGGAAAGTCTATAAATATATTTTAAAATTCTAAATCATAACAGAAACTATTCTAATTCTAATTATTAAACTATTCTAATTATTAAAAACTCCCCAAAGATCAAGAAGTGGCTGAAGCTGGTATGAGGTCATTAGAGTGTCAATTTTCTGTTCTGAAAATAACTTTAAAGCACACCTTGATATGATAAGGCCACGTGTGACACTCTTCAGCGTGCACTCTCCAAGCTCTTTGAAGTTGAGTCAGAGAGACGTGCAGTGAAAAGTGGGACATGGCAGGATGAGGCCAGGGGAAACGAATAGATTCACCGTCCTTGACAAGCCCAGGTCTGAACCTGTGATCCACTTTTACCTTTTGGGCACACTGTCTTTCACTTTCCTGAATGCCAGCAGCCAAGGAAACACACTCTGTGGATACAGACCAGGATCTGATAGGTAAGGACAGGAAACACAAACCCGAAGGCGATGCACACAGGTCCAGCCAGAGAGAGAGGGTGCAAACAAAAATCATGGTTGTGCACAACATGGAAGGTGTGTTAAAACGCCTGACCTCCTGTCAGAAAAAAGTGCAGACTTTGTTGGTGCTACAAACCTGGCTTGACAGGGGTCAGACAATGTGGCTGTGGAAGACAGGAACAGGCAGGTTCGAACTGACATATCCCTCCTCTTGCATGTACATTGTCACCCTTTATTCAACTTGCTTTGCTTACACCTTTGGTCGTCTACTGAACTCGCTGCTTTTCATATTTTTACATCCTTTTTGTTTTAGCTAGAATCTGTTACAGCAAATTTCAGACTCAATATTTACCTAGTGAAAGAGAGGTGGGAAAACAAGGAGATCTCGGAGCAGGGAGAGATTAAGACCTTTTTTCCGTAGGTTTTCAAAAGAAGGAGCTTTTTAATTTAATCTGAGAGGCAATTTTCTCACCATGAGAAATTAAGTTTACATTTTTATTCTTATGTCTTTAAATGACCTTAGAGGGTATTTTAATTAATATGAGTCTTTATTGTGTTTGTTTTCTCATAACTTTTTCTTATTAGTTGAAAAATAAGACCTACTTTATTACTATTTCTAATTTAAAATGCATTATTTTGAATGGATATGAATCAGTTTTCTGTATTTCTTTCAGACAACACAGCTGGAATTGTCACAAAGCGAAGTGGCTTCAGACGACGTCTGCAGGAGATCTACTATTTGCCTGTTGTGATAGAAGACAACGGCTACCCGCGAAAGAGCAGCACTGGCACTCTCACAATTCGCGTGTGTGGCTGCGAATTAGATGGCTCACTCCTAACATGCAGCGCTGAGGCCATCTTTCTGCCTGTGGGGCTAAGCACAGGAGCTCTCATCGCCATACTTTTGTGTATCGTCATCTTATTAGGTAAGATCTGGTTGAAAGTCTTTTGCAGCGGTAACTGAAAGTTACTAAGACTGAAACTTTACTAAACTTTTTAGATGATATCTTTGCAAGATGCCCATGCCAGTTTTTAATACTTCCAATTAAAATGCAACCACATATACAGAACATGTACAGGCCATTACAGAGATACCCAGATATAAGACAGAGACAGTTTGCATTTACTGGTTAAATAAATGTGCGGGTGTTAAATTGAAGGTTCTGTTTAAATAAATATAATATTTGTATGCCTTTTCTTTACCTTGTTCTAAAGCAGAGCAGAATCTAAAATAATAATTAAGGCTGCATATAATTTTAAAGCCAATTGAGCCCTGAGCAACTGATAGACAGAAGGTAGCACAGCAAATTTTAAATCATCATCTAAATTTCAATAAGTAACATAAAAGTAATAATTTTAAAAATTAACCCGTAGGCTCCTTAGAAGTTTTTCCGTGGAAACTTAACTTCTATAGCACACAGAAAATAGAAAGCACCGAAAAAAGTTGGATTAAACCAGTGGTTCTCAAACTTTTTCTGTCATTCCCCACTTTGGACAAGGGGGAATTTTCAAGCCCCGCCTGTCCCCATCGCCCCAACACAATGCTAATGAAATATTCAACAATCTTAAAATGTTCCAATTTTATTGAAGTAACAAGTAGTATCTAAATACAAATCTACATCAAATAACAGCAAGCTCAAAAATAAAGAAAATAAAAATGCAGCTGTGTCAAAATTTGTATCAAGCTCAAAGATAGAAAAAATTAAAGTGCCACTCTGCAATCTGTTAATAAAAGAAAAGAAGTGAAATCCATCTGGCAAGACAGGTCTATTTATCCCTGCATTAGTGGCTGCAATGAGCCTGTTTTGCATTGCAGTTTCTCAAAACGGGGTTGCAGGCTTGATACTGCCACTCTCAAGTCATGCTCAATGTTCTGCTGAGATCTGTATTTTGTTTTCATTGAAGCAGCAGCTGAAAAGCCCATCTCACAGAGATATGATGTGGCAAAGGGAAGAAGAATGCACACAGCTCTCTGCCCGATGAGTGGATACTCGCTCTCCACTCCTAACCAGAAACATGAACATGTGGCTGTGTGAATCAAATGCCGTTATTTATTTAAGATAAAATATTTCAAATTCAGTTATTTATGATCAACCTGCGCCGTCAATCCCGGCGCATGTGCGCTTTATTTGCAGTCTGGACGCAAAAGTTAAACATGCTGTGTCTCTGCTCTGACTGCAGCGCTGATAGGGACTCCTGCGATAGCGGGGGAGAAAGGGGTGGGGATGGGGGAGGCGCCCCACGGCAGCACCTGCCGCTGGAGGACAAGAAAAGGAACGATACGTGCTTTCACGTAAGAGTCTCCAAAAGGCGCTAGATTTGTTTTTTTGAAAAAGAGTCGCTGGAGGGGTCTGAAATATAGCGACAAAGTCGCTGAGTTGGCAACACTGGGGCGCGAAAGTTTATTCTGTTACAAATAATATGCCGACGTCACGTCAATCATTATTTTGGCACTTCAGTTCCAGGGGAAATTTTTCTCATATCTAATGTTCTTTTAATTAGACTGCATGTAGGCTAGTAATGATTACTTTGTGGGTTTGATTGGTCTAAAAAGCGGCAACATACAGCTATAAGGACAGTTTGCTCTCACACATTCTACATTTATAGTCACACACACACACACACACACACACACACACCGGAACTTGGCGCGCCCCACCTGTCACGTCTCAATTCCCCACCAGTGGGTCGCGCCACACACTTTGAGAACCGCGGGATTAAACAGTCCACATTACCTACAAGTTAGTGTTTTCTGATAGTTCTCTGAAATGTTTAAGTGTTTCTTTATCATTTTTATTTTGGGAATCTTTAAAAACTGTGCTACTGTAAACTTTTGGGAGTATGTTTTTGTCTTCTAGAGACAACATTTATGGTTTTTTTAAAGCTACCCTCTGCTAATAGTGTATGTGCGAGTGACCTTAAAGTTTCGAGAGTTAAGCCGGGCATACAGTGTACGATTTTTTTCAATCGTTGCTCACAGCTACAACTCACACTGTACGACAAAAACCATTGTACAGTGTGAGTACTGTACGTCTAAAAACCACAACGGACTCAGATCCGCAGTGAGTGATGGCGCTACTGCGACTCATCTATCTGGAAGCCAAAGGAGCAGAAGAGGAATATGAAGCTCACTAGAGTGAAATGCTCTGCCTTAGATTAAAAAAATAATAACCTGTGCATTTAGTAAATTTGCCTGGAAGTAAATTTATCTGGACTTTTTATAAAGTACCCTTCCAGTTCCAGAAGCTAGCTCAGGGATTTAGATTCAACCAAGAGCTATGAAAATAACTTAAAAGAATAACCCCAAAGTTCGATAAAGTAATCTGAAAGTTTTCAGAAGACAGTCTGTTGTACACCTTTCTTTTTTTTTGACGTATAAAATTATTCTCACTTTTTTTTATGCTTAGGAGGTGTCATAGCATGAACCATTAGCAAAAACTTACAGCTTAAAACAAGCCTGAAGGTAGGACGAAACTGTACACCGGCCATTTGCATATCTCTGGTCAGGTCCCCCTTGAAAATGAGATCCAGATTTCAAAGGGGTTTACCTGGTTAAATCAAGGGGGAAAAAAAGCTGTGCAAAACCAAATTTAATTGGACTCCTATAGGATTTAATACTCTTTTATTAATTGTTATAAAGACTTAATTGGGTTTTTTGTTTGTTTTCATCATTAAAGTCCTTTCTGTTTTTTCATATGAAGGCAGTCTACCTGCTTTACACTCAGTGGAAAACATTGACAACTGGATTTCAGGACAGTGGTATTGATCAATATGTCTAACTCTTTTCAAAAAGAGAGATGTTGACATTTTATAAAATGTCAAACTACTGACATTTCTATTCCACCACTATTCCTTTGCTAATGGTGGTTTTGTCTGCTTTTAAAGTCAGGAGTGTTTTTGTTGTTCATTTTTAGCCAGCACAAATGAGCAATAAAATCAAAATGAAAGGGATTTTAATCATTTACAGTAAAGATCATCGCATATAACTGTACTCATTTGTTTTTGTTTTTTTCTGCAATTATATCATTGGACTCAGTCGAATGTATAAGTTATACATAGAGTGGAAAAGAGCGAAATGTCAAAAGTATTGACATTTATTACTCAAGTAGAAGTAATGACAGTAGGGATGGTTCTAAAAACACTTTTAGGTATTTAAGCATACACTCAAGCTTTTTACCCCAGTGGATGAAAAAAAGATAAAATAAAATAATTACAAAAGTGATGTAAAAAAAAAAAAAGAATGCCATTAAGGAGAAAGGCTTAGAATCACACGGGTCTATGGCGCACTGCACAAACCCAAAAAACTTTTTACTAAAGATTATACTGATGTCAATGTTCTGTTATATATAATAAAGCCAACAGAGGAGTCAAATGTAGGAGTCCACCTTCCCACCAGAAGGTCTCTGGTTCAAACCCCATGCTCAGTCTCAGTCAACGATCCCAAACCGGTCCCTAAGCACTAACCCTTCACTATCAAATTGCTTACTGATGGGTGTAGCGCCTGTGTGAGACCCAGGACAGCTGTGGCTAAAATGTATCTCACTACCATCAGTATATGCATGTGTGTGTTTCATAGAGCAGATTTGTTGCCTAATATTACAATGGTGCAAAAAATCTAACTTACAAACCATAATCAATAACCTTTTATTGAAATGTAACTACATCCAAGCTTTGCAGCAGGAATCTGGGTAGCATGTAGATGGAAGATAACAATGAAAACCATTGTATCTAGGCAGCTTAGTACTTACAATTTACCCTAATATGGCTGCCTATATGCAGTAAAGCAAGACACGTTTATTTCTGCAGCATAGCACAGTTCAGTAAAGAGACATCTCAAAGTGCTGCACATGAAAAAAAATTAACAGAGTAAAAAAGTAGTAGGAAATACATTGCAGTGGCAATTGTTCAACTCTCTTGAATGCACATTTTGCTCAAATTCTGAATTGATAAAATTTTTAAAAAAGTTCTCTCTTTAAATGTACTTTGACAAATGCATATGTTATCTATGTCAAACGTTTAGATAACCAAAAAGCTACTTCAGTAAGGTAAAAAAGTATTTGTACTCCATTACTTGATCCCTCTGAGAACAGAATGGAAGCCCACCTGGTTTTCTAAATCCATTTATTATAAGTTTCTATGGGCAAATTTTCTCCAATCCTATCTCAATCTTGGTTGATTGGAATTTCAAAATCTCTGTTTACATGGACAATAAATAACATTATCCAATCATTTATAGGTGTATACATGTATCAACCTTTAAATCATATTAAATCATTCAAGCATACACATATATTAATCTGGAAATGCTTTAGTAGTCGAAGAAGAAGCTCCTTTTTTTGTAAACAAACCTTTACATGTCCACTCATCCTCACTATGAACCTTTGAAGCACCCTACCACCCTGTGGTGGTCATCTTAGGGCTGAGCAGTATCTTATGCTAAAGCTTCTGCGCCACAGGGGTAGAGAGCATGATGGCATGTTCATCCACACATCCCATTTAGAGCCACCTCCTCCACCAAGGAGGACCAGGATCCAGTAGATGAAGGTTAGTAAAGAGAAAAACATCACGCTGATGTTGCTCACATGCGTAGAGATAATTTTACTTCACTGATCCGAATGGGTGTGTACATGGACACCAATTAGAATGGCGATCGGAAAAAACCCACCTCTCTCAATCAGAATGAAATTTATTTTCGACTGGAAAAAATTCGAATCTTCAGTCTGACATGTTTACAATCCAACTACTTGTGTCCTTGTAAACATAGTTATTGACATGTCCACTGTCCGTCCGTCCATCCATCCATCCATCCATCCATCCATCCATCCATCCATCCATCCATTATTTGTTTTCTTTCATACCATCTGCCAGCTTTTTCTGCATGTGGAAATAAATGGCTTAGAAGAGCTGGTAAATTTTTTTTAATCATTTTTGATCTTCCTTCCATTTAGGTACGTAAATAATTTTCAGTGGTCCAATTATTCTGATCTCTAGCTTATTTCTGTAAAGACGTTAACAGAGTTATCAGTAATCATCATAATAAACTACAGTATGACACCCTAAATAAAAAGGCATTTTAAATCCTCTTGGAAGTTTCATAGATTTCCAGCACTATGACCTTCATCTCTTTCGCATACTAAATTCTTGAATATTTAGATGTCAAGAAGGTTTCATTTTCCTGTTATACAATTTTCCCCTTTATGACAACGAGAAATGACCATTTTAGCAGGGCTGGCATTTGTCCAAGAGCACCCGTATTTAATTATAGAGCCCATATATGCTCATTCAATGGGACATTAAAGATCAGAGGGAGGAGTCGCTTAGCTCTATAAACCAATTTTAATCTCTGTGCCCTAGTGATGTGTCCCAAGCTATAGCTTTTTATGTTTCCTGCAAGGTCATGGTTGTAAGACAAACCACCCACCCCCCCTTTATTTCTCTGATATTAATTTCACAAACTAATCTGCATAGCTAAGAAGAGATACATGGTGGTTTATGGCATAATTTTTTTAATTATAAATTTGGAAAATGGGGCTCCTAAAGACACTGAGATTCAACGGTAGTTGATACTTTACAGTTTAGATTCAAATACTCTTGTAATTTAAAAACCAGATGTAATTGAAAAACCCTGCATTAAAATCTGTCAATTTTTCCTCAAAACCTTTTCATGTTTTCTGGGAAAATATCCTCTTACAGATGAGTATTTAATGTTATAAAACCCATGGTGGACTGTTGTGGAGTGCTACAGAGGTTTTTCAATGCGTCCTTCCCATTAGAAGGCTGTCTTTAAAGCTCCCGCTTGAATTATTCCCTTAAGGCTCAGGAAGATGCCAAACTGTCAGGCTGTGCCCAAGCAACAGAAGTGGTAGAGTGAATGTGAACTCTCCTTATGAGAGTTTCCATAGAGACACAGAGGTTTAGCTGGAGCAATAGAAGTAATGATCCGAATAAAACAGGCTTCAATTTGCTTCTTAGTCCCTCAAACCTGATGAGCAGATTCTGTATAGCTTAGTGGGCATTCACAATGCCCTTCTTCACCAGCACAGTTACTGCAGTCTGATAATATACCACCAGGGGGAGCTGAAACACTGCATAAAGCTTGATGAGTTCATTTGCAAGTGAAGGAAGTGGAGGAGTTATATAAAAGAGGTCTTTAAAGCAGCATATATATTTTTTTCAACTTCATTGTATTTATTTGACTCTTTCATTTCACTGACTGATTTCAGAATTATTCTTACTATTGCTCCACCTCCGATGTGCAGCTATTTACTGCATTATTCAGTGCAGAGACAGAGGAAGGGACACAGAGGGAAGATAGACAGAGGAAGACAGATTGCAGTGACAAGAGAGAAGGGAGAGCAGGAAATTTACTGCTTTGCAATTGCAAGAGAACAACACAATAGTGGTCTATGCAGCCTAAAGTATGCTGGAGTAAAGGGAACTACTAGATATTGTTTTTGTTTGATTTTTTGTTTTGTTTCCATTAGTGAAATTTAATGTTAACGTACATGTGGGCATGGGCTGGTTGGTCACTGAGATCAAATATCAAATAGTAGCAAGGTTTTAAAAGTACATTATATAGACATCATCAAAATCATCAATTCAAAACCTTTATAGTAAAAAAGCTCATAATGTTTAAATTAATTGAATTAAGCTTTTAAAGAAAGAGCCCCCATGATTTTATCTGAAATTATGAAACACAGTGTGGCCCCTCCCCAACCTGTTGCTTAGCACTGATGGTCAGCTGACAAAATAGCTCACCGTCTCTTAAAAAAGTCGACAAATAATGCTTTGTGGAAATATTTCATGTTATAAAAACAACTAAAAAAGGTAAATATCGTAGTGATGTTAGGATTATAACACCAGAATTTCCCCAGTTTTGGACAATAAAGGGATTTTCTATTCTAATAATCAATACAGTGGCTTGCATAAGTCTTTCAAGACCTCAAACCTTTTTAATATTTTAGTATATTGCAACAAAGTTGTTTTTGTTTTTTAACAGAGGAGTGCAAACATTTATTAAATACATTGACGTTTGTTAGCATTGAAAGGGTTTGGATATTCTATGTATAAAATGCTCATATATTGTTATAATAATGTAGCAGGAGCTCACCAACAATTCTTTTTTTTTTTTTTTATTATTATTAAAGCATTTCAGTTTTTGTGTTGAGACCAGGAAATCTTGGTATCTTTACCAAGGAATCATGCCTTAAAAATATTGGGGCCATGCTTGCAGGCATAGGATTTAAACAGCTTTCTTTTGCTTATTAATGATTTTCAATGCACAGTCAAAACATGTTGGAAAATGGCCCTGCATAGGGATAGAAATTAGTAATAGTTTAGATGAAACTCTGTTGTTTTACCTCACTATCAAAGGAAGTTAAGATAAAACAAGTACTGACTGGGTAATTGAAATAATGAGCTAACTCAGATGTCTGACCAGGATCAGTCGTTTAGAGTCAGATCTCTTGGCCTGTACTGTAAGCACAACAGGGCTTGTGAGTTAATTGCAAATGTCAGTATGTTATCATGCTCACTAGTAGAATACGATGTTCATCATCTGAGCGCTTCATGTTAGCATGACATCAATTCTAATGAGATAATAAAGTCTGATGGACATAGCAAAGCTCTGCAGGAGCTTCTGCATAAAGTTCTGGAATGAATTTAGAAAAGTTTAATGGCTAGAAATAAAATCCAAAGTTGTATAAGTGAGAAATTTACAACGTGTTAATGCAGGGATAGCCTCATAAATTATTGTAATAATAAAACCCTTTGGGAAAATAGTAGCTGGAAAAGTGATGTATTACCAAGAATATTTTGCCTTGCTAATTAAAGTAGTTTTTTGGCTGAAGGGATTCCCTTTGACCATTTTTTTATATAGTAATGGGAAGTAATATAACTATCACTGTGTTATTAAATATGAGTAATAATAACAATAATAATTTGAATAGTATGTATATATGTATATACTCTTTTATGAATGGTAAAACATATCTGACATTAAAACCTGTCTTTTCTTGACTTTTTCGTTTTAAAAAGAGTCCACAAGAAATCACATTGATATATTTTCTTTGCTTTTTTTGCCGGCATCCACACACGTTAGTTTTTTGTTGCCATTTATTTATTTATTTTTTTGTGTGAAAAACAGCTCGTTTTAGGGTCGACATTCTTACACTGCTGAAATGTTTCTAAAAATGAGTCGCACAATTCTCACAGGAAGTGTATTTGTCCAGGAAGTAAGGTTATCTGAAATTTGTTTTTTGATGATTATAAATACTGAATTTGATATATGACCTCAGAATAGAATTTTGTCCTATTTTAAATGTATAGTGGAGGATCTTCTTTTTCTGGGTGGATCATCTAAATAAGTGGTCCTCCTAATTGTCAATCATTCTGGTGATATGTTTTTGTAAGGCCGTCCCACGTGCCCGTCCCCTTTTTCATTTACCGGTCGTGAGTCTGACAGAGTGGAAAAATTTAAAATCTTCTTTTGGAAAGTAAGCTTGTATGAAAAAAACAAACAGCAAATTTTAAACAAAGTGTGCACGAGGAGAAAATGGGCTTGTGCATGCTCTTGCACGCATTTAATAGGCTTTCCCTCTCGGGAGCGGTTACAGGGTTGTGCAAGTTCTTTTTTTCTTTTTTTTTAAAGGGGAGAGGGCAGATCTTTTCAAAATTTCGCAAAGATCTGCCACCATACCTTTACGTGCAAAAATGTTGTTCCACTTGCAGCCTTATTCCTATGCTATTCCTAACCAACTCGAATCAAGCGCTACAACACTAATTTGAAGAAAGCTCTCTCATGCTTAGTTCACTGTATGCAGCCCGAAAACCCCAAAGAACGCCAAAGTGACAAAGCCTTGGGTGTTATGGCTTAAAAATAAAACACAGAGATTGATTTCCCAACCTTTTATTTCATCAACATGAATCACAAATGAGAGAAATTACTTTTAAAAACTCCCCCCTGGGTGTTGACCTGAATTGCACCTAAATACAAGCTGTGTAGCAAGCTTTTAAGATTAGTTGGCAGGCTCTGTGATAGTAAAGAAGGAATATATAAACACACAGCATCTTAATTTATATCATGCATTTTGCAGCTTTTGGTATTACATAACAAAATAGACTTAGACAGACTTTATTGTCATTTTGTACACACAGAGCATATACAAAAATAAATTTTGCTCAAGACTTTTCCATTCTAAAGTGCAGCAGTGATAAAATGTAAACATAAGACTGGTTTATGATTTACAGTTTCCAACATTCATTGCTTTTTATTTTTTATAAGCCCCGTTTTATATAACATTTAGCAGTCGAATGGCATTGGGGAAGAAGCTGTTCTGGAATCTGCTGGACCTGCATCGGATGCTTCGAAGTCTCTTTCCAGAGGGCAGCAGGGAGAACAGTCCATGGTGGGGGTGTGAGGGGTCATCTATGATGTTATGGGCTTGAGACACAGTGCTGGGATGAAATGTCTTTTATGGAGGGAAGAGGAGCCCCGATGATCTTCCCTGCAGTTCTCACTGACTCTTCACTTTCTTCCATTCTGAGGCGCTGCAGCCTCCACACCAAACAGTAATTCACCAGCTTTTTAAAGACACCTGGAAACAAAATGTAATGATGTCTGATGATACTTTAAGCCTCATAAATCCTTTAGTGAAAATAAATTTCTCAATAAAAAAAAAAATATTAATCTGGATGAATATCATCACTATTTTAATCTAAGTCACCACTTAATGCAAACAACCGAATATGGCTAAAGAAGTAACAGTTAAAGTAAAGTTTACAATGTTTTTGTGTCTGTTGAGGTCTAGATTTGTCATTTTGGGTCAAGACCTTGCCAATGGTTTGTCTGACTACCCCCCAAATACTGAATTGAACCAACATTGCCCTAATATCACCTTCACCCAAAACATGTATAGTTTGACATCAGGCATGCTGTTTTTGAGGGAGAGATATTGTGCAGTTCAATTAACCTGGCCTAGAACCCCTACCCCAAAGGCAAAAATAATATAAAATTACAAAAAACAGTTGCCATACAAGTAAATATGACATTGGTTCTTCAAACAAACGCTGCATTTTACAATTTTAACATTCATTTCGCTACAATTGATTTAATCGTTTGAATGATATGACTTAATTGTTCCTGATGGATCAGCCTTTATGAACACTTGATTAAGAGCTTCATTCAGTCTTTCACCCAAGCTACTATTGTTTGAGCGCTGCTATACTTGGCTGCAAAAAAGTAGTTGGGATTTACAAAATGGTGCTAAGATTCTGTAAAGGACCCCTGTGTTAGTAACTAAATGTAACTTTGATTCAACCCTTAACCTGTTTTAATTTATACATCAAAGAAAATTGTTCAATAAGCAGCTCTTGGACACAATCCAGTGGTTTTCTAACATGTATATGAACTTTCTCCCCAGTTATCGTGGTACTCTATGTGGGCTTGAGACGGCAAAAGAAAAAGGAAACCCTAATGTCATCCAAAGAAGACATCCGAGATAATGTGATCCATTACGATGATGAAGGAGGAGGGGAAGAGGACACACATGCTTTTGACATGGGGACCCTTCGAAACCCCAAAGTAGTCAAGGAGAACCTGTTCCGCAGGGACATCAAGCCTGAGATGCAACGAGGCCCCAGGCCGCCTGTCTCTCAGGACAGTTCGGATATTCGAGACTTCATCAACCAGAGACTGAAAGAGCACGACACTGACAACTCGGCTCCGCCCTACGACTCTTTGGCTACATACGCCTACGAGGGTGATGGTTCTGTAGCTGAGTCTCTGAGCTCTATCGAGTCTCTTACAATAGACTTTGAGGAGGATTATGACTACCTCAGTGACTGGGGGCCTCGCTTTAAGACTCTTGCAGGGATCTTTGGAGAGCAGTCAGAAACTCATTCGGATTCGACAAACACAGAGAACAAACACTGATGTTCCTCAAAGGGGGAGGATGTAACATTATTTGATCAGTTTTTCTATTTTGTTTTTTCTGCTGTTGCCTCATGTTTTTTCATCCTTTCCTTTTAGGTTATTTTTTATTTATTTTTATTTTTTTTTTACAACTCACTGTGTCTCTTTTAGAAGGTCATTTCACAAAATTTATTTCCAAAATTGTAAAAAAAACTCCAAAAAAAAAAAAAAAACTAAGGGAAATTTTGTTCACATGATTGGATGAGCAGTCATTCCATTTCTTGTTAGTTGAATGTGGTTTCAAGTCCTACATTTTCTTCTCTTACGAGGAAGATGCATGGAAATGTTGTCATTTCCTGGAACATCCTTTAAAGTGCCTCAATATAATTGTTGTTTCACTTGCTATTTCATGGCACATATCCAGTATATATTTTTTTTTCTTTTGTATAACTCCATAAGTAAAGCTGATTCACTCAGCATGCTGTACTGTGCTCAGACTGGCATCGAGACCAATGCTAGAACCTGTGAGGTGAATGAGCTGGGCCAAGTTTGCCCAAAGAATGTTTTGAATGTTATTTATTGTTCTATTTATTTATTGTATGACTGAATATGATTGAATGTGTGTGTATTTATCTATTTATCTTTCAATCATCAATTGGTATTTTTTATTTTTGGAGACACTTGAGGATTTTTGTAATTAATGAAAAAGGCTTATGTGAAAATGTATGTTTCTGTTAGTTGGATTCTGTAAATAGACTTGTACTAGAGTTGTAAAAAAAGATAAAGTTAGGGCTGGCTAAATGCTATGGTTTGGTCATGTAATGAGCACTGTTTTCTTAAATAAATGCCACTTGGACAGAAAAGCTAACCATTCAGTTTCAATTTATTAATTAACAATGTCCAGATCAGGACCAAAGTTTAGTCATACAGTTTGCTATTTCAAGTTTAATTACGCATTAAAATGAATCCTGCAACTTTTAGATCCATCTGCTTCAACTCAACTGAACCAGATGATTGAGTTAGCTTTTCAGTATGAATTCAGTTCATCCAGAGTCTTCTCAATCATCTATTTAATTGATTCAGTTTTGTTAAAACGAAGCCACACATAAAAGTTGCAGGATATCGGTCCTTAGGAAATGAAATTGCGCACCCCTGCTTTAAATTCTTAACATCTTAGATGTAAAATGCCATGAAAAATGCTCAAATGGCCTTTGGCTTTTAGCTAGGAGTGTCTCATAGGGTTTAAGGCTGATTGATACTTTGAAATTAGGTCGTCTGCGTAGGTGTCACGGTTAACGCATTTTTATGCGAAAAAATCCACCTACAACAATGTCTGTGCTGTCAGTTAATCAAGATTACGACCCGGCCTTAAATATTATTTCACTTTTGTAGACGCACAGACCCCCACATAGAGATGGTTAGCGTTTTTAATTACAAATGAACAAGAAGCGGGCTCTAGTGCCTTGCCATTACATGCGTAATACCTAGCAGAGGTGGATAATCCAGGTCCAGACTCAGGTAAGTCTATGTTATGGAGCTAGCAATGCAAATGATTAGAACTGATCTCTGTACAGGCATTTTACTTTTTGGACCTGGATTATCCAGTTCACAAGGCTATTACAGTATGTGTAGCTATTACACAAATGTTATCATGTCAACATTCAATGAGCGTTCAAGTGTCCCATCGATGAATCAAGATACAGAAAAATAGTTAATCAGTTTTTATTGATGCCAAAAGTTACAGATATGACTTATGTGAAGACTAACAGCAACTGACAACTGTTGCAAGAATCTAGCAGTCTCTGCCGAGACGACAGAGTAGTTGCCGGACTACACTTTCCTATGTCTAACATAAGGCCAAAAAAACTTCACTATTATATTGAATTCAACACCATCCTGGAGAGAAATATCAGATGTGTTGCTACCATCAACACCTTTGTTTATAGTTGTTCGAGATCTGCCTGTTTTTCAGTGCAGTCCTGGTTCCCTAACTGTGACTAACTGGATGTGCTCTCTTCATCCTCTGACATGGGAGCTGGCTCAGAGCTCGTCTGCCTGGCTGTGTGTTTCCTGGATGGGGCCGCCATTTACAGTTGCCTTTTGTATCTCTGCTTCTGTCTTCTTGAACCCCAGTCGGCCTCGGCAGATGGCCACTCACATGGAGCCTGGTTCTGCTGGAGATTTCTCCTCTGTCGCTAAAGGAAATGCTTGTTTTGAGGAATCGCCTTTGAGTCAATGAGTCGATGCAATCTAATGGTTTTCCTTAGATAGAAAACTTTAAATCAATTTGACTATATGATCTGGTGAACTGTACATTTCCTTGAGATAAGGTGTTGTGAATTGGTGCTATATAAATAAACTGAATTGAACTACCTTTCTACAAAATGCCTACAACCCTCACTCCAATGTTGAAGCCCCCCTCCCTCTTGAATTATCTCGACCTGTTAAAAGCTAAGCCGATGTAGACTTTTGTCTTCTTGGTTATTCCTTTTTTTTCTTAATTATTTTCCCTTCCCTCTCACAGGAAAAGAGCATGAATGGTCCTACATTTCAACAGAAAACTGTAAGTAGGATGATCTCAAGTCATCTTTGCTTTCTGCTCCTCCATCATTAAGACGTCTTTATTTAGTAAAATGCCCAAGGCCTTTATTAACCGCCTTCGAATAACGTAATGTAACATAACATTTTTTCCAGTTGGTGTTATGAAAACTGTCTCATTTTTATTGCAGATATTAGCAGAATAGGTATTTATAAAAACAATACTCGCTTTTTGCTAATAAATAGCACCATTTCTTGTGCAATGTCTCATTAACTAATTTGAAACTAAGACATATCAGTTATAGTTGACATTAAAATTGTTTTAGGACCTTATATCAGCTGTTGGGGAAGTAACAAATAAAAAACATTAGATTCTATATGCATTCCTCAGAGCTGGTAGACCCTTGTGGACCCTAATCTTTATTCTGAAGGAACATTTCTCCTATTCAAAAAGCGTTATTGGGATCTAGAGACTTTAAAAGTTTGCTCCTCCTGAGTTTTAGAAATATAACCAAGGTCAGCATGAAATAATGTCCTCTTGTAGAAAGCTAGATTTTATAAAAGAAACCGAAAGCCATTGAATTGAGACAGGAAAAACTCCAACAATTTTCAGAAAAGGCATAACACATCTTACTTATTATCTGACTAAGTCAGATAGTTAGGAAAGTCAAATATGCTTTGTAATTTTGGAAGCAAAATATGCAATTATTCTGTCAATGCGAACAGTGTTGAGAAAGGTTAAAATGCCAAAAATTAGAAAAAAAAATTTGACGATTTGAATAGAAAAAAAAAGGTTGCTGCATAGTTCACTTGAGGTGTGGCTCATCAAATCACAAACAACTTTCTAATAACAGTTAATGGGAATTGGGTTATATTTGACTCAACTACCAATGATTGCATTGTGTCTCACCTTTACCCACCACTGGGAATCAGATTTGGTCATGCCTAATGTCGATTGTGAGGCTACAAAGAAAAAACACCATGATGTGATTGTTTACAAGTTGTGATTAGTGGTGTGGCATGTTGCCTAAATGAACCAGATGGCACCTTTTGAGACAGGGCAAAAACATAAAAACTTTACCAATACCATCTGTTCTCTCCATCCCTGCTGATGTTACACACTAGCTACAAAACTCACCATTTAGCTGCAGTTAAACTATTAATTGTTAATCCAACTGTGAAACCAGTGTGAATTATTCTTCACGCTAAAGAACAGATGGTTAAAATTTAAAGAGGGTAGTTTTACACCAGCACCTTTTTAATCCAATAACAGAACAAAAACTGAAGATTCAGTACTGAAATCAAGAATGATTGGAACACAGGTTGATGTATTTATTTGTTAAAATAAAAATATGGGAAGATTGTAATTTGATAACGAACCACTTAATGCAGCCTGTCACGGGATAAAAAAAACAAGAAAGCTACATTGATTGTTTTATTTCTAAATAATAAACTAATACATAATGTATAGTTCACCCTTATATTTTGCTCTTAACATATGAACAATGAGGAAGAGCAATCTATGTACAAGAATTACAAGTTGCACAAAGTGAGGTATCAGCTAAGACTATTTCTTCAGTTACTGAACAGAGTGACAAAGGCCTTTCTGCCATGGTCTGGTGACAAACTAATGGAAGGTCTGGATGATAGCCAATGCAGTGACATGCAATCCGGGGCTTTTACTGTGGGATGTGAAGTGATTCGCCTTTCTGTCTCACTCTATCACATCCAGAAGGTATACCCAAGCGGAGCTTTAGTAATGTCTGCTGATGTGTTTAAATGGGCTTTAAATGAACTATGATCTTTGTAGGCAAGAGCAGTAGGCTTTAAGCGGTATTGATATAAGCTCACTCTTACACCTTCACATTTGTCTGAGCAATTGTGGTCTCTACCAAACACCAATACTTATACCACTAACACTGTTCATCTCTCTTTTTTATGATTCTAAATAGGAAAGTATTTCTTTGTTATATGAAGCACTCTGTACACTGCAAAAAAACTAAATCTAAATAAGTTATTTTCTGTTAGAACAAGGGATTTTGTTAGTGTAAGGTTAGTGTGACACTTTGCCATTGGAAAAAGATAATTTACATTTGAATTATCTTATAAATATAATTATCTTATTTTAAGAGTAAAAGTACTAATTCCATTGGCAAATCATCTTATTTAGCTACTCAAACACTCAACACTTAATTTGAGATGTTTTTTTAATTATTTCTAAAACATGTTTAAAATTTAGAAGCTTTAAATATTGCTTTCACAGTTGTGTTTTTTTCAAAAAGTAAGCTAGAAATCCTTGATATTATTATGATATGATTAAATGACATGTACACCTAAGTGCAATTGCTATAGACTATGTTGAGTGATGTCAACAAAACCATGCTGTTATAATGGGGAATGCAAATGCATCCGTCACAAAAATAAACTGGTGAAACTCTTATTACTAATCATTTTTTTTAATGTTAATGATATATAGACATGTACCCCTTCCCTTAAACATCCAATTAGCATTGTGGGAACTGTGCATATAGCTTTAATTGGCATAACTATGCTATAAAGATACTACCACATTTTTTTAACAGCTTAATGCCTCGTGGCTAAAAAATTAGCCACTTTTTCATCAAATAAATTAAATGATCAAATCTTCAATTGATAATAAAAAAAAAGACAAAAAATAAAACTTTGAATAGCTCAAGCTAAAATATTTCATGTGCTAATACAAGACTGGTTATGAACAATTATCAAGACGAGTACCACCATTTGACATAGTAGCATTTTAAGTAAAAAGAAATAAGTTGGACATCAAGAAATAGTTTTTATAAAAATTATTAAAAAAAATATACAACACAGGAAACTTTAATTCTATACATTTTTACACAATTTACTTTTTTTTTCAAAGTACAAATTCAAAGCAACTTTGATTTTATAGTCCTTTGCAAGACTATTAAAAAAATAATAATCAGGAAGACTGATTGAAATGTATGTACATTACACTGATCTTAATTTGCAGCATAAATAATACTACTACTATGGCTGATAACTAACATAAATTATAGTTATATAATTTGCCTGTACTATAAATAAATAGATATAGGCCTGTGAGACAATGCAGATTAATGGCAAATGTTATTTATGACTTTTAGCTAGTAAAATATCTAAAAAGAACAAGCCTAAGTTATTTGCATCTATAGAGACTTTTAAAAACTATCTTTAATTAGAGGTATTTAAACATAATATTCATAGCCAGATGAAACAAAAGCAGAAGGCCTGGAAATCTTGTAGGCTACTCTTTATTCAACAGTCATACTGTATAGACAAATGAACAAAATTCAGTATATTTTTTTAAATATTACTATAGTAAGCATAAAAAGATCTTTTTTCTCTAGCACTCTAGCTATATCATGAAATGTGGGACTAAAAGGTTTGTGCCTCCATAATTAGCCTAGGAAGCTCCCTCATTAGTAGCAGTTAGACTTGTCCTGACATAAAATTTTAGTGTGATTCTTCCTTGGCTGAACAGATGACTGACAAAGAAATAGGGGGGGGGGAATCATATATTTACATTAGATTGTCAGAAAAAATAAACAGAAAGAAAAAAAACTGTTTTGCCTCTGGCATCTTGCTAAAAGGACTTTAAACGGTAAGAATAATAAAGCTCTATACTAAGCTGACAGAATAATAAGCAGGGTGGCAGAAGTTCAGCCAGCTGTCTTCTTTTTGCTGCCCGTACTCCACTGTTAATTTACCGACTTCATGAAATCTACGTCTTGACTTCCTTTTAGTCACTTAACAAATCAAAATGACAAGTGGAGTTTGAAAAGTAGGAAAATATGATGATTTAGCGGACATTCAGGCATCAAGAGCATTGTTTGGTTGGGAGCCAATTTGTTTACAACATTCAATTACTGAGTTATGCAAGCCGTCCTGTCATGATGCAGTAAAGATGAGCTGTCAGGGCATCTTTTGACTAAACTCTGCTATTGTCGTGGCCATGGAGCAATTTGTTTGCAGAAATAAATGAATACACATTTGCCACGTTGTTAAACCAAGACTTCTGAGTTGGGTAGGCCATTTTTCTATAAAATTTAACACCACCCCATTAGAAGGTCAGGGTTTGTACAGTTAACTATCTGGAAATTAATTGCAACCTATTTTGTTTTTTACTAAATGTGGTTTTGTTATGTGAAACTTAAAGCCTTCACCACTGCAGCTAAGTGTTTTTGAGTTAGCAGGTTCGCTCTGATGAGTTGCGCTGATCTAAGTGAGAGAAGCTAGATTTCTTTGTAATCTAACAGTTTGTTAACAGCAGTTAATTGCAGCAGCAGCAGTGATGGACAAAGAAACATAAGAAAGCAAACACACCATCTATTATTGATTCCAAAACCACACGCAGGTCAAAAAGAGATAATAATCAAGTCAAATATTAAAACAATCAGTAATTTTTAACAGGTTAGGTTTAGTGAATCTAACAAAATCACACAGGATAACAGAAAACCAAAAGTGTTAGATATAGAGTTATTGCTCCAACTGTGTCAGGGAAATAATGACTGATGGCTTTGATATGAAGGCCACAGGTGGCTAATTGCATGATACAGTATGGGTATCAAATCCCATTTATTTCAAGTAGGGGGAAAATTGCCCTCATGTTCCAAAGGATATATAAATAAAATGGTTAATACACTAGCAGTGACACTGCAATATTGAGGTACTCATAAAGCTTATTTATATCTTCATAGCTTTAATAGTCTAGAATCTTATATGTTGTATTGCAAAATTAAATTAGCAATAAAATATATTTCTGCTTTTTGAAAGGTTTTAGAATCAGGTTACATTTCTGCATCAAACCTATATATATATATATATATATATATATATATATATATATATATATATATATATATATATATATATATATATATATATATATATATTTTTTTTTTTTTTTTTTTTTTTTTTTTCTCCTTCATGAAATGTCCAAATTTTTTACTAAATGCTTGTCAAAACTTATAATTCCAGAGGCAGTGCAAACCTTAACAAGTCAAGGAAAATCGGCTTCTACCACAAAACCAGAAACTCTGCTGTCTTGTGTTTTTTTTTTAGTTCGACATATGAAATTGTAAGGCAAACCTATGAGCAAAAATGAAAAATGCAGGGTTTCAACATTCCTTTGACTAAAGGAAAAAGAATACAAACACAAATAAGGCGAGAGGTTTAGATCCATCTTTACCTCCGCCAAGGAGGTTATGTTTTTGGGTGAGTTTGTGAGTGTGTTTGTTTCTGTCTGTCTGTGTACAGGATAACTTAGGAAAAAAAAGTGTTTTACTGATGACAACAACACAGTAAAATAGAATGCTGTTTGTTTGTTAGGTGGATCAATTGAAAACTTGAGAACAGATTATATGGAATTGTTTTTACCAGAGATTCGCCTCATGTCAAGGAACAATTCCTTTAAATTTGGTCATGTACGAGTTTTAGCTATAGGTTTAATCACAATATGGGGCAAAATTTGCTGCTTGGCAGAGGTCTGAGCTCTCAGAGTGCTTCTGTAGTTTAAATATATATTAAGGAGGTTATGTTTAAATGTTTGACTGTGTAGTATTAGAGGTTGGAGTTTGAAGAAGATAAAAGAGCCAAGATATCTGCCAACTCATTTTGCTGAGCCTAATTTCAGTTTATGTATATGATGTTTCAATACACTTTTGTATTCATCTCCATTGATAAAAATCATTGTTATCAATTTACTAAACAAATCTTAAGAGAAAGAGAAGATGGAATAAAATCTGACTTCTAAAGCTGTTTAAATTCTGTTTTGTTACTTTATACTGGTTTGGTCTAGGAGATATAACGGACCAACATAAATTTAGATGGTGAATCATGGAGTCAAAAAGGGCTTTAAAGAGGTTCTGCCACATTTTTAAAGAAGATTTCTGTAAATGGTAAAAGCTTCAGGGAGAGCTCAGACGAAAATGACAAACAAAACAACTATAAAAGAAAAAAAGTGGAAACTAAAACCAAAATATACAAGCCTACAAAATGACCTACCTAGCAAGCATGTAAACACGAGAAAACTGGGGTTAAACAAACAGCAACTCTCCCCTACAAAAAAAATAACATCTGAACAGGGAACAAATTAACAACCCATAAAGTACAGCTTTACAGGCCTTAAATAGTGCACAGGTGATTGCTGATTGGGCTGAACTTAGGAAGCAGCACCCAATCTTAGAGGCGGAGGCTAAAACAGATCAAGGTGTTACTTGGGTGCAAAAACAAAATTACATCCATCTGCGGATGTAACAGTTTTCATCACATCTTTTAGCTTTAAAAAAACATGATGTAACATTTCGATAATAAAAAAAGGTAGTGTGAGGTAGTATTGCTGCCATACTGTAATACTAGATCATTGAACAAAATAAGAAAAAAATGTAAATTATGTCCAAGTCTCTGACCTCTACCCAGCCTTGACTGGTGGACAATATGCCAAAAATCTGTGCCAGAAAACCAACCAAAATCAACAAACTTCACCAGAGAGATCAATAATCTGGGTTTCTTAATAGCTGCAGAGGTTGCCTGGCCAAGGAACAACTTGCTAACTGATCACAAGAAATGTATAAATTTGTAAACCTATTTATAAAAGAAATGTTGGCTGCGGCCTTTATCAATATTTACTAGTCACCTCTAAGTAACATTTTAATGCAAATAAAGCAACTCTTTAACCAGGTTTAATATGGAATTTACATGAACTGTTTTGGAATCTAAGAGAATAATCCAATTATGATAACTGTCCTCATTTCTGTAGATGCAAAGTGAATAAACCAAAGTGTTAAACTATTGCACAAACGCTACTGATTGCTGATAATTTTCCAGCAGAAGCCTGTTAAAAAAAACCAAAACTCTCAACTCAAAGGGCCGGATTTATCAAGATCCAATTTTGCGTGCAGTAATTTGCGCTCGCAAAGTGGAATTTTGCGCGAGGGGCTGAACCATGGTTTGCGGGTGATTTAACAAGAGCGATTGCGTAACTGGTGGCAGGCACAAAACTGTTGGAGACGCCCTATTTAAATGATGGTTTTGCGCGTTTTGTGGTTTGCGGCAAAGTAGTTTGTAGTTTGTGCAAACTAGTGCATTAAGAAATTTTAATCTTACAGTGACACCACCCCCTCCAAAAAAAGAAATATATATATATATATATATATATATATATATATATATATATATATATATATATATATATATAAACTTTGGCAACCTTTATTCCCTAAGGTGGTATGTGGCTGAATTTCTACTTCACCGCAGTAAGAAAAAAACACACAAACAAAAATAAAACAGGTGTTTTTTATCGGCCTGTAGAAAAATGCACATACCAAATGGCTCACAAGAAGTGACTGTGGATAAGATGACTGCATTGGCATGTTGCTCCACAGGCGCAGGGTGTCGGGGTTCTCCGGTAGGGCGTCAGGGCGACATGGCATTTAGAACGTCGGACAGCACTTCTGAAAAACGAGACTGGGAGATCCCAGATGCAAAAAAGTGCAATGTTGCAAGGAGTTTCGTGATATCTGGTATTGCGTGGGTCCTCCTTGTGGCTGGCTCCAAATCCATTCGGAGTTCCCCCAACAGCTCCAAAATGGCAATGCTGGATAAACGATATGTTTTGATGATCGTTTCCTCGTTCATTCCAAAAATATTCACACGGAGTGAAAAAATGCGTTCTCTGCGTCTCCTTGCTTCATTTCGATTTCTCCTTCTTGCGACAATAACCGCTGCCATGTGTGCGCAATTACGCATACAGACCATTTGCACCTTCTTTTGAAACGTGTTAAATATAGAGTCAGATACCGTTAGCAAAATTGCTTTCAGGTTTGATAAATCACTTTGCGAGTGCTAAATTAATATATTTACATGTTATCCTCCCACAAGACGCACTTTTGCGTGTAAACGCCCTATATTGAATATTCATTGCAGAAAAAGTACTAAATGGATAAGAGACGCTATTTAGCACGTTTTAAAGACCAAATCCTTTTAGCACGCTGTTGATAGATCAGTTTGTACATTTTTTTGCGTGCGCAGTGAAATAGCTCACGTTTTAATACACGCAAACCTTTGATAAATCCGGCCCAAAGTGTCTGTACATTTGTGCCAAATGCAGCTTCCATGAAGGGTTCAAATATCCTTGTCAAAATCACACTGTTTTTGCTATTTAAGCAAGGTTTGATGTCAGCTTCTATATTTATGCATTTACTTTTGATGTTGTTGTTTTTTTGTCTTTTTTTGAAGTCATATTTTGGTTCAATCTTGTTTTTAGTGTTTACTGAAAAACATTGCCTATTCAATATCTGCTTGTTTGTAAATGAAATAACAGATGACAACCATCAATAGCAGACACATGAAAATCAAAGACTAACCTCTCATTGTCTTATTGGATTCTGGGCCTAAAGCCAGTTAATGTAATATTCTGTTGAAACATAACATCCCTTATATTGAAGTATACATATTATTGTTTTAAATCATTTCTGCTGCTTAACTGTAAATTGCATTTCTGATCCCTAAACTAAAATTTTTCCCCAAAGGGTTTCTTAAAGAAATTACAATGGTGTTTGTGAGAAAAGGAAGGAAATTAAAAACATATTACAAGAAAACAGAATAATTAAAAAAAGCAATACAAATGTCTCAGTTTCAGTCTACATGGGTTAAGAAAATATCATGGTTTTGTTAAAAAGAAAAAAACAGAATACATTGTCTCGTATGCTTTTCTGTGCTTTTCATCTTCCGCGTTGAATTGAAGTGGAAAACTCTCTCTTTTGCTAGAGCCGTGGCATTTATTTCTTCATATGGTCGCTTATCTTAGGTTGTGCACACCAAGGCCTCCCGTCAGCAGAAATAAAATTGATCTGTCTTAACATCCATATTTTACTCCATACTGATCTATTCATTCTCAAATTAGAGCTTGAGCTGAGATCATTGATCCAGAAGCCATCTTCCTGTGTTTCTTTAGTTTATGCCATCTTATCACAGATAAAGAGAATATAATTGTAAAGAAAATTAATTAAAAGCATTAAATTGAAAATCAAAGTCATGCTTTTTATTACATTGATTCTTCTTTTTTGTTTTGAGGGTTATTATACTCCATGTGCAATTTGGTCTATGCACACAGATCCAAATTCTAGTGAGTGCTTGATATTTAGGGAAGATTAACTCACAACAAAGTGGAGAACAAAGCATCTGTGAAAACAGTAGCATGGAATATGAGAAGAGCAGAAGAGGTGTTGTAACAGGAGGATCTTACATGGAGAAAGCAAAAGCGAGTATCTTAGAAATGATGAGGAACTGAAACAGGAGCAGGTGATTCTAATCAACACAATTAATGGCATAATGAGAACAGATCTAAGGAGCTGAGAAAAAAATGGCTAATAGCAGAGAGCTAAAGAAACAATGCAAGAAGACACAGGTGAATTATCCGGGACAACTCTGGTACTACAGCTAAAGAGAAAAATATCAAAAGAAACAATTGAAATGCCCAAAATTGCAAAACAAAAAAAAACAATTAAGAGCAGAAAGACTTAAACTCCACCTAATCATGAGAAAATCTCTTACAGTGGGCGCTGGTTGGAAATGGACACTTCACTCACGCTCCGCGTGTTTCACATATTGTGTGAAAAACATGTGACTACTATAGCCACTAGGTGGCAGTCTGAGTCCATTTCGGCGTCCCATGAGTCAGAAGTAGATAGGTCAATTAGCAAACTGGGATGGGCTTTACATATTCTGGGCTGTTGGTGTAGAGGGTAGAGGGAGTGGTGTACAGCTTTGAAGGTTGAGGGTTCAATCACTGCTAAGGACAAATACTTTTCAAATTTTTTTTAAATCCCTTTTTTATTACATTAGACCATAGGGATTATCATTCTACATTTATATCTTACTGTATATATAGGTATATTATATTGCATGCCTTATAGCCACAGTGTTTAGATATTTTTATAATTGTATTTACCCTATTCCATATTATATGTGTCATGCTCTGGCGGTGTTTGTGAATGAGAGATGGTGCGGCTCGGCTCATGTTCACGTGAAGCAGCAGATATGCAGCCCAGATGAGGAATTACTCTCAGTGAGTTTAAGACTTTATTATCTGCCGCGGGAGTTTGGTCACGTGATCGTGCTGTGCTGAGAAGGACAATTGCACAGTCAGTGAAAGTTTGGTCGGATGACACCACTGAGGAGCTGAGGGATTGTTTCAGCACCACAGACTGGAGCATGTTCAACAGCCTGACTGAATGCATCACTGACTACATTACCTTCTGTGTGGAGAGCATTGTGCCTACACCAAGTTTGCAGATGAGTTAAACAGCTTCTTCACCCGGTTTGACTCCCCTCACACTGGTCCCCTCCCTGCCCTCAACTCTCCACACACTTTCAACCACCAGCCCCCCAGAGACCTTTCCCCCCCACCGCCGCCACTCCCACCAACCCCCGACCCATCCACACCTCTAGTCGTGCCTTCCTCCCCCCTCACAGTAACACCAATGCAGGTGAGAAGGCAGCTGAAACATTGGAAAGCCTCAAGACCAGACGGCCTCCCCCCCAGGCTGCTGAGGACCTGTGCAGATGAGCTCTGTCAGATCCTCAGCAACATGTACAACCTGAGCCTCGGCCTGGGGGTGGTCCCCACCCTGTGGAAGACCTCATGTGTGGTTCCGGTTCCCATATCAGCCATATTGGAGCAGTGGTTCTAGAGGAAATTTATTTGGAAAATTTCTGAAATGTTTGCATTTCTGGCCTCTAATAGTATCTTTGATTCCAATTATCTCTAAAAGTAATAAAGCCAAACACTTCAAACTTGGTAAATCTATGGAGGGTCCTAAAAATATTCAATCCCTAAAATATTGGCCAGATTGGAGCAGTGGTTCAAACTTATTTGGAAAATTCCTGAAATTTTTGGCCTCCAATACTAGCATCTTTAACTTCAATTATCTCAATAAAGCTAAACACTTCAATTTTCACAATCGATACAAACATTCCCACATATGTCCAATGTGAAAGATTATGGGGATATGAGCAATTGTTGTGAAGAAATCTTTATTTAAAAATCTAAAGCAGCTTTGTTTGCAACACAGTGCTATTTAAACAAGTACACAGCGGGATCTAATTTGTCATATTGATAACATGTCAGGTTTAGATTATGAACAAAATTAAAAACAATTATGTTGCATATACTCTATATTATCCTAATTATGTACAGCATTATAAAACAAAATTACAAGCAGGTTTATCAATACAGAAGATCCGACAATAACTGCCTTGCTTTTTCTCCGACATTGTATAGCGAGAAAAGTGGTTTTCACAAGTCTCACCATGCTCACTGCACTAAATATTAATATTAAGAAAATATTTACAAATTCTACAATGTCTAATAAGGCATCATTATGAATGTTAATGATGGTTACAATGGCTGCGTCTCAATTCGCAGGCTGCCTACTTCGGAGTGTATGTATGTATGTATATGTATGTGTGTTTAGGGAAATAACATCTTTCATTTATTATTTTCATGTTAATTTACACTTTGAGTAAGCTTGAAAAAGTAATCTCCAGGTTACCATTCCAAAGTCTTTTTCTGTAGAATTTCATCAATCCATCCAAATCATCAAACATTCCTTTTTTCTAGCTTTAAAGAAATACTACAGAAAATATCATTTAAATTGTTTTCCTCTACTTTAGAAATGCAAAGATCCAGGGACAGGGAAGCCCACTGCTGTCACATGGCCCTGGTTTGTCCTCATGGATTAGGTATTAGGACAGAGGCCGTTTTTTGCCCCACCTGTCCTAATTGCCTCCATCCCTGAGGACACACCAGAGCTAGATGCTGCAGAGGCTGAGCAGCACACAGATGAGCTTGGAGTCTTCTGACTGCAAGTGGGACATCATCTGGGGGGTCGGGGTGCCTCTCTCCACTGTTCACCACAACGTCCATCAGGGTTTGCAGGGCTGACCCAATCGACGGCTGCCATGTTACTAAAAAAGTTTAAAAAGACGGAGAAAATAATGACTTTACTGAAACTGTTTTCATAACCCTGAAATAAGAACAGCTGAAATGTGATTCTACTTGCCATCTAAATGTAAAAGTGGTCGGGTAGACCCTCCTCCAGGGCAGACAGCTGGTCCCTCCATGGAGCACCACTGACTGCTTTCAACACGTTCTCCCCCTCCTCATCCTCTGGCACCGTGATGTTACCGGCTCCCAGGAAGATGTTGTGCAGGACAGCTAATGCCGTTATGACCTGTAGAAAAAAATAGACAAAAACATTTACTTTTATTCAGTCATCTATCTTTTTTTCATTATCTTTATTACATGATTTATTAGAATATAAATTGTACTTGATCTAGATCCACTATTTAACTTATTTTTTCCTTTTTATGTTTAGATTTTTTACCTGTATTATGTTTTTTTATATATATAATTGCAAATAAAATCAGGCAGTAAGGGGATAACAATTTAGACAAAAAATTTTTTATTTCTCAACAGTTTGGCTTCTCAACACAACATTAGTGATAGTGAAAGTAGTGATTTAAGTCAGTTATTTACAGGGTTTGTACACATTTAACTATTCAATTCAAATGACTAAAGTTACAAACAAATAAATTACAAACCTACAAATAAATATAAAATTTGATATTTAAACATATTCATCAATCTGCTGACAAGCGTTTTTCATTTAACTATCATTTAATGCAGGAATAAATTGCAGACATTTTTATGTGTGCATGCATTTTGGTTGCATTAATATTGATGCCAATTCAAATCAAATGTCCTTGTAATAGTAATGTGCAGATAAACAGAGCAGCATTTTATGTCACCAAATAAAGACATTGGGAGTTTGCATCCCTGCAGTGGTTCCCCTAGCAATGTTGTGTATGAAAATCTAGGTTAAAGGGATAGTTCGGTATTTTTGACATGAATCTGTATGGCATCCCGATCACAAGCGGCATGCAATCCCACTGACTTACCCCTGGCAGCGTCCTGTGAGCAGAGTTATCGTCCAGTTTTGGTCAAGCCGAAAGTAGTCCTGCAGGTTTTTAGGAACAGCGAAATAAAACTTTTCTCTTCCCAAAACATTATGTGTCCAAAAGAGTGATATTTTCGCATCCCAAAAACATTGTAGTGGAAAAAGTCACACGTCGTTATCAATTGGTCCTATTTTCTCTCTGTTCGTATCAGTGCGCGCCGTCATTCAGACAGCGAGCCCAACAACAGCCATGTCTCCCTCCGCCGCGGAAGGAGACATGGCTGTTGTTGGGCTCGCTGTCTGAATGACGGCGCGCACTGATACGAACAGAGAGAAAATAGGACCAATTGATAACGACGTGTGACTTTTTCCACTACAATGTTTTTGGGATGCGAAAATATCACTCTTTTGGACACATAATGTTTTGGGAAGAGAAAAGTTTTATTTCGCTGTTCCTAAAAACCTGCAGGACTACTTTCGGCTTGACCAAAACTGGACGATAACTCTGCTCACAGGACGCTGCCAGGGGTAAGTCAGTGTGATTGCATGCCGCTGGTGATCGGGATGCCATACAGATTCATGTCAAAAATACCGAACTATCCCTTTAAAGTTGTTCTGAATTATGTGTGGCATATTATTTTTTATTTTGTCTTATCCTGATAAATACTTTCAGTTGGTTTTAGCATTTAGCATACATGTAGCTGCCGAGGTGTTTTGTGTTAGCTGTAGTTCACTTGCAGCTTCTAGATTCCCTAAAATGTCTGTCTGCTTTAATCAAACTTGCAATTTAACTGAAACTATAGTTGCCCGGCCAGTATAACATATCTAAGTTAGCATAAATTTAACTTCACATTCAGTTCTATCAACAATTGGCTACGGTCGCTACGTGCTAACAAGCTAACGTAACGTAGCCAGCCTGGATACTAAATACTATGAAAGTTAGCCAACATTAGTTAGTTTATCATTGGGACATTATAGCCGTTGATTTAATGTTACATTATAAACAACCACCACCAATTTTTCTGTTAACTTACCAAAATGTCTTTCTGGTGAACTGCGACGTGTCTCTTCAGGTTGTTTTTTTTCCAGCTATCATGTGGCCATATTCCTTCCCTTCCACTAAAATCAAGCATTTGGTTTTGTTCTCCACTTCGATGAAGTGAAAATATATCCATAGATCACGTCTCCTCTTTCTCCCGAAGCATGTTTCACTTTTAACCTGTCGCCGCCTCGCCTCTGTGTCCGCCCGTGTGTGGCGGAGGAGAAAGGATTTGATAAAAACAATAACGTCACTACTGGAAAGTTACTTGATAAATAAAGCAGCGACGCTACGGTCAAGCTACTGGAAAATGTAGTTAAACTAATAGCTTCGCTACATGTAGCAGCGCTACTGCCCATCACTGGAAACTATGTAATGATAATGATAATAATAAATAATAACAACACACAAAAACAGTATAACAATACGCCTGTTATTATCATATTAAGATGTTGAGGCTGTAGAATGATAATCCCTATGGTTTAATTAATAAAAAAGCGATAAAAAAAAAAAAAAAAAACATTTAAGGCAACAATATTAAACCCGGCCACAACTGGGACCGAACCCACAACCCTTTGACTCCTAGCTACTCAGCTTACCCTCTACGCTATCAGCTCGCAACGCATGACACCTCTCGCAGTCTGCTTCTTGACCAGACTGGGAGGGGTGTCACATATTTTATGGCAAGAAAGTAACACACAAAAACAGTATAACAATACGCCTGTTATTATCAGAGCAAGATTTTGAGGGAGTAGAATGATAATCCCTATGATCTAATGTGATAAAAAACGGTGTGGTAGCGACAGGTGGGTGCTTTTTTTTTATTACAGACCAAGCACAGAAACTCTCGATGGATTTTAATGAAGTTAAAGATTAGCTTGACTTTTGATCCTCAAAGCTGTCAACGGCACTTATATTTTACAAAACTAAAGAAAATATATTTCCTTACATACCCTTTTGAATAACTTTGGCTTATCTTAATGAGGAATCAACTTTGGATATGATTTTAATTTCAACATCACCAGCCGCAGCACTGTCTCTGTTGACTTTCTCTGGTTGCGCCTCAGTCCGTATCCCCGGCTCCAACTTAATTAATTTTATTTTTCATTAAATAATAGAGATGCAAATAAATAGAAATAAAAAGTTCTCAGATAAGATCGGAGGTGTATCTATAACTACGCAACCAATTTCATAAAATAAGATTATGCTGTCTATGTTAAATTAATTCATTAACTTTATTTTAATCAAAAACAAAATAAAATCGCACAATATCACACCAAGATCCCCAATAAACCTGCTTTTCAGTTGACTGCAGGCCCACAAACGTCACTTTTAGGACGGCAGAGGTCCCAAGCGCCACCTGGTGGTTATCCGGGTACATTGCAGTTCTTTTTGAAATAAAAAAACTGGCCTCAGGAAATTCATCGTGATTCATGTGGGAATCACACAGGAATCATGCAGGAAACCGTCCATTTCCAACCAGCGCCCACTGTAAATAGCAGTCTTTAGCTCAATTGCATAGTTTATCTACAGATAGAGCACTTCACTGGTCAACTCAGAGTGTGAATGGGTAGTGGTATGAGTCTGCATGTATTATTGTCTCCTAAATCATGTCTTTTAATTTGGGACCTAGCTAAAACGTAAGAACTTTTTTTTGGGTTCAAATACCAAACCTCGTTGCTTTACAAAATCAATAACTGAAAGTGATTAATTTTGCAAAGTTAGCTAAATGAACTGAAATATCCATAGCCTTATAAATCATTTAATAAATGAGGTAACTGACATCTTAAATATTTAATTAGACTATTATTTCCCCGTATTATGAATTTATGACATATCTTGATTCCACAATTAAAGACTTGTTAAAGCGTACAGTTTTGTACACAGGAGATACAGAAATGCAATGGGCAAAATGTTTGCCATCTACATATATACAAGAGAGAGTACCAGTACAATTATGAATAGATTTTTTTATCTGATACTAAAGTAATATGGTTAAGAATCCAGAGCAGACCATCCTGGCTGGAAGCAACACCTTCACAGTACAGAGGGCTGGTGGTTGATGAAGTACACCAGCAAGACCAGGTATCAAGGTGCATTAAAGCAGTCATGCATGAATAACAGGGCCAATGGTTATGTTGGGAAGATGTTGAGAAAAGAAGGCTCTTGCGAAAGGAGCTGTAGAGAATGGAGAAGTATTGAATCCGTTTCCTTATTTGATCTGTCTTTGATGTTCTCCCAGCTCCGAACAATTTCAACCAGTAGTATGGAGAAGATTCCATATGTCCACTGTGTCCATTGTCAGCCTACCTGTTTGCATGACAGGCATGACTTTTTGCAAGGCTGTTATACCTGGCAGCAAAACCAGATTTTGAGATGTCTTGCAATTTGCTTAGAGGGTAAAAGGTCCTCATTCATTTTCCTACCTGTTCCACTTCATCACGATACATCATCTATAGCTTTCATCAGAGCTTCTAAACACCAAACAGCGCTCAGAAACCCAACTTATATTCCCAACAGCTGGCCCCATATGGGATGGTGGGATGGTAGGATGCAAGCGGACCTAGACCATTGCCTCTGTTTCCCTCCGGAGATTGCAGTTGCACATCTCAGACTTTACCTTGTGTTCTAGTCCTCCTCTCTCCCCTCAGCATACATAGTCGAACTGATTGTGACCCGAGTAGACGCCATGGGGCAGGCCTATGAACAGAAGAACAGAAAATACTCCAAACTTGCAGCTACTCAGAACAGTACAGAGGACCCGGGTCTACCCAAGTGGGGGTTGGCTGCACAACCAGGCTGCTGAAAGATCTGGGGTCAAGCTTGATGACAGCTCCCTTTTCAGTGCCACAGAGCAATCCATTTGTTGGCTCTGAATCAAGAGAAAAGAAAGGACTGAGGCTACAAAGGAAATAGCAACTGAGTGTACCAGGCATACAGTGTAGTGGGGGCCACACACGGGACACCTTGCCCCATTGATGAGCCCGCTGAAGTTGGTGGGGGCTGGTTGTCCAAACAAATGAAGGGGGGTGTTCCCATTATGATCCCTATAAAGCCTGTAAACCCCTGCAGAGTAGTTTAGATCTTCCACAAACTGGTAAAGTGGGAATCTCCCTCGCAAGTTAAGCATGAAGTATATGATCTAAAGGGATTGAGACATGTAGTGCTATTGTCAAACTCCTAAAAAGAGAACCGCTCAGAAATTAAAAGCTGGTTAGAGTGATTCTCAACCCAAAGAATGTATGTTACAAAGAGATAAAGATCATAACACATAAATCATTTGTAATTATGAATCCGAAAGGCAGATATACAGAAAAAGGCAAGACAATGCAATAAAAATAAAAAGGAAAAAGCTTTTGATTATGAATAAGTAACATGACAGCAAGAAATTATGGAGTATCTTAAAAAGTACTTTAACATCAGGCCTCCAAAGCACCAGGCCGCGGTTTAAATAAACGACAACGGTTGTTTATTTAAGTCTTACACCAGAGCAAGAATACAGCTCTCACAACAAAAAACTCCTAACTTCAGAGTTTTCCCTCAAAACATCCCTCCCCGCCGAGAAATGTCTCAACATTACTTTCAAGAGATGGTCACAGTCAAACAAACCTACCAGTAGTCCATCACGGATCATAACAGTAGTTTGGTAAGAAATGCTAAATCTGGTCCGTCATACTGTATCTTGGAGCAGTAATTCATTTAAAAAGCTGCTAGGCTACATAAAATTATGAAACAAAATCAACTACAAAGTGATATGTGACATACTAATAATGCCAAAGCAGAAGGTTAAATACCAGAGATGGCAAAAGTACTCACTTTCCGTACTTGAGTAAAAGTACAGATACTTGTCTTAAAAATACTCTGGTAAAAGTGGAAGTACTGATTAAACTTCTTTACTCAAGTAAAAGTAACAAAGTACAGGCTTGTAAATTTACTGAAAGTATAAAAGTAAAAGTAGAAACCACTTTTTTCATGCCGTTGCCTACATTTTAAATGGATGTCTGCCAATAGGACTAGATCTCCGTTGTGTTCATTTTCAATCATCTCGTAGTCCATACTACTATGCTAACGCCACCGCCACCAAGCTGCAATGATTTGCCGCGAATGAATACCGCCGAATCTGTCGATTCATCTTGTAGTGGTGCGTCAAATGCAACATAGATTCCCATCCAATTAGATTGAATTTGGTATTGATGACGTGAAAAATAATAATGGTAACTCCATTGAAATGATTCAAAACTAAAGTAACCAGCCAATTTTTTAAAATGTAAGGAGTAGAAAGTACAGATATTTGTGTAAAATGTAAGGAGTAGAAGTAAAAAGTCGCCATAAAAATAAGTAGCAAAGTAAAGTAAAAATATCAGAAAAATCTACTTCAGTACAGTAACGAAGTATTTGTACTTTGTTACTTCCCATCCCTGTTAAATACAGAATAGTGCTGCGAATAGAAAGAATTGCAAGTTGGAGTTTATCAATGTTATTTTGGCCCAGGTAGAAACACTCGTTTTAGATTCTGAAGAAAATTCATCTGGTGTAGATGATTTGAAACTTGTTACAAATTAAATGTTGTGATAGTATTGTAAATGTAAGTATTATTTATCCACAGGCTTGGAAAATGGCAAACTTTTTGCTATTACTTAGAAGAGAGACTGTTAATTAGTCAGGTTGCAGATTGGAAGAAGCTCTTTTTGTCCATATTGACCGCAGCCTCATGCCAAAGTAAGAGTGTCCAAGACAGTTTGCGGTCAGTGTTGAAGGGGTAAACTGCAATCTTACCTGCATGCTTTTGGGTTTCGGAGATGTACATTTCCTTAAGAGAAAGAAGATAAGGAAACAAGGTGTATAATAAATATGAAAATATAGACTGTCACAGCTAAATTTCCATAGGTAATTCACAAAGAGGTATTTTTTTTTATCACATCTTTTACAAAATGTGACAGGTCGCATAGGGTGGATTTAAACAACATAAATTTGAAACAAATACAGTAGGAAGAGTTTTAAACATGTGAGCTATGTATAGCTGGAAAACCTTGAGATTGACATTGCTATTGCAAATTATACTGATGAATCGTTGTAAAAGAACATCTTTTGACTCTTTTAGTGAAAATAATTATGTTTCGTGTGTTGGTCATTCATTTCCTATATAACCAATCATTTAATGTTCTTATTGTAGTAATACCAATGAGTTGTCACTAGCTCCTGTAAACATATTTGTGTTTTTGAGGAGGGGTGCAGTTGGGGATGTATTATAGTTTTGTTTGTGACATTGTGATGGTTACTGGAATGCTGTCCTGTGAGTATCATGTGTTACTGACTTCAGCAAGAGTAGCAGTAGTTGTTACTGCTAATGGAAATCAAATAAGAATACAAATCAAGCCCAGTGATACTATGGGGATCGGGCAGCTATTTGTACTTTTGGCGGTGAGGGCAAATGCAACAATCTGCTGCACAGTTAAATCAGCCTTTTAAGCAGAGGAAAGCAGAAACAACTCCAGGTAGATGGGTGACTTTGGTTCTGATAAGACAGTAAACCAAGACCTTCCTTAAATCATCACTGACTTTGGAAGCTTCTGTCCTAAACTTAAGCTTAAATTCTGAGGCAAGGTGAGATGCTTCTGACATTCTATCGGGTTCAGGAGTAGATTAGCACAAGGAAGATATGTCAGGCTCTCCAGATTTAGTAAATCTTTCCCAGACTCTTGAAAAGGGTTATGCTTCTAAATCCTCTTAAAGCTGTAGTCACTTGTTCAGCTTCACTATTTCCTTCCACTTAATCTTCCATCATTGTGGTTTGATACAGCACTTTGTAAAAAAATATGTTCCTTTTCTTTTTAGCCATTACTTTCAGTGGCTTTACTGTTTATGCCTATGTGGTGGAAAACTGTCAAGCCAAGTTTTCCTCATAATTACTGTAGATAGATGTTGTGTAGATTTTTATTTTTTAGAAATTGAAATCCTGTTTTAATTGGCTGTTGGTGGTAAAGCTCAAAATTAACAAAATTAAATAGTTAACAGTGTTATTTCAGTGCAGATTTAATTTGCTTCTCTAAAAAAAAGTCAGTTATTATTTGTGTTGCTGCTGTAGGCAGGAAGCAAAAATGTACAGTTTCCAAGGGAAAAGTTCACTGATACAGTTGACATTTTTCTTGTTATAAAGGAGTTTGGCCATTCTTTTAAAATTTTAAAATGCAAAGTCAAGTTTAGTAACTTAATAACTATCAGAAAAGCACTCTTTTAGTTATAAACTACTTTCTTTCTTCTGAACTAAAACATTAAGTGAAGTGAGTATAAATGAAATTAAAACAGACAAACATTATAAAAATGATGGTAAGCTTATATATATTTCTTTATTGATGCATTCTCATGTTTTGAAGCAGGATACATAATTGTGAAAATCAGGTATCCTTAAATAGCTTCCTGTTTCACGCTCTGTGCTTTCTGTGCCACTTCATTAAATTAAAGAAAGCCACCTTTTTCTTTCTACTGCTGAAATACCCAAAGCCATATGCTCACTGTGCTGTTCAGACTAAGCTCTCTCCCCCTAATTCATTCTGTTGACTCTCTTTTTGTGTCTTACAAACACAAACAGACACAGACCATTTCCTTTGTGGCATATGCCCCAAGGGACTCCATGTTTGCCATCTTCAAGACGAGTTAAGCTGCCTGGAGTGATGCAAATGGGAACGGTGTTACCAAACCAAATACAGCAATACGGCTATTATCATGTAATGTAGTCTAACTAAGTGACTCATCAAATGTTTGTTGACTGTTATGACTTATATTAGTTTCTGCATTTTTCTGTCCTGAACTGCCTTCACACATGTATAAAATGTATAAACCATAACTCAACTTAAACTGCACCTACGTCTCCAGCAAATATTTCTGCATTTGACCTACTCTACCAGTTTTCATAAAGCTCTGCTAAAAGTCAGAGTTAAAAAATTTAGAATTTAGCTGAAAGTCTTTGCCTAAGGCTGTCCTTCCATGCACTATTGATACAGTAAACATGTGGAAGAACCAGACTTCTTGAACAGATTTGGCCACGGATCTATGAAATTAAACAGATTACTAATGAACACTAGAAAACGCTCAGAAAGACATCTCTATTAAGGTTGCACAGCCCTTCAAGTCTGTTATGTTATTTAATCAGCCTGGGGATAAATTCCTGCAAGAATTTGAATGTTTTTAACAACTTCTCCAGGTTTCAGACAATGATATTACATTTCCATAATATGACAGAAATTCTCAGAATCATCATAATGCAGTGTTGCCAGATGTATATTAATTATCGTATTTGCACATGAATTTTGCCCTCTTTACCATCAATAATCCCAAAAAGGCCAAATGTATGATAATTTGACCATTCTGTCAATATGTGGATGTAATCTTATCATTAGCATGTTGTAACTGTCAGAGTTTTGCTGTCAATGCTATGTCTGGATTCCTAAACAGATGCACCACTTGCTGGAAATTCCAGTGTATTGTCCTCATCCAAATGCGACTGTATATGCGTTAGCCTCTTAAGAAAGGCCATGACTGGCTAAATATTCCGTTGTGCCTGCCCATGATTGAGGAAAAGAAAATAAGGAAGGAAGAAGGAGCAGAGTCCACGGCAGAACTGGTATGGATGAAGAAGCAATGAAAATGAATGAAAAAATCTATTCAGTACTGACACCAAAAAGTGGTGAATGCCTGTTAGACGCTATTCAACATGCCAGACTGACTATAGCGCACTAATTGAGGAGTCATGACCACCGTATGGTTGAGACGAATGTACGATAATTTCCCTCAAAATACGATAATTTTATTTGTGTCATACGATAATTTGACATTTCTCACCCGGCAACTCTGTCATGATGGTTATCAAAACTCATAACACAGGGCAGCATAGCCTGAGGGTATGGCTTAATTGCTTTTCAACAGATTAGCACAAAAACAGTTCTTTAACATTCAATTATCCGTATAACATTATATTTTAACAATGTTTTCATTATTCTTTTGGAGCTTTTGTGCGATAGGTATCTACTGGTCTTTTTAGCATCATTTCAGGGTATAATAAGGTTTATTTTTGGTGTTAAGTTTTGAGTTTGTAAGGTCGCAAGATCTCATTGCCATCACCCTAATCTTAAAGCTACAGTGTGTAATAATTACAGGGATATAAAGTCAAAAATTTAATATATTATACATAACTATGTTATTTATCATCACCTATGAGCTCAGCCTTTTAACCTTAATATTTGCGTTGCCTTAGAATTTGTTATTTATAATTACATAGGAGCGGGTCTCGCAGCCATGGAGGCAGACATCTTTGCGCTACGGCAAGCGCAGAGGCAACAAACTAGCAATTGCGAGATCGCCCATTACGCTCGAAAGTAACTACGGCAAGTTGAGAGAGATGAACTGAGACGGTACTGAACAATAGATGGCAGTATTATGCCTGAGAAGCGTTTAGTCTGCCTGAAACCAAAGAAGAAGAAGAAGCAGGTATACTGCGCTTCAGTAACAAGAAAGGTGAACAAGGCGGCAGGCGTGAGTGACTTTGCAAACTGTTTGGCACTGTGTGGCCAAACATCAGACGAATGGAGGATCATGCCTACTCTGTATCACAACGAAAAGCGGCGGAAACCGAACCCCCGTCATCTAAGAAGCGGAAACACGACGAGAATAAACGCAAGCGTGACAAGAAACGGCAAAAAACACGGATCAACATTGGCACGGCATTTACACGATGGAAGTCACTGATGGAGGAAAAAGGTTTTCAAAGTGACGCTCAAGTTGCCAGTTTTCTGTTGGACAGGTAATTAATCCTACACACACAATTGTCTTTTTATACACGTAATACCCCACCCCCACATCCCGTTTCAACCAAACTATTGTCAAGATGTCAGGTAGCATTACCTAGATAAGGCCACAGCTTCATAAAATTACCACAGCTGATAGTGGCGTGTGTGTGCGTGAGAGAGACAGATATATGAAGCTGCATATTAGCGAGCTACGGATATATACCTTGGTTACTTCTCTGTGGCTCCTTTGGAGATCTTCAAGCCTTTCCTCCTCTGCTCTAGTCACCCCGCTGGCACCTCTCCCTCGACTGGCCCTGGCTGCACGCCCACCCCGGCCTCTCTGCCCTCTTCCTCTCCCTCTTCCTCGCCTTGTAACCCCCGTGCCACAAACAAGACTTGGACTCTGTAAACGGGGAATATATATTCTTCCAGCGAACACAATCTCGCTGTTAAACTAATGACTACAATTACTTCATCTGTTTATATCACCATGCAAAGCAGCTCACCAAAACGTCACAACGACGTAGAAAAAATAACGGGTATATTTATTATCTTAAGTCTACATGAAATCTATACCCTACACAGACTAATGAAATACTATCTGTAAAATTATCTATGTAAACAAACCTCATCACTTGAGAAGGTAGGTGATGCGGACGTCGTGGAAGACATTTTGTCCCGTAACGCTCGCCGTACTGTTGGGGGGGAGAAGCGGTGGAGGGGAGATGTTCATGTTGCTGCAGTCTGCAGTCTGACCGCTAGATGTCGCTGAAAATTACACACTGTAGCTTTAAGCAAATTCCAAGAATTAAGTATGTGTTAAAATGTAAAAAAAAAAATAAGAATGTGTTACAGATCAGAACTACAACTCACTCACATGTTGACACACTCCGTCCCTCTGACATCACATCCTCAGACCATGGCACGCTTAAAACATAAAAAAAAAAAAAAAATGTCATCTTCCTCTTCATTACTGAACACTGGTCCTGACGCAGAGACATGACATTCCAGCTTGAAATCACATTACAGTGCGATTACAGTGCGATCTCCAGAGCTCTGGCCTTTTTTTGCTTCCACAAAGGACTGTCTCCCTCTTCGAAGAAGCCTTGAGCTGAAAACCCAGTAACAATCTTGTTGGTACCACCTGTTTGTACAACAGATAAGAAGCTTTTAAATCTCCACCCATCAATCGTCTAAAATAACACCCAGTTTCTGTCCTGGCCAGACGTCCTGAGTCTGGTGGGCCTTTTGTGCTGTGAACGGTTCTGACCCATGGACCACTAAACTGCTGCAGAACCTTGCTGAGCTGAATGCATCTCCTAAAAACATAAGTGCCACAATGTTTAAGATTGTACAATATCACCTGTGTAATAATGCAGTGACTCTGAATTTCCTGAGTGGCCAAGACAGACACAGGATCCAGACCCACTGGACTGAAGCTAAAGAGAATTCAGCTGCTTACAACGGAAAGACTAAAAGCCAACCCTTACCCTCCTGAGGGAAAGCAACAAGTTATGGATTTTTTTTTTTTATTTGAATGGGTATCTTGTGCAAGTAGAATTAGTATATATATATATATATATACACTATATTGCCAAAAGTATTTGCTCACCTGCCTTGACTCACATATGAGCTTAAGTGACATCCCGTTCCTAATCCATAGGGTTCAATATGACGTCGGTCCACCCTTTGCAGCTAGAACAGCTTCAACTCTTCTGGGAAGGCTGTCCACAAGGTTTAGGAGTGTGTTTATGGGAATTTTTGACCATTCTTCCAGAAGCGCATTTGCGAGGTTGCACACTGATGTTGGACGAGAAGGCCTGGCTCTCAGTCTCCGCTCTAATTCATCCCAAAGGTGTTCTATCGGGTTGAGGTCAGGACTCTGTGCAGGCCAGTCAAGTTCATCCACACCAGACTCTGTCATCCATGTCTTTATGGACCTTGCTTTATGCACTAGTGCACAGTCATGTTGGAAGAGGAAGGGGCCAGCTCCAAACTGTTCCCACAAAGTTGGGAGCATGGAATTGTCCAAAATGTCTTGGGATGCTGAAGCATTCAGAGTTCCTTTCACTGGAACTAAGGGGCCAAGCCCAGCTCCTGAAAAACAACCCCACACCATAATCCCCCCTCCAACAAACTTTACACTTGGCACAATGCAGTCAGACAAGTACCGTTCTCCTGGCAACCGCCAAACCCAGACCCGTCCATCAGATTGCCAGATGGAGAAGCGCGATTCGTCACTCCAGAGAACGCGTCTCCACTGCTCTAGAGTCCAGTGGCGGCGTGCTTTACACCACCGCATCCGACGCTTTGCATTGCACTTGGTGATGTATGGCTTGGATGCAGCTGCTCGACCATGGAAACCCATTCCATGAAGCTCTCTGCGCACTGTTCTTGAGCTAATCTGAAGGCCACATGAAGTTTGGAGGTCTGTAGTGATTGACTCTGCAGAAAGTTGGCGACCTCTTCGCACTATGCGCGTCAGCATCCGCTGACCCCGCTCCGTCAGTTTACGTGGCCTACCACTTCGTGGCTGAGTTGCTGTCGTTCCCAAACACTTCCATTTTCTTATAATACAGCTGACAGTTGACTGTGGAATATTTAGGAGCGAGGAAATTTCACGACTGGATTTGTTGCACAGGTGGCATCCTATCACAGTTCCACGCTGGAATTCACTGAGCTCCTGAGAGCGACCCATTCTTTCACAAATGTTTGTAAAAACAGTCTGCATGCCTAGGTGCTTGAATTTATACACCTGTGGCCATGGAAGTGATTGGAACACCTGATTCCAATAATTTGGATGGGTGAGCAAATACTTTTGGCAATATAGTGTATATATATATATATATATATATATATATATATATATATATATATATATTTATATTATATTTTTTTTGCCATCTCTTATGTGTGTTTCCCTCTGTTTTTCGCAGTCTTTAGAGTTGAATTTATATACGCTGCCCCTCGAGTGCATTTATGAATGGCCATCTTGTGAAGCACAATTAACTTAATGACTGAAAAGAAGTTTTGGCACAGTGATTCTTTGCCTATAGTTATCATCCTAGCTGCTGACATAAAAGAAATAGCCTGACTGCAGAAGTGTGTTTATGGCCTAATGGTTAGCTGTTGTCAATTATGGATTAGCTGCCTTAGCCGTTAAGATATCAGATGATGTAACAATAGAATTATCCCCACACACCACTCATTTCCATACATGAAATGCATTGTGTTTATTGTAATTGTTCATAATTGGATTAAGTGAAACTTAATTGATTGGACTGTAATATTATTTTTGCTACTAATCTGATTGACATTCCCTCAGTGCATCATAAGAGCTGAGCTAATGAAATTAGTAATATTCAGCGTTTTTATTGTTTTAATATCAAAGAGTCTACCTCAAGAACTCAGTCATTCTTATGTTTAATGTTTATTTCAATCATTTTGAGTTTATTCAAGAAGCTTTTGGTGTTTGCATAGTATGATAAACCAAATAATATGTGATAGGGATTATTAGGACTAATAAAATCACCCCTTTTCTTTTAATCATGGTTGTCTGTGATTACTTTTAGTGAATGATTGTCTGTAAGAGCTGGAATAACTTTCTTTGACTATCAACTTACATAGACAGAGACAAATATCTTTGTTGCTCCTTGAATTATAAACCAAGTCACTCTCATTTACTAATGGTGTAGACATCTTGGATTTTATCAGCCTGTCCAAAAGGTCCTCCCATAAAGGTAAGCCATTAATATGACCTGGTAATTGAGCAGTTTGTTAGTTATAATCATTTATGTAATGATCATTACTTTGTTTTACCCATGATTAGAATTACATATTAACTAAAAACTTAAAAACAAAGACTTTTTTCCAGATTTAGCTCTATTAATTTTGATTTTCCATAATTTAAAGAAAACCTAATTTAAACTCCTCTTGCCTGGTTTTTTTTGGTGGTCAAATTATTTTTCTGCATTTGCACAAGATCAATCTATATCTACAAATATTAGGTTACGATTCATTTAAGAGCACTTCTACAACTAATCTATTCATCATCTGTCATTGGACATGAAAAAGAAAAATACTATTTATAAAGCACTGATGTGTTACTCATTGTTTCTATAGCCTTGTGGTACGTAAAATGGAACGATGGAGTGTTGGGGCATTTATTTTCATGGGTTTCTATTTAATCTGCAGCGTTGTGGTTTGCACCACAAGTGTGCATTGCATTGAGGAAAAAAGTATCAGTTAATGAAATATATCAATATAAATGTAGAAACAAAACTAAATATTCACTTGAAACATTACCAAAAATATTTTTATGATATGATTTTTTTCCATTTCACAAAAAAACTGAATGTAAAGTTTATAACTTTGTTATTTTAATGATTTATTTTATAAACCTAAGATATTCTTATAATTTTAGATATTTTTATCAGATTAATCAAACAGATTTCTGCCATTCCCTATAATCTCTCTTCACCAAAGAAATATTCAACTCTAGTCATCAAGATTATAGAGATTTATTCCAAACTTAAATCAAATAGGTGGCTTGTCACCCTAACCCAACCCAAATAAGAGAGAGTTTCTATTTTCATTCAGTTGTGTTGATGAGCGGATGTATCTAAAAGTTAAATTGCAGTAGATCTTGAGGACTGGATTTGGAGACCGTTGCTTTCTTTCATTGGATTTAAAACTGTAGTTTTCAAGGCCTGTTGATTTTTTAGCTTTTACACGCAACTCTAATCAACACACTAGAATCAAATAACATTTCTACAGAGCATGACTGAATTCGAAAAAGACAATTAACACTTCTTATCCAATAAGTTGGACCAGGAACACATCTTTGAGGTACGGGAGTTTGGAATATCTCCTTAGTGGTCAAGACTCCTGGGTCTTCTCCAACAATATGTTCAAATGTAGTCATACTCATTGTCTCCCGCTTAATCCGGGCCTGAGTCACGGGCCTGCAGTCTCAGTAGGGACTCCCAGACTTTCCTCTCTGCAGACACCTCCTCTAGCTCGCTCTGCAGGAGGAAGCCTGAGACTTTCCAAGGCCAGCCAAAAGGCATAGTCCCTCCAGTGTTTTCTGGGTCATCCATAGGTTTCCTCTTGGTAGGACATGTCTGGAACACCTCCTAAGGGAGGCATCCGGGATCTCATTCTCACATTATGTGACCATAGATGAGGGTAGGAACGTAATCTGACTAGTAAAAATGGGCTCCCCCTTTTTACTCAGCGTACTCTTCCCCAAAACAGACTGGTCTCCTATTCCTACTCTCCTACTCCCTTTTCCCCTCACTCCTGAACAGGACCCCAACGTACTTAAACTCCTCCACTTGAGAGAGGAAATTTCCTTCAACCTGAAAGGGACAAACCACTTTTTCCTGTTTAAAAAAAGCATGGTCTAAGACTTGGAGGAGTTTATTCTTAGTCTTTCTCTATGGCCTCTCCAAACTCCTACCAAGGGTTTGGAGAGCATTATTTTTGCCCCTGCAACTGGCCGGGGCGTGGTACGCTAGACCTCAAGATAACTGCTTGCAGCGTCTGGAGTCCCACAATATGACTCCTTGTTCAGCCTGATAGCATCCCTTCCTGTCAGTGTCCACCACCAAGTTTGGAGACTGGTGCCACATCAAGTACTGCAAACCTTACAGCACAAGCTGCAGATGGCCGCATCGACAATAAAGGCAGATAGCATGGCCTGCTCAGACTCCATGTCTCCAGCCTTTCCCACTCCTAAAATGGAATCTTTGTATTCACTGTTTCTTGTACATCTGTAAATCTACCACACAAGCAGCATCATAAGCATTGGTGCAGTGGGGGTATTCAAGCTTAAAATCCATCTCAGAGCAACGGTAGTTACCTCTTAACAATGGTTCTGTGAATTACTGGATGACTGCTAGTCACACTGGTTCTTCAGAACTTCTCAGTGAATAGATCCCTGCAGAAAAGACATAGCTCTCCAGGTGTTATTTATAGTTGTAATACTTAGGTGGGCTACATCATGTACGTGACTTACTGTATGTGTACTGTTAAGTTTAGAACTGGCATTTAAGAAGGATTTAAACAGGACTCATATATGTTCGCAACCCTCAGCATCGACTGTGTGGCACAAAATTTCCAGACAGCCAACAATGGTCCAGATGACAAGCTTCAAAGCCAAGATCAGCTTCAGAGCCAAGATCAGGTAAGCCTGGTTGCCTGGTTAAAACAGTCTATGATTTACCTGGTTCTTACCTGTGTAGACTTGCAGTATTTTACAGTAGTTAATAGAGACATTGGCACATGTGTATACATCATTTTCTATGCAATCTGAATAAAATCATGTAAGGAAAACAATAACCCTTAAAAGTGTAGAAGTGCAATTATTAAAAACTATTGTATGCTATCCAAACATGCAACATGACCAGTCAGATTGTCCTCAACTTGAAAAAGATTAGATATCATTTAGGACCATGTATAAAAGAGACATTAGTCTAATCAAAACAGTTATAATGGTGAGATTTTCATAACAAAAAATTATATGGCTAAGATTTAAGATTAAAAATAAAATCTTGCAGAGATGCTTAGTTTCTATGCTAAAACCATAACTCCCATTGTATGTTTGTGATGGTAAGATTGATTGTTCCAATTGAGTACATAGAGATGAGGAAACAAAATAAAGTGGTTCCCATATTCTATTTTTTATTTATGTTTTTATCTATTAAATGGATACTGTACATATAACAGACTTTATAATAAATTTTTTTTTTTCCTTTTAAGTTGAAGTGTTGTCGGTATTCAAGTGGTAAAAAAAAGTTACCGTATTTTCACGACCATAAGGCGCACCGGACTAAAAGGCGCACTCTCAGTTATGTGTCCCATTTCTGTATTTAACACACACATAAGGCGCACCGGACTATAGGGCGCGTTTTTTATATACAGGTGCATGTCCTCTACTACCTTTAAATACCTCTACTGCGTATTTAAAAATACAGCGGGGGCAAAACTGAGTATGACTGTGCTTTATTCATGTATTTATTACAAAGTATTAATCAAACCTGGCAGCTGGCCATGAGACAGACACATCGCAGATGACACAGCGCTGTGGTCACTCCTAAATTAACTTAAAATCCTGAAACCTGCCGACGGAATATGTTCGCTTTTATTACCGGTATCCTGGTGCCTGCAGCTAAAATTATTTAGATGAAAAACACCTGCCAGCAGCCGCGGTGAACGAAAGGATTTCTGCTGTCAGTGCACCGCTGGTATGTGGGGGTCTGAGCGCCTCCGACAGAAATAGATAATCTGGATGAACTGACTGCAATTATTAAGTTTTCAGGTGGCCTTTCTCACTTAAAAACATATTAAAACTACTTTATTCCCACTGATCACAGCAAATATAGCTGCAAGATTTAGATTATTTAGATGAAAAAACACCTGCCAGCCACCGCGCTGAAGAGGAGACGCGCTCAGAGGCTGCTGTTGAATTAAGTTTTCAGGTAGAAAAATAGAGCGGGAGCAAACCTGAGTATGATTGTGCTTTATTCATGTATTTATTACAAAGTATTAATCAAACCCATCAAAGTCATCATCCTCTGTTATCCTCAGCATTCCTCTGAATAAAACAGCTGCGCTAAATCAGACATGCCAGTTTCCCCTTTTTCGCTGTCAGAGTCACTTTCCGTGCAGCGCAGCTCCTCAGAAATAATGCCGGCTTTTGCGAAAGCTTGAACAACAGAGCCAGCAGACACAGTCCATCTACAATCCATCCGCAAACGGTGGCGTAACTTGCACGGCGCTGCCTTCCATTTATCGTGAAACTGTGGTCTCCGTCTGTCATCCATCGCTCCCACGCCGCTCGCAGCCTTACTGTGAACGGCCGCTCCACACCGATGTCGAGCGGTTGAAGTTCCTTTATCAGACCCCCGGGATAACGGCGAGCACAGCGTTCATTTGATTCATCTTTTTTTCACATCGGCTGTGAGATGGGCACGCAGCGATGGTGATGCGTGGAAAAAACCACCTAGTCTTCTCACATACACCTGTCTCAGCCACGCTTTCATCATCTCCTCATCCATCCATCCAGCCTTTTTATTTGCGTTAATATCATATGTCATCAGAGCGCTGTCTGTCTCGCTGCAAGCTCCCAGATCAGCTTCTCTGATTGGTTGATGCGGCGCGTCCAGCAGCAAAACTTCAATTTTTCCATCTGAGCAGCAGCAGCGCGTTGGCGGCGCGTCAGATGCTTAAACGCTCCCGACGTGCTGCACCAAAACGCGCTGCGGGACCTTTTACTGCACCTATATGCGCGTCAACCATTGACTTTGCATGTAAACTCGCTGCTTCTGCTGCACCTGCTGGGTCCGGTTCACACCGATGTCGAGAGGTTGAACAGCGAGCACAGCGTTAATTTGTTTCCCCATGTTTTTCACATCAGCTGTGAGATGGGCACGCATGGAGTCACAGATTAATGGTGATGAGTGGAAAAAAAACACCTGGTCTCCTTACATTCAGCCACTCTTTCATCATCTCCTCAATGAGGTGGTCTCAAAAGTCGCAGTTACAACACACATAGGGCGCACCGCACCATGGGGCGCACCGCACATTTTGAGGGAAAAAAAAGACGTTTAAGTGCGCCTTATAGTCGTGAAAATACGGTAACATAAACATGTTCCAAAAATGTTGTTTAAATGTTGACTATTTTCTGTTTTGTTTTTGACAGGTTTATCAACAACAAACTGACATTTTCTAATAGATCTAAGCAATTTTCAAGTATTGTGAAGACATCCATATCAATTTGTGAGTCTGATAGTTTAAGTACATGATCAAGTCTTTATTGATTTGCTGTCTTTACGAAACAGTCCATGTCTTCTGCCAGACAAGTCTATTAACTAATTGTTAGTCCAAGTCATGTCCCCTGTCTTTCATTAAAGTTTATTAAGGCTGAGGCCTGGAGTTATTACTTTTATCAAAATTTGATCATGGGATGGTGATATTTATACATGTAATTTCAAAACATTTCTAACAGAGAGAAAAAAAACAGTTTTTGATTGGTTGCTTTATTTTATGAATGAATTCTTTATGAATTCTTCACAAAAATACATGCATCAAACTTTTTGAACCCACTAAAAAAAGGCTGATTACTAAAGGCAAGTAAAGATGGATTATTTTTAGAACATCTTATATGTGTTAAGTCAACACTGTGCACACACAGCATTTTTATTGTTATACAAAAATGTGGGAAGACTTACAGTGTTTTGAGTGAGTGCCAAAAAATATGCAGCATGAGTACCTCGTATTTGTATTCAGATTAGCTGATGGTGTCAGAGGTGTTTAGGGACAATAATGTTGGGAGCAACTGCACAGTGTGACCTTGCCAAGAGCACCTTCTTTGCTGAAATAGCTGTTTGCCAAGCTAAAACGAGGAAGCTCATTACCCATGTCAGTTTTGTTCACTGATGAAAGGCAAACGGCTCCAACTAAACTACTGCCAGGGGCAAGGAAGGAATGAAATAAATATACTAAACCTCCATAATCTTTCTCTTTACTCCAATCTTAATGCTAATGTTTTCTGTTTTGTATGACAATCATTGTCTTGACAGAGTAAAGGGTGAGACCGTTTTTTTGCAATCTTTTACAACATTTTTAATCCCATTAAGTAAACATGACGAATTCATCAAATTCTCTTACTCACAACTGAATAAGCAGAATGTTGTTTTGAGGGTTTTCCATCCAAAGACCCAAAGTATTTTGTCTATTGTAATATGGCGGTCAAATCTTTTGGCTTCACTTTTTCCTGCACTTATCTCTATCCCCCTCTGTTTCTTAGTGTTTCCTGGGCTACCCCACCAAGCAAATATTGGTTGAAAAGATATTGAAAAGAAGACATGAATTACATACAAACAATATCTACATTTGGTTTAAAAATTTAAGGTGAAAAGCAGGAGTTTTCAGCTGTCTGTTATTGGACAAAGGCAGGAGAAAATCAGACCGACCAAACAATTTGCATAATTATTCCTGGACTAAATCAACGGACTGACCAGATTTCACCTACAAGACCAATGTTAAAAATATGTCCAGTGTTTATTTAGTGGGTTTTGTTCTGGATGTAGACTGGTGGATTTTACAACTCAATCATTGTCTTTGTCTCCCCTGAACTTCCAGAGTTAGGCTGCTGATTTAGGAACATAAAATGCAATTGAAAGTGCAACAGCTGTTTGTTTTGGCCTTCATGAAGAAACTGTTTTAAGCTGATGTATCTGTACCAAACTTTTTTGTGTGCCTGGGCAAGACAATTCCCACACCTTGCCTATCAGGTCCGAAGGGCCAGGGGGACAGATAGTTTGGCAGTCTTCCTTATGTTAGTCTACCCCATGCTAGCTGTGGCCAGAATGTACCTTATCACGGTCAGCGTGTAAATGTGGAGCCTCAGTTTTGGATTGTGTTTTACCTTTCTCCTCCCCAGGTTGTGTTTTGGCAGGATGAGCTCCCAGCTGGTGCCACTTCGCTGCAATTAGGAGGCAATATTTAGAGGAGTGGATTCCCTTGGATGGATGCCAGTTGGTTAACTTCTGCACTGTGGTAACCTACCTGCTATTTCCACTAATTGTCTGAACTTTTGGTGAAAAGGTACCCTCCTTGTCTTCCTCCTTCCTACTCTGCATGGAGGCCTCTACTCCCTCCCCTGGACAAAGTATGAGAACCGTAACAACTGCACAGCCGTCTCATATCATCCAAAACTTCTCCTGTAGCCTCATTACTAACTTCATCTCTTCCCCAGAACTTTTCCAGTATGAATCTCCCAGGTGCGCCTTTACAAAGCTGAACAAACCTCCTGTTAAGAGGGAAATAAATCTTTGAAAAACTAACCTATTTGAGTCGATCGTAGCAAGCACTAGACTCGATCGTAGCAACATCTCAGTAAATGGGTACAGGTCTGATATTTTTTTTTTTATAGTTTACTCTCATAGACACAAAGGTCTTATTTACTGCCTTCATCTAAGCCATCAAAGAGTCTGTGGATGTATTTTATTTTTGATTGAAATATACCTTTACAACTTCTGAAGGTTTTGCATCTGTATGCTTAGCATACGATGAGACAAAGATGATTGAATTTATATCATTGGTGTTACAGGGCAGCTTCTCCATACACCTTAAATTGAAGAGTGGATTGATACAACTGTCTGTGACAAAGCTTTGAAAGTAAGAGCTGGGAAAGACTTTACTGCAGGGGTGCTCAAGTCCAGTCCTCAAGAGCTACTATCCTGCAACTTTTTGATGCACCCCATTTTTAACACACCTGAATCAAATGAGTGGCTTATTACCACACCTCTGCTGGGCTAAATGAGGGGATTGAGCCTTTTGATTCAGGTGTGTTAGAGAAGAGATGCATCTAAAAGTTACAGGATGGTAGCTCTTGAGGACTGGACTTGAGCACACCTGCTTTACTGTGTCAAACTGTTCAACATGATAGCCTGTAAATTAAGTAAGCAATGCAGCTAACATTTGAGTCCTCGGCTGTTTAATCAGCTGGTGGTTTTTATAAGATGGATAATCTATGTACCTCACAAACTGTTATCTCAACAGAACATAAGCATTAATTGTGATTGTGTGCTTGTGTTAAATTACTTTTGTTAGTAGCGGCCTGGTCAGTTCAACACATCAGATAGAGGCTGTAATGCTTCAGGCAAAATTTGAAGTTCCTAGCCACCATCTTTACGAACTCTTATTTATTGTCATGGTTGCGGGTTGGGGGGATGGAAAGCCAAAATAGCTTGTCCGGAAGAGGGCTGAATTACATGGTTTCACATACATGCTCTGAGGGCCTCAATGTTTATATATATATATTTTTTTATTTTGGACTGTAGCCCAATATGGGACTGTTAATATGGTTATGGCCTTTCATTCACATTCACCTACTTGTAAAAGTAATCAGCTCTTCTTAATCCACTTCCCCTAAATAAAGTCAAGCAACCAACTGGCTTCAGAAATGCTCTATGAAGGCCTCCGGAGATATTTTAGAGAACATTAGTAAACCGGCAACATAATTAGGACCAAGAGACTGGTCGTGATCAGAAATACAGTATGTTGCTGAGAAGTTTAAAACAGAGTTCAGTTATAAAAGAATAGCCTAACCCTTAAAAATCTCTTTGTTAAATCCATCATCTGAACTTAAAAACAAACAAACTAAGGTTCAACTGTATACCTAGCAAGACTTTGCTGAAAGAATGGGAAACATCAATCAGAGGAACTGCCAGGAACTGCCTTTGCATTTCTCTGGAAAAATTGCAAAGATTCACAGCCTAGTTGGAAAAACACGTTGACAAGAAAGCTGTTCATACACTGTGTACATCCTGCACCTTATACATCTGGCCTTTATCTATGTGAAGGTGGGTTGGTTCCTGAATCATACTGGTGAGTGATTCAAATTTTTGTTTTGAATCTAGGCTCTCTGTTAAACCCAGATCCTTGAACCACCCTCAGGTGCATACATAAAGCAAGGATGAAGAATAACAAAAAGACAGCAGCTAAGTGGTAAAATTATGGACGTAGATCCATTAATTATTTCAGTTACTTGAGTTAAGCTACTTACCGTTATATTATGTGCTCTCTGAAAACACAGTTCACTGATGATAATCATAATTGTTTGTAAATGTTAGAGGCCAGGGTTGATGAAATGAGCTATTTCCCTATCCAGATCTATCCCACAAGAGAAAACAATCCCACAGAACACTCCACCATCACCATATCGCAATATGGTGGTGACAGAATCATGATGTGGGAATGGTTTCCATTAAAAGGTAAAGGAAAGCTGCTTGCAGCTATGTGAAGATGGATGGCACTAAATACAGCTAATAGCTTAAACGTAAAGCCGACTTCTCCACTGAAAATACTGTGTTAAACTGGAATTTTCAAACATGTGTCGATCCACTGACAGTCGGCATTTGGCTCCCTTCGCACTGACAAAAAAAGCTGTGTCTAACCCCTCGCTGCCAAGCTGCATGTATGGTGACACCTTCATGCTGGGTTAGTGTTGATGATGTTGCCAGTGTGACAGAAATAAAGAAAGTTAAGAATGGAAAGCAACATGAAAGGATGCTTTATTGTTTTGCTCTATTATATTTCCAAATTGATCTTACCAGTGCTGCTACATGTTTATATAATGTAAACTAGGTAGTTTCAGCATTTTAGATCAGAAGCGACTGGCGCAGTGTGTTGACATCCGTATGTTGCGTTCAATGCTGTCACGTAATTTAGAGGGTCAACCGCACTCTGCTGTTCCCACTGCTTGCTGATCAGATCAGAGCTGAGGCAGTTTTAAAGCGGATCAGTTGCTGAGTCATTTGACCCAGGTAGAAACACATAAGTGAGCCGTTCCCAATAATTGTTCTCAGGTTTAAACAGGTTTTTTTCGGCCAGTGTGAAAGGGGTATAAGTCTACAATTTATGTGCATGCTTTAACTATGGAATTGCAACTTATTATAAAATCATTGCAGGAAAGGACAGGTATGCAGAGGAAGCTCTACTAATTCCAGAAGTGGAGAATGAAATTGCAAAGGAAAAAAAAACTGTAGGAGATAATCTTTTTTTTTCTTACCATCTTGATTGAAGAAGCAGCACATACAAAGCATTTAGTTAATTGATAGAAGGTGAAATAAAATCAGGGCTTCATAAAGTCAAACTTCATGTCAAGAGATGAAATGAAAATCAGGTATGCGCCTTTTTATGGATAAGAAAGTGTAATGCCATTGAGTTGCTATATGACTATAAATTTTTTTTTGTTATGAACAGATGCAGTTCCGCCTTTGTTTCCTTATTTTGTTACTCTGATGAAGAAAAGTTTTGAGTTTTTTTTGTCTAACTGGTCTGGTTACACATTTAACCAGCTTGTATATTCTTGGTCAGCTGTTAAACTCTTGTCTCCTATCTGCCCTTACTTGGCCTGAGAGTTCTGTTGGGTAGCTTCATAAAAGTTTCATATTAGTCTTATTGCTATTACACTTTTATGAGTAAGAAATGTCTGATGTCCAGAAGTGTGAGCCATAAAAACCTCCTGCATACAAATGCACATAGAGCACTTCAGTAATATCCAGCGTCATTTAAAATATAAGTGAATATGATGCTTAAGGCAAAAGAAACAAAATGCTACTTTATTTATACGTCCATACATATTTCCACTATGATAGTAAATCATAAAAAAAAAAAAAAATCCATGTACTAAAGGTAAACTAATTGCTTGGATTGTTTTTTTTGTGAACGCCTCAATCGTTAAAACAATATTAAACTATTGTCTTTAGAGAAAAAATTTAAGAATAAAGGAAATTGAAAACTTTAAAGAAAATTATGTGAAAAAAATTCTCTGGGTACTAATTTACGGATATTAACCTTTTTTTTCTTTTTTAAATGGACTATTCAGTGTATGACAACAAGCTATCCAATTAATCTGGATCAACCTTAAAAATTATCACCTTGATAAATTTTTAAGATAGTGTTATTATCTAAATTTCTCTAAAAGCAGATGGTTTCTGTAGCCAACCACTTTCTGCCTACTACCATACCTCTGGAGTAAAAGGAATCCATTTAACAAATGTGAATAATAGTAAAGCTAGCAAACAGTTAACCATGTGAACATAACAGTTTACTCAAGTACTTATAATAAAACAGCCTTATCTGAAAAAAACTGCTTGTTTTTAAATAGAATATCATGCTAAACCACAGTCAGATCATTTAACAGTCTTTTTTATCTGAGTTGTTTCATGTGTATGTGAAAGTGTTAGTTTGAAGTGGAAAGTCTAACAGTAAGAGTAAAACTATGTCTGTTTGCCACAGTGTCTGATTTCCCACTGATGTCCTCAGAAGATGCTGTTCAGCTGTGAAGTTGTGTTTAAGAATAAATCCCAGAAGACTGAAATGTTTTAACGGGCCTGCACAAAGCAATAAATCAAGTACTGACAAGATCTCTACAAGAAATCCTGGATAAAAATCTGAATTTCCCTGCTGAAATGGAGATTCAACGTTTTAGGTTACATTTTCCAATCTCTTATTGTACACCATTAAACTGACGGGAGTGGCATTGAGTGTGGTCTGTTCCTCTTGTGCCAGTCTGTTTCAGCGTGTTCGGAGATGGTTCTCCTTATAGCTTGCAAATCAGACATGGGCAATGTGGAGTCAACAAGTCATCTCCATGTCATGTATTTGTTCTACCCAGCCACTGAAGCAGGTGAGTCCAATATTCACTGTGAATTAACCTGTGCAGATTGGACTCACCTGGTTAATTGGCTGGGTAGATTAAATACATGACATGGAGATGACTTGTTGACTCCACATTGCCCATGTCTGTTGCAAATAGTTACTTAAAGCTACAGTGTGTAATAATTACAGGGATATACAGTCAGAAATGTAATATATTATACATAACTATGTTATTTATCATCATCTACGAGCTCAGCCTCTTAACCTTAATATTTGCGTTGCATTAGAATTCGTTATTTATAATTACATAGGAGCGGGTCTCGCAGCCATGGAGGCAGACATCTTTGCGCTACGGCAGCGCAGAGCCAACAAACTAGCGATTGCAAGATCGCCCATTACGCTCGAAATTAACTACGGCAAGTTGAGAGAGATGAACTGAAATCTATACCCTACACAGACTAATGAAATACTATCTGTAAAATTATCTATGTAAACAAACCTCATCACTTGAGAAGGTAGGTGATGCGGACGTCGTGGAAGACATTTTGTCCCGTAACGCTCGCCGTATTGTTGTAGGGGAGAAGCGGTGGGGGGCAGATGTTCATGTTGCTGCGGTCTGCAGTCTGGACGTTAGATGTCGCTAAAAGTTACACACTTAGACTTTAAACAAATCTTTCCATTCTATTCCCTTACATGATTACCAAATTTGTCTAACAAAATCTTAGCATCATTCACCACCAACTTGAGAGATATTTCAATGAGGAAATCTTAGTCCAGATCAGGAGTTTCTGGGCTACTCACCTATTGTGACAACAACTACATATATCTTAAAGTTTAAAAAAAAAGCTATTTAAAGGACATAAAAAACACTCTTTACATATTGAAATCTAACAGGGCAGTCTACAAAAGTGTCCCAAAGTCAAAGTCACCCACCTATACATATGAAATGTGTGTAATAGCCTCAGTGTTATATGCATGCCTGCCATCAGGTCAGCTATTGACTGCAATCAGCTGTTGTGCAGCTGAAAGCAGTTCCTCTCTGACTCGAGAGGCAGAAACTTTCAACTATCTCCAAGTTTTTTTGCTTTTGTTCCAATACTTATGAGAAGTCATTTCTTATGATTCTACTCCCTATTGATGTCCTCTAAAATCATGCCAGGCTCTTCAAAGAAACTAATGCTGATGCTGGCCTATTTCAGTTTCAAGACCATCAAGGCAAACACATTTTTTTCTCCTGTTTTTTATCTTTTTCAAAACAATGCTTCACTGTTGTGGTCCAACTGGCTGTGATTCAGTTCTTTTCTTGGCTGTGAGTGTGCAAGAATGGATTCCCTGACAGCATTATAAAGCTAATCCTTAAATTGAATGGGCATTGAGGAGGGGTATACCCACTGAACCACAGATCTCAGAGAATGTGGATCATATACTGTTCAGTTATGGGGCTACTTGAACTTCATTATCATTTGAGTCAGACTGCTAGATACAAAAACAAAGAAAGTTTTGGAGGCTATATAAAAGCAGACAAGCTGGCCAAGTGTGCCAAAAGGATGTTTTCTGATGTGTCATCACTGTCCTCTGAAAACCTTCACCCGGTTCAACCTCACATTAGGCTTGTTTGAAAAATCACCTTATTACTGAGAATCTCACCAGAGGCTATCCTGCGACACTCTTCTTATGCAAGAGAAAATCTGCACTTTTTTTTTCCAAAAGCAAGTTTAATGCCAAGTAATTATAGATGGAGGTGTGTGGCAAGGACAGTGCTCTTTCTTTCTCTTTTTGTGTGTGGGGGCTGATAGGGTTCCAGTGACCTGGTTAGGATACACTTCTGCAACATTTAGAAGGTGAGGAAACTGAAACAATGCAGACATAATGAAAAAGAATATAATGGACATTTGCTGTTTTACACCTTTCAGGACAGGAAATACATGCATGTATTAGAAAAGGGAAGTTTTTTCAAAACCAAATATATAATATTATCAACCTTCATTCAATATCAGGAAAGGATATGTTGCGCAAAACAGCTGTTATAATTTGAATAAACTGGATGTAACTACATTTCCTGGCTCTATTTTAAGAAGCGACACCCAAGCCCAAAGACTTCCAGAATCAAGAAAGGACTTGATCAGAACTTGTATCACAACATAAGGTTAAAGGAAAATGCTATACGGACTGCTGTGGTGAATCCGGGCAGCCTTCAGCATTCTGGATGTCATGGCTCTATGCAAAGGCACATAAATCATTATTGTCAAGTTGGGACTGCAGCATTCCAAAAACAGCAACCAAAACAAAAGTTACACCAATGTAGAGAAACATCAAGCTCTCCATTATAAACCAAAAAACATGTGGAGTTGTTTACCTTTGCTGGTAGCATTCATAGTACATGACCCATAATATTGTACTTTTGGTCAACTCTGTAAGGTGGTCTGTGCCTATAAGTCATGTCATGTAAACGATTGTGGGAATACATATAGCTCCTATAAGAGAATTGGGAGGTTGCTAAAAAAAACTATCAATAGTAATCATGCGGCTTTCTTGTCCTCCCTCCTTACTGCCAGCACTTTGATTTTTTTGAACTGGACTTGAGTTTCACTGCTGTATACGTGTTTATGTAAGTAAAACAAATGTTAAACAATAAAAGACAGTGCATACTTTCTTTTTTTTTACTAAAATATCCTACTTAGGTTACCTGGCCTTAAACTTTATAATAATAGGGTGTGGAAAGCGCTGGTAATATGCTTTCTTTTTCCTTTATAAATAAATGTAAAATGTGTTGAACAAACACTTTGTCAGACCAGCCGATAAAGGTGAAAAACAAGGTACCACAAAGAGGTCTAAAATAAATAAGTGCTGTGTAGGCGACCTGATGTTTGAGTGTTTAGTGTTTGCTGAACGTTGACTTAAATGCTTTCAGCTGAGTTGCAGCCAGCTTGATCCTTTGCTGCAATCAATTCCCCAGACCTGTTTTCTTAAAAAAAAGAAAGAAAAATAGCCCTCCTAAAAAATAAGAAAAAAAAGTCACCTCAGCAATACTAAAAATATATCCTTGCTGCTTATGTCTACATCATGTGACGTACCTACATCATCATGATGAACAAATAAGAACTAGAAATTTTTGAAAAAATAAGAACTAGGAACTTAGAATTGTGCTAAATATTATTTGATGCTTTCAAAGTAGAGGTCAATTAAAATCATTGTTCTAATTCCCAGTTTTCATTTGTTTAATTTTTCAAATGTTTATGTTTAATTTTAAGCTTGAAATAAAAGTCGACATGAAAAAAGGAATTAGTCTTTGGTACTCAGACCCTAGCAGAAGCAATGATCCTGAAAGCAGTTCTGCATAACCAGGCCGTTGTAGGCCAGAGACGTCTATCCCTCCAGCGTTTGACACTGTTGGAGAAATGGACGCTAGAGAATGAGGGCAGCCATGGGGAGTCCAGTGAGATGAAAGTGGAGAAGGGGTGAAGTAGGGATGCTGTTCAGCAAGACACAAAGATGTCCCATTCAGTGACTGACTTATATGAGGCAAGGCGCTTTGCTTATAGACTGCAGAGATGTTTATAATGTTGAGATTGGTTGCAGGTCAGCCTTCCAGATTGAAATTGTAATACTGAAACCATGTTGTACCGCAACACTGTATCAACGTTGGCTTTTGGTTGTCCAATGTTGCAACCCATACCTAACCAAGAACCCATATAAATACAAAGATTTCAGCTGGGAACGTGACCAAGTGAAAGCATATTTTTCATAGCAGCAATTGTTGACATTAACAGTTTACGTGTTTGCATCTGAAATCCACAAAAAGTTCTTTTGTTAAACAAGCAGGAGATCAGATCCAGGCAGACAAAAGAGGGCAGGATAATCCAGAGGGTGAAGCCAAAGCCGGTGCTGAGGATGAGCTCTGGATTAACAACCAGGAGATCAGAAGTCCTAAGTCCAGTTCAGACGGGAAATCTAGAACATTGTCAGGAATCAGTTCCAAGTTTGGGTAACAGATAGAATCCAAGAGGAGACCAAAAACAGGTCAGGCAAATAGATGAGGGTGGGAACAGGAAGGCTCAGTGGATGAGAGGCAGAAACAGGTGACTGGTTTGGGGGGCTTGGTAAATAGAAGCTGGAGCAGGTGGATCAGTTGAACAGCAATGACTAAAACGGGCGCAGCTAAGCAGCTGAATTAAATGAGTAATCAACCCAGTAGTCAGTGCCAAGATAATTACACTACAGCCACATACAGTGAAGAGACTGAAAAAAAAAATCATTACATAACCTGAGCTGTAGAAGCACATGTCAACATGTAATTTTAGCATACAAAAGAGCGGATGGGAGGATGTGTATAATAATGTCATTTCTTAATTAGTTAGTGATCCTAATTGTTCTAAAAACAACACATCATTCAAATAGGTCTATCTAAATAAAACTAAAATTGAAGGTGAAAATATAGCTTTTTTTATCCCAATTTTATGTTTTAGTTTTGCAGACACATAGTTGAGGCGTTAATTTGCAAATATTTCTAAATTAACATGAAGAAGGCCTTTCCATACATCAAAATAAATGAAAAAAGAAGTCACTGTCCACCTTCCCTTCTCTGCCAGACCCTTAAAAAACATAACTCTAAAAATATATTTGATAAGAAAAACTTGTCCTCTTCATCTCCTTTATGAAAAACCATAAGAAGCAGGAATCGCAATTGTTATGCCCAGACCTTCCCCCCTCCAAGCACTTCATCCAGCCCCTTTGGAGGAATCCTGATGTGTTGCAAGGGCTGCAATTTGGCTGGCGTTTGACTGGGAAGGGACATTTTATACAGTTGTGATAAGCTGTACTTAATTGTATTAAAGATCTCGAAAACAAGAACAAACATTTGTCTTTTTATTTTAATTTCATTTATCTTTCTTGTTAGATTTCATTTAAGCATGTCAACAACATAATTTAGTCACAACTATTCTAGCCCCGTACATATCATCTAAAACCCCAAATAATTTTGCCACAGTACTAGGTTTCAATTACCCAATATATAATTTCCATACTTGCCTATGTATGGTGAAACAGAGGCCATGAAAAGGGGATCTAACAGCACAATGTACACAACCTGAACTGCAAGACAAATCTTTATGTGACTTCTATCTAGTCCAAAGTCATTATAATAGCTCATATGAAATTTAAATGCTTGAGAGAGAAAGCAAAAATTGGGGGTGCATGCATAGATGCATTTATGATATGTTATGTGGGAGATGATAAGAAGAGAGAACAGGGTGTAAACCAGTCAGGGAGCATCTTGAGACATTTTGGTTTAAATATGGAGAACAAAAAAGTACAGTCAGAACTACGCTGCCCACAGGCAGCTGTATGTTTTTTGTTTGTTTGTTTTTTAATAAAAAAAGTTAAATTTGTCAGATGTCCTGGGAGACTCTAGTTTGACATGCATGTGTGGATAGTTGAGTGAATAAAGCAGAATGTAGACACATGTTACACCCTGGTTTAACTACAGATGGATACATTTATTCAGAGCCATTATGTATCTTTCATTGTCAGCAACTTTTATTTTAAGTGACAATCTCTTATCACAAATTCTGAAATCACATATAAAAGATTTGAAAGCTGATGCATTATAAGGGCTATTATCTTTAATATTTGCTCCATTTACCAAATCTACCTTTGTAAAGTGGAAGGAAAGTTTTCAAGCATGTTTGGCAAGAAAAATAGTGTTGCATATTGTTCTTTATTTCTCTGGTACAACTAAATAAAACCCAGAGCATCCAATTGAAACTGCTACTAGTGCTCATCGTTTTCATGAGAATTGTTTAAGCATTCAAAGACAATGTACGAACAAGGTTTTCCAAAATGTAAAAAATAAATAAATATATAAATAATTTGACTTCGTTTTTCAAGTTTGAATACGTTCCACTTCCTACCCAGGAAGCTACCCAAGAACCAAACTTTGAAAACAAAGCCCAGTGGTTTGATTTTTTTTATTTATTTATTTGTAATGACTATGACCTGTATGACTGAGAATTTTAACCAACATACAAACAGGGTTATTAAAAAGTAATCCACAAAATAAAATAACAGAATAATATTAGAGTGGTGCATCTTAAACAGGTGGAAAGTCTGCACAGAGGAAGAGGCTCAAGGTTTTGAATGCCGGGTGGGGGTAAATTTAAAAACTGGGCAGTAGAGCTGTCAGATGGTGTTAAGGCATGCCGAAGGCATACTGTATAAAGATGGTATGGAGGATAATGACTTGCTGCAGTGGACAAGACCTGCAACATTTGACAAAGTCAATGAAATTGCTGTGGAACCTTTGTGATTCCTTTAAGTACAAAAGTTTCGATGATAGTGTACTTAGCTTAAATCTAGATGATTAAAAGCCCTCTGAGGGATTTCAGGGGAATATCAGGGGTGGTCATGTCTGGATAAAGTGATCGAGAACATTAATCTTACAAAGATGAAAATAAGCAGACGGAATAAAATTTGTCATTTTATAACAATAACGATAATGGCTTTCCAGGACGACTACCTATCTTTTGACCAGGGAGTAGAACAAAATGTTAAAAAGAGGGGATAAAAGATAAACTTTTTAAATGGTGTAGATTAAAGAATTTTATTGTATCACTTTTTGTTTTTGGAAAGAACTATGTCAGTCAGATTCTGTCCATCTTTAAGCTAATCCTGATCAGTCCTAACAGGCTGCAGCATCAAGAGAATGCCTGCCAGTCACAAACTGGATGGGGAGGGGGGGTGGAGATACAAAAACACCAGCCTGCCTGCATTCAGCTGTGAGAATATGACAGTATAAAGGGACACCAGGGTTTCATTTCAGGTAGACATGTGGTGATAGACAAGGATAAGAGAAAGGAATGAGGTGTTTCAGAAAGGCAGAGTTAGATGTCATGTACAAAACCTTCACCTAGTTGGAATTCATCTGTCTGTAATTACCTTCCACGTTACAACTACCCTGTGTTGATCTAGCACAAAAAATCCAAATGTTTTAGTTTTTAGTAAAAGAGAAAAAGTGAAATATGTCAAGACATTTTTTCAAGGATTTTTCAAGAATCTGAGTTTTAATAATTTTCACGACTCAGAACAGAAACACCCAGTATGCAGGCAAGACAGACAGTGGGATAACTTCAAAGGCATTTATTTAAAACTGCACAGTGGGCAGATCTGCAGTAGCAGTGGCTAGGGCATCTAAAGTCAGGAAACTCTGGTTTAGAGTACAGTCCATGCCCAGAGAACGAGGTAAAACCAGCCAATGGGCTCACCAGACAGTGGTTTGTTGCACAGAGAGTTCCAGACGCCAAAGCCTTGAAGGTCACAGTACTAACAGATCAGATCCAAGGAGATGATGGATCTGATCTGACACATGAACTTCAAAAACAGGTCAGGTGAGCAAGCATTTTTGATAGAGGCAGGAGCAGGTGGATCAGGTGAGCAGTAATTAAAAAAGTAAGAGGTGAATGAAATGACTGTCAGTCATCAGTACCAAGATCATGACACTAATAATAATGCAAGGTAAACAGAAAACAGCATCAGGGTTCAACCTAAAGAGCTCTCTGTCAAGATTTGGTGGAAGATGGTTGACGACCCAAATTCAGAGAGGAGCAGGGAGAGATGGGTTCTTGTAGATTTAATCAGAGAGGGCAGCTAAAACAAAATCAACAAAATATAGGAAACCGAAAAAAAAAAAAAAAACGAAAAAAAAACAGGAGACACCACAGAGAAACAACACATGGGGAGCAAAGCAATGAAGATAAAACAGCAGTAAGGAACTGCACAGGGAGAGTATATATGGGAGACAGAACAAAGACTGGGGTAATCAGCTGACAAGGAGCAGGTGTGTTTAGAAGCAACTAGAAGATGAAGGAAAATAGACTGACACAAGAGGGCAACAGGCTGCAACACAAAAAACACAACACTGCTTAAAAATAACAAGAAAATTCTACAATAAAACACAGTGAAGAAGAAACAATTACCAAGAAAAAAGAATGACATAAATTAAAATGAAAACTCGAAAAGTCCACAAAGGGCAGAATCATGACATTCTTGTTGTTTAGTGCTAAATTACATCATCTGCTGCTATCTTCCCTACAACCAACTGGCTTTGCTCTTAACATAATTCAATCAAAATTCTGAGCGTGGTTTGGGAGTGGTCATTCAGAAACTTTTTTTTTACTCTTTAACTAACTTTATTTGAATCTACTATTATGTCTAGTATTTTACCCATGCTTCTTCTTCTTGACTTTGAGCATGTCTAATACAGTTTTCCTATTGTGACAACTTTTGATAATCTGCGGAAAAGTTTAATCCAAATTATTTTCTGCAAAAAATGTTGTATTGTCAATTTTCAGGCAATTGCCAAAAATAATCTGCAAAACGATAAAAGAAAAAAATCTTAATTCTCACAAATACCTCAATGGAGATATTGAACATTACATTGAAATGCAAATTTTAAAGAACAGCTAACAGAATATTGATAATGTGTCTAATACTCCCACAGGTGCTTTAATAGACATGTCTTCTAGTAAAGTCAGGATGTTGCCTTTCTGTACACTCCACACCCACACAAGCTTGAAGGAAAATAAGCGACAGTAATAATTTCATATTATCTGAACAGGAATGATACCACATTTTTTGCAATAGGATTTTACCATGCTCTTTTACTTATCTTTTTAATCTTTTTTTTTTTTTACTTTTGTTGTTGTATAATTGTACCTTTACTGATGGGGCAAGAGTATTACAATGCCTATAACGACTCCTATGGCTTCATCTATTTCATCAAACTTTTCTCTGCAGAAACCGGCCTAGGCTCAGTGTGGATGTGCCCTAACAAATGGACTGCATCAAGCATTTAAAATTGGTAAGGCCTATCAATGCCAAAATCCAACATGCACATCACACATACATATTTCATAGTCAAATTACACATATTTGTATGCTAAGTTGCAAATACAGTTGATTCTAATAAACTACCAGCAATCTAATTATGATACAACTTCTTTACACAATACAAGCTAAACCATTTTTAGACACATGTATGTATTGCTTTTTCATCAGCTATGGTCCCTCAGCATGATGTGGCGGCCATAGGCTATACATTATATTTAAAAATCGGTTCCAAAATTTATTTTATTTTTTTGATCCGACACTCAAGTGCAGACTGTACTTTAACCTGCAGTTGTTTTATTACAACTATCCCAATTGGTTTTTAGCAGAATAAAAATAGTCTAAAGAGAAATGTCAAATTCAGCCATGCACTATCTGTTCCCAAAGAAATGTCTCCATCTCTTATTGTGGTGCATAAATTCTCTGTCTACTGTGGTCAAAACATCCTTGTGTGTGGGTGCACACCAAGCTAGTCTTCTCTGGGTTGTTGATCTCAGCACTGGTAGTAGACATGGATGGTTTGGAATAACTTTATCGGGTTATACATATCTGGAATAGATATTTTGCCACCTCTCCTTGGGCTGCCACCTTATCGTGGTGGAGAGGTTTGAGTGTCCCAATGATCCTGGGAGCTATGCTGTCTGGGGCTTTATGCCCCTGGTAGGGTTACCCAAGGCAGACAGGTCCTAGGTGAGGAACCAGACAAAGCGCAGCCCAAAGACCCCTATGATGAGCAAAATATTTGGATTCAGCGTTCCCTCGCCCGGACGCGGGTCACCGGGGCCCCACTCTGGAGCCAGGCCTGGAGGGGGGGCACGATGGCGAGCGCCTGGTGGCCGGGCTTTTACCCATGGGGCCCGGCCGGGCTCAGCCCGAAGAGGAAACATGGGTCCCCCCTTACATGGGCCCACCACCCGTGAGAGGGGCCATAGGGGTCGGGTGCAATGTGTGTTGGGTGGCGGCCGGGGGAGGGGACCCTGGCGGTCCGATCCTCGGCTCCAGAAGCTGGCTCTTGGGACGTGGAATGTCACCTCGCTGGTGGGGAAAGAGCCGGAGCTAGTGTGTGAGGCTGAGAGGTTCCGGCTAGAAATAGTCGGTCTCACCTCAACGCATGGTTCTGGTTCTGGAACCAGTCTCCTTGAGAGGGGCTGGACATACTTCCACTCTGGAGTTGCCCACGGTGAGAGGCACCGGGCAGGAGTGGGCATACTTGTTGCCCCCCATCTTGGTGCCTGTACGTTGGGGTTTACCCCGGTGAACGAGAGGGTAGCCTCCCTCCGCCTACGGGTGGGGGGACGGGTTCTGACTGTTGTCTGTGCTTACGGGCCGAACAACAGTTCAGATTACCCACCCTTCTTGGAGTCCTTAGAGGGGGTACTGGAGGGTGCCCCTCCTGGGGATTCCCTTGTTCTGCTGGGAGACTTCAACGCTCACGTGGGCAATGACAGTGAGACCTGGAGGGGCGTGGTTGGGAGGAATGGCCGCCCTGATCTGAACTCGAGTGGTGTTCTGTTGTTGGACTTCTGTGCTCGTCATGGATTGTCCATAACGAACACCATGTTCAAGCATAAGGGTGTCCATATGTGCACATGGCACCAGGACACCCTAGGCCGCAGTTCGATGATCGACTTTGTCATCGTTTCATCGGACTTGCGGCCGTATGTCTTGGACACTCGGGTGAAGAGAGGTGCTGAGCTTTCCACTGACCACTACCTGGTGGTGAGTTGGCTCCGGTGGTGGGGGAGGATGCCGGTCAGACCTGGCAGGCCCAAACGTGTTGTGAGGGTCTGCTGGGAACGTCTGGCGGAGTCCCCTGTTAGGCGGAGCTTTAACTCCCATCTCCGGCAGAACTTCGAACACATCCCGGGGGAGGTGGGGGACATTGAGTCCGAGTGGACCATGTTCCGTTCCTCCATTGTCGAGGCAGCTTATCTGAGCTGCGGCCGCAAGGTTGTCGGTGCCTGTCGTGGCGGCAACCCTCGAACCCGTTGGTGGACACCTCCGGTGAGGGATGCTGTCAGGTTGAAGAAGGAGGCCTATCGGGCCTTTTTGGCCTGTGGGACTCCGGAATCAGCTGATGGGTACCGGCGGGCGAAGCGGCATGCGGCTCGGATGGTTGCTGAGGCAAAAACTCGGGTGTGGGAGGAGTTTGGAGAGGCCATGGAGAAAGACTTCCGTATGGCTCCGAAGCGATTCTGGTCCGCCATCCGGCTTCTCAGGAGGGGGAAGCGGTGCAGCACCAACACTGTTTATAGTGGGGATGGTGTGCTGCTGACCTCGACTCGGGACGTTGCGGGTCGGTGGGCGGAATACTTCGAAGACCTCCTCAATCCCACCAACATGTCTTCCATTGAGGAAGCTGGGCCTGGGGACTCTGGTCCGGGCTCTCCAATCTCTGTGGGCGAGGTCGCCGAGGTGGTTAAAAAGCTCCTCAGTGGCAGGGCCCCGGGGGTGGATGAGATCCGCCCGGAGTTCCTCAAGGTCCTGGATGTTGTAGGGTTGTGTTGGCTGACACGACTCTTCAACATTGCATGGACATCGGGGGCAGTCCCCCTGGATTGGCAGACTGGGGTGGTGGTCCCCCTGTGCAAAAAGGGGGACCGGAGGGTGTGCTCCAATTACAGGGGAGTCACACTCTTAAGCCTCCCCGGCAAGGTCTATTCGGGGGTGCTGGAGAGGAGGGTCCGTCGGATAGTCGAACCTCGGATTCAGGAAGAGCAGTGTGGTTTCCGTCCTGGTCGTGGAACGCTGGACCAGCTCTACACCCTCAGCAGGGTCCTGGAGGGTGCATGGGAGTTCGCCCAACCAGTCTACATGTGTTTTGTGGACTTGGAGAAGGCGTTCGACCGTGTCCCTCGGGGGGCCCTGTGGGGGGTTCTCCGGGAATACGGGGTGCCAGGCCCTTTGATACGGGCTGTCAGGTCCCTGTATGACCGGTGTCAGAGTCTGGTCCGCATTGCCGGCAGTAAGTCGGGCTTGTTTCCGGTGAGAGTTGGACTCCGCCAGGGCTGCCCTTTGTCACCGATTCTGTTCATTATCTTCATGGACAGAATTTCTAGGCGCAGCCAAGGTGTTGAGGGGATCTGTTTTGGTGGCCTTAGGATTGCGTCTCTGCTTTTTGCAGATGATGTGGTCCTATTGGCTTCATCAGGTCGTGATCTGCAGCTCTCGCTGGATCGGTTCACAGCCGAGTGTGAAGCGGCCGGGATGGGGATCAGTGCCTCCAAATCCGAGGCCATGGTCTTGAGCCGGAAAAGGGTAGAGTGCCTTCTCCGGGTCAGGGGGGGTGTCCTGCCCCAAGTGGAGGAGTTTAAGTATCTTGGGATCTTGTTCACGAATGAGGGAAGAAGGGAGCGGGAGATCAACAGGCGGATTGGTGCAGCGTCTGCCGTGAAGCGGGCGCTGTACCGGTCCGTCGTGGTGAAGAGAGAGTTGAGTCAAAAAGCGAAGCTCTCGATTTACCGGTCGATCTACGTTCCTACCCTCATCTATGGTCATGAACTCTGGGTCATGATCGAAAGAACGAGATCGCGGATACAAGGGGCCGAAATGGGTTTCCTCCGTAGGGTGGCTGGGCTCTCCCTTAGAGATAGGGTGAGAAGCTCGGTCATCCGGGAGGGACTCGGAGTAGAGCCGCTGCTCCTCCACGTGGAGAGGAGCCAGTTGAGGTGGCTTGGGCATCTGTTTAGGATGCCTCCTGGACGCCTCCCTGGTGAGGTGTTCCGGGCACGTCCCACCGGGGGGAGGCCCCGGGGAAGACCCAGGACACGCTGGAGAGACTATGTTTCTCGGTTGGCCTGGGAACGCCTTGGGGTTCCTCCTGAAGAGCTGGAAGAAGTGGCTGGGGAGAGGGAAGTCTGGGCCTCCCTTCTTAAGCTGCTGCCCCCGCGACCCGACCCCGGATAAGCGGAGGAAGATGGATGGATGGATGGATATTTTGCCACAGGAGTAGCATTCATCAGTCACGCTACCAACTGGTAGAATGACACCCACCAGACATAGCGTGGCATGCTGCTTCAGCAGGCAGGGGTCGCAGAAATGTGTCCAGGGCTGTCGGTGTATGGTACAGTAGCATAGAAGCTACAAGGTGCAGCAGGCCTTTCTTGTGAATATGAAGCTTCCCCTGGTTCATTTGTGACAATATCTTCAGTTTCATTAACTCGTGATGTGCCAAAAGATCCGTCATTATATATAGTTTAATTGTGAGTAGTTTAATGTGTGAAGTAGATTTAAGAGCCAAAAGCAGAGCCAGGTGGCCAGCATCTGTGTGGGAAAAGCTTTATTCAATATTTTACACCTCATGACACAGTCAGCCAATAGTACATAGAATATCATATCACTTCCTTATTTGAGAAGGATGCGACTACAAAAAAAAAACAATCTAATGTTTAACCATCAAAATAGCTCAGGCTATGGACCTACCAGCCCCACCTGATCCGCGGTCCTTGCCCCACTATGCCATGAACCTAAAATGCCTTGGAGCGAAGGCCAAGAACAGCTCCTCTGGACAATTCACAAAATATGCACTTAAAACAATACAAAGTAGACAAAAAACCCACATCTATGATCGCCAATGCCTGCTGGGGCTACGGTCACAAAATGTTGTAAATACTGACATTTTTGACCATTTAAAAAGCTGCAGAGTTCTACGGACGGATGTAAACAAGAAGATAACGGATGGAGGAAGAGGTGGGTGAGACGGAGAAAGCACGGCTGCAGAGGGGGGCTAACTGCAAAGCTAAAGAGAGATGCCCACAGACCACCGCTTCCATCAATCCTGCTCTCCAACATCAGCTCGTTGGAAAAGAAAAAGGATAATCTCCGACTCAAACTGTCTTCAAATAAGGAGATATGTAACTGCTGCACCATCATTCTGACTGAGTCTTGACTGCATCCAGCAATACCGGACAATGCTATTAGCCTGGAGGGCCTAATGCTATACCGCGCCGATAGAAACAAAGAGCTCTGTGTGAATGGAAACTCCTCTGACAATGTTCCCAGGCAATCTTCGGCATCTAGAATGGAAGCACAGCCCTCTGCGGGTGAAAATGAGGAGAGCACTCTAGATGCTTCCCTGCCAAATGCTGAAACCTCCCCAGCTGGCTCCCCCCGGCCCTCTCCAGCGTCCACATCTTCTACAGCAGCGGTCCCCAACCTTTTTTGCACCACGGACCGCTATATGTCAGTCAATATTTTCACGGACCGGCCGGGGGCATAAAAATAAAACAACAAGCCGGTCCCATCTAGGCGTAATTGGAGACAATGACACACAAAGTGTGCTCCTGATGTCCAGTCTGCTCCGTAGCTTTGTTTTGGTCGTTGTAAAATCCCGCTTCACAAAGATAGGATGTTATAGATAGGATGACTCTTGAACTGAATTAACCTGTGTCAAGAGGCACAGATGCATCGACTGATGTAATTGGGAGAGAATACCGCAATATTTTATATTTTTCAAAATAAAACATCACTCAGACTCTGATCGTTGATAAACTTTTTTGATCGTCGATATACTTTTTTCTGTGCGGCCCGGTACCAAATGACCGACGGACCGGTATGTGATGTGGTTGTTATGGTCACTCTGGCATGAGGCTTTTAAGTTTTGTTATATTGTAAGATGCTCTCTTCTTTCTGTAAAGAGGAAATTAATCCAACTAACTTAATTTATAAGATTGCAGCTTACTATTATTAGTAATTGTATCACAAACCTAAAAAATATAAAGATATAAAAAAAAAATGGAGCAATATTTATAAATCTTTTAGATGGACGTCACCATGTTACATTATTCCATGCTGTGATGTAATGGGGTTGGTTTGCTCTGTAGCTACGGAATGGATACATTGGTAATAACAGCTAAACTTCACAACTGTAAAACACTTAAGACATTTGGTATGATGTCAGACAAAGCTGAAAGGCCATTTGAGCATATAAATCCTATTGCTTATGCTTCTGAGCCCATTCAGCTTTTGGTTTGAGCTGTGAAAAGGACAGAATACCAGCTGTGGAACCAGGTGAAGATTGTGTAGAGGTGACTTTTGAGCAAGCTAGTATCCATCGGACGTACGTGTAAAGTTAATTTGGCAGGTACTAAGTCATCAACCATGCCCCTAACTCCAAAACAAAGTTAGTTTTCACAGCTCAAACTTAGCCATCAGTATGAACACATCTATGCAACACAGGGTCCCTTAACCACAGGTCACAACAGCTGCTTCTAGCCTAGAAAAAAAATGGTCTATTTCTTACTCTCATACAGTTGTGAGGTGTAGCTGATATCACCAAAGTTTTAAAGTGTTAGCTACAGAGTGAAACCGACCCTGTGACATCACAACTTAGGGTATAGCAGTATGGTGGCACAATTGCCAAAAAATAAAACATTTTTTAGTTTTTCTTTTAGAATTTTCATATTTGTAATATAATTATGGTTAATAGTAAGCTATAATAGTCAGTGGTGTCAAAAGTACACATATTTGTTACTTAAGTACAAGTATAGATACTGCAGTTTAAAAACAAGTTATACAAGTAAAAGTGAAAAAGTATGTCCTCCAAAAACTACTTAAAGTATAAATGTATAAAGTAACCTTTAGAAAAAACACCCAGCTTTTTTTTAAGGAGTGAAAAACAAATAATTGTACAAACTTATATAGTAATCATAAAACTAATTTCACGAGGAAGTTTTAAATAATGACATCTTTGTGTACATGTATATAAAAGTAATTGTATGCTTGTATATAAATTCTGAAATATTATTTCCATCCACAACATTTTCAACCCAAAAAGACACTCAGACAAAAACTGGTTCATCCTAATGACAGAAAACCCAAACCCAAACTGAGCACCTTTGTGTATGTAATCCAGCATCATGAGGACTGTCCAGCCTAGTATTGGAGAAACCAAACAACGTCATAAAGGCATAGCACATTATAGGCGAGCCAGCAGCTCTTGGCAGAATTCAGCCTTGCAGTTGCACTCCAAAACAAAGGACACACCACTGAAAACTAAGGTGTTCAGATTTTGGACAGGGAGGACAGATTTCAGCTTCCATGCATTTACAATTCAGTCATGGAACTCCTTCCCAAGAAGTTACATAAGCACTCCCTTATTATTCAAAAGACCAATCTCACAGTCTGTGCACAACAATGGGCTCCAACACTCCAGTAGAACTGAATGTTTCATTAGCAGCTGACTTGGATCGGCACTCCTAGTTTTCTCTGGTGCAATGCAACTGAATTGACAAAGAAACCTGGATAGGTGTTGAAATAATAAACTGGTGAAAGTCAGGATGCCTTCCAATTTAAGCCTGTTTGTCGTTGTACTGTATATAACACATATATTTTTAGCATTTACCCAATAAATATACTATTGAAGCATTATTTTTGCTATATTTAGTAAAAAAAACAACATAAATTTATAACATATTAAAAAACACTATTCTCTAAGTGTATTATTTTAATCTCAGGGTTTGTTGGCCAAAACTGAAAAGACAAACTCAAACCTCAGCAAGATGAGTGCATTGCTAGGATTGTACCATCAGCCTTTATTATTATTGCTCAACAACAAAACTGTAAAACAATTATTTTTGAACTTCCATGTAGGTTTATGTTGTTGAAGATTATGATTCATGTAAAATTGTATGTTTCTATCATGTATACTGAATTAACTTGGTTTATAATGATATCCTTTTTATAAGGCATAATTCAATTCAATTCAGTTTATTTATATAGCGCCAAATTCACAACACATGTCATCTCAAGGCACTTTACAGTTCAACCAGATCATACAGTCAAATTGATACAAAGTTTTCTATCTAAGGAAAACCAGTTGATTGCATTGACTCATTGACTCAAATACAATCCCTCACACTAAGCATGCTTGTAGCGACAGTGGAGAGGAAAAACTCCCTTTTAACAGGAAGAAACCTCCAGCAGAACCAGGCTCAGTGTGAGCGGCCATCTGCCAAGGCCGACTGGGGTTCAAGGAGACAGAAGCAGAGATACAAGCAGCTGTAAAAGGCGGCCCCGTCCAGGAAACACACAGCCAGGCAGACGAGCTCCAAGGCAGCTCCCATGCCAGAGGATGAAGAGAGCACATCCACCCAGCCACGGCCAGAGAAACAGGACCACACCTGAAGACAGGCCGATCTCCAACATCTACAAACAAGGGTGTTGATGGAAGCAGCACAGCTGATGTTTCTTTCCTGGATGACGTCACAGCCAAACAGGAACAGACGAGGCAAAGCTACTCTGAGGAAAAGCAGAGAGAGCAGAAGGTTAGAGATTGAACAAACAGATTCTGCAGAATAGGAGAACAGAGAGAGAATGAAGCAGAATGATGAAATGGGGGTCCCTATGTCGTCCAAAAGTCTAAGCCTATAGCAGCATAAATATAGAGAGAGAGCTCAGGATAACCTGAGCCACCCTAACTATAAGCTTTATCAAAAAGGAAAGTTTTAAGCCTAGTCTTAAAAGTAGACAGAGTGTCTGCCTCACGGACTAAAACTGGTAGTTGGTTCCACAGGAGAGGAGCCTGATAACTAAAAGATCTGCCTCCCATTCTACTTTTAGAAATTCTAGGAACCACTAGTAAACCTGCAGATTGAGAGCGAAGTGCTCTGTTGGAACAATCAGATCTCTGATATAAGATGGAGCTTGGCCATTTAAGCCTTTATATGTGAGAAGGAGGATTTTAAATTCTATTCTTGATTTAACAGGAAGCCAATGAAGAGAAGCCAGGATAGGAGAGATATGATCTCTCTTTTTAATTTTCATCAGAACTCTGGCTGCAGCATTTTGGATCAGCTGAAGGCTTTTAACTACAGTTTGTGGACTTCCTGATAGTAAAGAATTACAATAGTCCAGCCTTGAAGTAACAAATGCCTGGACTAGTTTCTCAGCATCACCCCTGGACAGGAGATTTCTAATTTTTGCAATGTTCCTCAGATGAAAGAAGGAAATTCTAGAAACCTCTTTGATCTGGGATTTAAATGACAGGTCCTGATCAAAAATAACACCAAGGGAGACTTCCGGTTTGGCGATGTAGAGGAGGGAAGCAGGGTGAAGGAGCTCCCGGCCAACTTTTTTTTAAATTACTTTAGAACAGGAGTTATACACTTTTATTAAGCACCGGACCGATAGAAGCACCATCTCTGAACCTGGCGACGTTATAATGGCCAGTGATAATACTAAACAAAAACTTTCTACTTCAACCAGGCGAACGACTAGCTTAGCTAGCAAGGTAGCTTCAATGGCCGCGGCTTCCTCCGACGGCGAACCACATGGCGATGGTAAATGCGGAGATCCCGTTTCCATGTCCCAACTGGTCACGGAACTATCCAAGCAGCGGAACAACTTTAAAGAGGATGTGGCCACATTAATTCAAGAGTCAATTCGGCCTCTGCAAACTTCGGTGGACGGGCTGCGGGACGAAGTGAATTCTTTTCAAAGCCGCCTTGTAGCTGCGGAAAGCCTGGCAGGCGACAACTTTCAACGCATATTCGAAGCTGAAGCTGCTGTTAAGTCTCTTCAGTCCCAAAACGCTGCCTTGTTGGAACGCCTTGAAAACCTGGAAAATCGATCTCGCAGGCTAAATCTACGCATACTTAACATACCTGAAGGCAGTGAAGACGGACAGGATCCAACTAAGTTCATTTCCAAGTTGCTAAAGGATGCTATGGGGGACGACATATTCCCTTCTCCCCCGGAATTGGAGCGAGCACACCGCGCATCCGGACCCAAGCCCGTAGCAGGACGACCACCACGGCCCTTCATCCTTGCATTTCACCGATACCGGGAGAAGGAAGCCGCTTTGAGATGGTCCAGGCAGCATGAAGTAAAGCACCAGGGAACCACCCTGAGGATATATCCAGATCTCAGCATCGCTCTTGCAAAGAAAAGATCGGCATTCAACGGCGTCAAAGGAGTTCTTTACCAGAAGGGTGTGTCATTTCGTCTTCTTTTCCCTGCCCGTCTTAAAGTTACGTTTAAGGGAGAAAGCCACTTATTTGAAACGCCGGAGGAGGCCCAGGCGTTTTACGACCGCTGCGTTGCAAAATAAACAAACATCTGTCGGAGTGAGACGGGATACCCACGTTACAGCAGGATCTGGTAACAAATTACTGCGTTATGTGTTACACCTGCGTGTTCTGCATTGAAGGACTGGATAAAAAAAAAAAAAAAAAAAAAAAGGAAAAAAGAGAGGAAAAAATATATATATTAATGCTGTTTTAAGTGGACGCATCGTTTTTCTCATAAGGGGCATGCTTCCATACACTTGTGAGTATGTTTGCACCATGTATGCACGTACACGAATATGCCCCCTATTATTACAATTTTATGCTGCTACTATCACTGTTTTTGTTGTTCTCTGTTCTCTGTTTTTACGTAAATTTAGTGTATTTTTGCACAAAAATCCACGTTCATAATCTAGCTGGTTATTGTACAATTGCCCTGTGGAGTTTACATTATCCACCGTTTATAGTTGCTGATGCTGTTTTAACTTATTGTTTAAAGAGTGTAACTCCTTAATACCAAGTTTTTCGGGAACCTTCCAAAGTTAATTTGGGGATGTGTAAGGCCTATCGGAAGACCTACGAGGTATTTATGGGACAGCAGTTGGCTTCGACAAGAGAAGCAAGGATACAACTGGGGTGGGTTCTAAAAAGGGTTGGGTTCAGGGCTGCCTTTTTCATTCATACAGGTGTTTTGTGTTGTTTTTTCTACTTTATTTTTCTTAAAAATTTGAACATGCATAGGAAGACATGCATCCGTGGGGGTGCCAGGTGGAGCTGCTGGGCCGGGACAGGTATAAAATTGGATTATTATGGCTAATGTATGTAACAACAGTGTAAGAGTGGATGCCTCAGCAGTTCGCTTTACTAGCTGGAATGTAAAGGGCATGAGAGGATTAGTGAAACGGGCCAAAATTTTTTCCCACCTTAAAAAACTTAAAACAGAAATAGCATTTCTACAGGAAACTCATTTGGTCTCTGCAGACCATATAAAACTTAAGAAGCCTTGGGTGGGACAAGTTTACCATTCACAATTTAATACTAAAGCGAGGGGAACAGCAATATTGATTCATAAAAACATACAGTTCGCTTTAAGCTCGTCCATATCAGATCCACAGGGCCGATATGTTATAGTTTCTGGTTCCCTGTATAATACTCAAGTTACACTTGCTTGCATATATGCTCCCAACTGGGATGACCCTTCTTTTATATCCAGGTTAATCTCTGCTCTACCTAACATGAATTCTCACCGTTTGATATTGGGTGGGGACATTAACTGTGTTATGGATCCGACCCTAGACCGTTCCAGCTCTAGATTGTCATCTCCATCAAAGATGGCTCAGGCCTTAGCAGCATTCATGAAGGAATCAGGTTGTATAGATCCTTGGCGCCTTTTGTTTCCAAATCGTAGGGAATTCTCCTTTTTTTCACCTGTCCACCAGTCATATTCAAGGATTGATTGCTTTTTTGTAGACAAAACTCTGCTACCCTTTGTCAAGAAAAGTGAATACTCTGCTATTGTAGTGTCTGATCATTCACCAGTAATACTGGACTTAGCCTTTCCACTTAATCAGGCTCAGCGGCCCATCTGGAGATTTGACTCAACTTTGTTAGCAGATGACAATTTTTGTGAATCGATGTCTACTGCCATAGATAATTTTTTGGTCGAGAACAAATCAGATTCTGTGTCGCCATCCATCCTGTGGGAAACATTAAAAGTGGTAATTAGAGGTGAGATAATATCTTACACAGCAACACGTAACAAAATTAGAAGATTAAGGCAGGAACAGCTTCTCAGTTCTATGCTGGAGCTGGACCGTAGACATTCAATGTCACCCTCCCCCGAGCTGTACAAAGAGAGACTTTGTTTGCAAATGCAATATAATCTCATATCAACGCAGGATGTGGAACAATCCTTGCTTAGATCTCGTGGATTTATATATGAACATGGTGAGAGGGCAGGCCGCCTCCTGGCCCACCAACTCAAGAGCCGGTCAGCGGCGCAGCTCATATCACAGATCCAAAAGACCCCTGATGAGCAAACTATTGATCCAGCTGAAATAAACCGGGTCTTTGAGAAATTTTATTCTGATCTATATACGTCACAATTCCCAGAGGACAACTCGGATATGAATAATTTCTTAAAGAGCTTGGATATCCCTGTTATTGGTCCTGATAGGAAGAGGGATTTGGATAAGCCCCTTACACTTAGTGAGGTTATCAATTCTATTTCAGCAATGCAGAGTGGCAAGGCCCCTGGACCAGATGGCTATCCAATCGAATTCTATAAAAAATTCTCATCCAAGTTAGCACCTCTTTTACTTGAAATGTTTAACTACTCATTGGAGCGGGGAACCTTGCCACAGACTCTTACAGAAGCTAACATCATACTCTTACTAAAACATGGTAAAAATCCAACAGACTGCGCTTCATACAGGCCCATATCACTTCTAAATGGTGACGTTAAAATCTTAGCTAAACTTTTGGCTATGAGACTGGACGCAGCCGTGGCTGACATAATCTCCTCAGATCAGACTGGGTTTATGAGGGGTCGTCACTCTTTCTCTAATATACGTAGGCTTATTAGTGTTGTCCATTCTCCTGAATCGGGGGAGCATCCTGAGGTTGTGGTCTCCCTCGATGCGGAGAAGGCATTTGACCGGGTTGAGTGGCCTTACCTATTTGCGGTACTAGCTAGGTTTGGGTTTGGGTCCAAATTTACAGCATGGGTACAACTGTTGTATACCTCACCCAAAGCGAGTATAATCACTAACAAAACAAGGTCTGGGCTCTTTTCTTTATCCAGGGGTACCCGGCAGGGTTGTCCCCTCAGCCCACTCCTCTTCGTTTTAGCTATTGAGCCACTCTCAATTATGCTCAAGACTTCAAAGAGTTTTAAGGGAATTTGTAGAAAACAGCTGGAACATCGGCTGTCCCTGTATGCGGACGACCTATTACTCTACATCTCGGACCCAGTATCATCTATCTCCAACATTGTGAGTTTACTAAACCGTTTTGGTAAATTCTCAGGATACAAGTTGAACTTCTCAAAGAGTGAATGTTTTCCAATTAATAATTCCGCGCTCCAAATTACAGAAACTGACCTACCCTTCCCGCTTGCTAGAGCAGGATTCAAATATCTGGGAATTAACGTGACACGTTCTTTTTCTGATCTGTTTGAAAAAAATCTCTCCCCTCTGCTTAATAATCTCAAACGCGACCTCCAGAAGTGGAGTGTCCTAAATTTATCTTTAGCGGGTAAAGTAGCATGTATTAAAATGAACGTCTTGCCAAGATTTATGTATTTCTTTCAGAGTATCCCAGTTTTTCTCCCAAAATCATTCTTCAGACTTATCGATAAACAGCTATCCTCATTCATGTGGGGTAATAAACATCCTAGAATCAGCAGGCGCTTCCTTCAGAGACATAAGGATGAGGGGGGTATGGCTCTACCTAATCTGTTGTATTATTACTGGGCGGCAAACCTACAAAAAATAGTCTGTTTACTCCATCAACCAGATGCTGACTGGTGTCAATTAGAACTGAACACGTGTAAGCCATCATCATTCCCTGCATTAGTTACCTCAAAGCTTCCTCTCTCTCCGAGGCAGCATTCGTCATGCCCAGTTGTAATCTCAACCCTAAAAATATGGTCACAATTTAGACAACACTTCAATATGAAAAACTTCTCTATCTACAGTCCCATATGTGATAACCATGTTTTTCCGCCATCCTTATCAGATCCTGTCTTTGCCCACTGGCGGAGAGCAGGCTTAAATAAATTTAGTGACCTATATATAGATGGAATTTTTGCTACCTTTGATGCTATTTCCTCTAAATTTAGCCTACAACGTTCCTCCCTATTTCGATACCTCCAGATCCGTGACTGTGTTCGTAACAATAGTCCCTGTTTTCCTAATTTACCCCCAAAGGGAGGTATAGACATAATCTTGCAAACTCCAACACAGGATAGGGGCTTAATCTCCAAAATTTATAATAGCATCTCATCACTTAATACTGTGAATCTCAATGAGATCAGAGCAGAATGGTCAGAGGAAATTGGAATACACATCTCTGATGAAACTTGGAACCAAGCATTACGTAGAGTAAATGGGTCAACATCATGCGCTCGGCTTGGACTAATTCAGTTCAAGGTCCTTCATAGGATCCATTACAGTAGAGCTAGACTCTCAAGGATTTACTCTACAGTGAGTGAAACCTGTGCTCGGTGCCACATGGCTAAGGCAAATCTAACTCACATGTTCTGGACCTGTAACAAACTGCGTAACTTCTGGTCCACAATCTTTCAGATCCTATCTGAAGCTTTCGAAATAGGTATCCAACCCAGTGCTGAATTGGCAATATTTGGAACTCCAGGGGAGGGGATATCATTAACACATGATTTTAAAAATGTACTAGCTTTTTCAACTCTCCTCGCCCGAAGAAGAATATTATTAGCGTGGAAATCAGAACACCCACCCAAGGCTTCTCTGTGGTTGAAAGATCTGTCCATGTTCCTTAAGTTAGAGAAGATAAAATTTTGTCTTAGAGGTTCGACCCAAAAATTTTATAAAACTTGGGCCCCTATACTATCTTATTTTGAAAGATTGGATACCCTCCCTCGAGCCTGAAAAACGTATAGGAACCAGCTCTGTTGTAATTGCCTGTCCCCTTGGCCCGGCGGCTCCTTGTGAATCTGGCTAGCGATAGTGATTGTCAACCTGTGCAGTTTTAAATATCCATGTTCTGTCTTGATCTGTGTACCTACGCTTGCGCAGACGCCTGTTTTACATGCTGTCCATGTTTCTGTACTCTGTCTTGGTCCCCTGGGTTTTGTTATGATTGTGATTCCTCAGCTGTATAACTGTTTTTTTTTTTTTTTTTTTTTATTATTATTTTATTTATTTATTTTATTTATTTATTTATTTTTATTTTTTATTTTTTTTATTTAATTTATTTTTTTTTATTTTTTTATTTTGCTGTTTTTGTTTGCAGCCGGGTACGGATGGATGGGGAGGGGTAGGGGACAGAATAAATAGAAGGTAAAGGAAGGGACCACAGGATGGGGAGTGGGAAGGAGGGGAGAAGGGATTAAAAAAAAAAAATGTCAAAAAAAAAAAAAAAAAAAAAAAAAAAAAAAAATAACACCAAGATTTTTTACTTTATTATCTGAAATCAGTTTAATCCCATCCAAATGAAGTGACTGGCTAATCAGCTTCTTTTTCAGAGACTCTGGTCCAAAGACTATAACTTCTGTTTTGTCTGCATTCAGAAGCAGAAAGTTAAGAGTCATCCAGGTTTTTATGTCTTCAAGACATGCTTGTAATCTATGTAATGGGTTAGCTTCATCTGGATTTATAGACAGATATAGCTGGGTATCATCAGCATAACAGTGGAAATTAATCCCATGCTGTCTAATAACTCTACCAATTGGGAGCATGTATAAAGTAAAGAGAATTGGTCCTAGCACTGATCCCTGTGGTACTCCACAGGTAACCTTTGAGTGTGTTGAAGATCTATCATTAACATAAACAAACTGAATTCGATCAGATAGATAGGATTTAAACCAGTCTAGTGCTGTTCCTTTAATTCCAACAAAATATTTAAGTCTTTCTAAAAGAATATTATGGTCAACTGTATCAAATGCAGCACTAAGATCCAACAGGACGAGCACAGATACAAGTCCATTATCTGAGGCCATGAGAATATCATTAGTGACTTTCACCAGAGCTGTTTCAGTCCTATGATGAGCTCTAAAGCCAGACTGAAACTCTTCAAAAAGTTCATTATGGTGTAAGTGGTCGCAAACTTGTTTGGCAACTACTTTCTCAAGAATTTTGGATAAGAAAGGAAGATTGGATATAGGTCTATAATTAACCAAGTCATCTGGGTCAAGAGACGGTTTCTTAAGCAGAGGTTTAATTACAGCAACCTTAAAAGCTTTAGGTACATATCCCTGTAACAGAGATAGATTAATCACATCTAAAATGGAGGAGGAGATCAAAGGGAATACCTCCTTAAATAACCTGGTTGGAACTGGATCTAACATACAAGTTGAAGGCCTAGATGAAGACAATAATTTTGCTAATTCACGTTTGATAATCACGTTTGAGAGCACTTCTCGCACCTGTGTGAGTTTTCCTTGATTGGATATTGGCCCTGTCTCTTTCAAACATTGAAGATGTTCTGATAGGAAACTATGATTTGTTTCAAATGTAAATTTACTCTGTTGCTGATAATACACTGGAGATACCCTGCCAGTGTATAGAGTGTGCATCTCTATATTCTAATCAACTACAGAGATAAGTGCAAATCCTAATATGCCAGTGCCTATATTCATCCATTACCAATTTAGAAATTGAGAATATGTCTTTATATTTTTGCTATCCTCTCCCCCTTTAGCTATAAACAAACAGTTAGACTGTACTTTCTGAGATAAAGAGTTAAATAATTAATCTATATGGAAAAAACAGAGGTCTTTATAGTTATTTTAAGTAGAACCAAACAGCTTGAACTCAAATGTAGTCTTAATCTAGAAAAGAAACATTGCAGTTCAAAGTGCATCACTTTTATTCTAAGTTAACTAAGATTACAATTGAAAACCAATCCATTTTAGGTCACACTGTGCAATTTTTATTAAGAAGTCAATCGTAGCCCTTAAATAAATGTCACCCTCTTAGGTTTTTTGCAGCAAGATGTAATATGTATACAAGCTGTTGTTTTATTGGAGTGGTAAGGTCAGACATGCATTTGCTGTTATTTTGATTTACAAAAAAAGGCATTAAAGTGCATTAAGAATACATACTTTATACTTGGTTAGTTTTTTGCCTTATTTTCTCTATCTTGATGGAATATAGAGTTTTCTATGTCTGTGAATCACTCAGACAGTCATTCATTAATAGAATGCATTTGGGAAATTGGTAAAAAACAAAACAAAAACAAAAAACCCACAATTTTATGGAACATAACAGGTTAAAAAAATGTAACTAACTTTAAATAATTGCCTTATGTTAATGCATTTTTGCTGCACAGTTTTTCTTTTGTGGCATGAATAAACAACAATTACACATTCCAAAAACAATTGAGCTCAGTGAAAACAGGGGTCATGGTCTTTGCATTGATGACTAGATTATTGATTCATTTCTTCCACATGCTTTGCTCTGTCCAGTTTTAATTTTTACTCATCTGATCCATCTGTTCCAGTTTCTATTTAAGCTACTTGTTTCCAGCCATCAGGGCCAGATTATTTGAGCTGTGTGTTAGTGTTCTCTAGCATACCCAGTATGTTTCTGATTACCTGATCCTGACTAGTTTCTGCCTCTGGACTCCTGAGTTTTGCCTGCCCCTTTTCCGTTCTGTTTTGCCTGTCCTGTCTTTGGAATGCCGTTTGGATTCTGCCTGTTAACAACCTTGGATCTGTCTGCTGACCCCGGTTTGGATCTCCCTTTGGTACCTCTTCAGTTCCCGTAATCTTCTGGCCTGGACATTGGCTTCTGCATTGACACCTGTCATGGATTCTCCCTCCGGATTCTTCTGCTCTTCTGCATCTGCTGACCTCTGCTTATCATGTCGCTCTGCTTCACTCCTGGAACTCTCGGGGCAGCTCCTGCTGCATGCAGTGGAGAAATTATCTGGCTGGATTTCACTCCTTCCTCTGGGGTTGGACTGAAATTTTAACGCAGGTTAGTGACTCACAGTCTCACTATCCATCCCCGTCAGAGTTTCGTGGTCACTAACCTGAGTTTCTACCTTTACAGAGATTCCAGTCATCTGGTCCCAGCTGACAAGCTGCAGACTACAGAGCAATCAATAAAACATTTTGTTTTAAATCACTTCTGTTCTGAATTCTACTGTTGAGCCTTGACACATGGAGAGTGATAGTTGAACACATGGTGCAATGTAAATTAATGATTTTCCATTTTTAATAATTATTTCAGTTGCCAGAGCAACACAGTCTAGTGGAAAATCTGCTAATTTAATAGCCTGTTCTTTCACACTCTTGTACCCGCTGGACATTTATTTAAATCACAATTAATACATAAAAAAGGCATAAACTTAAAACTCCCCAAAAATAGCGCGTTAATTGCAACTCTATTTTCTGCAGAGTATAATTGTACAGCCAGCTGGAGAAGAACCACCAAAAAGTACCAAAAAAGTGATTTTAATCTCCCAATCTAAGTAACAGTGTTGCATTGATATAAATATATATAAGAGTGAATGAAAAAAGTCTATGGCCTATGAGCAAATAAAAGAAGAATTGAAAGAATTGAAAACATGACAAGATAATAGGAACAACTTTTTAAAGAAAGATTTTAGATTTAAGCTCTCAGAAGGACACTGGTATCCCAGTGGAATGCTGTTATGACATCTAAGCATCTTAGTTTCATTTGAAAAAGCTAAAAAAAAAAGTTGCAACATTCCACAGCTGACAAGAATGCTAAAATAAGCATCACATATCTCAGCTTGATGCCTATAATGTAGTTAATAATATTCTAAATATGTGCCACTATTCTCAAACAATGCAATTGGTATTACCATAACCATACAAAGATATTTAAAGTGACAAACCATGAGAATCGTCTTTATTGGAATGTTGTGTCCTGGTTTTGCCATTAACATCTACAATAAATGACAAAAATAGCAAAACTCCATAATATTAGTTGCAAGAACGTTTAATTTTCTCTTGGAATTAATAAAATAGTTTTTAGCTTATTTTTGATCCTCTCAGAAGCAAATTTGTTAGATTGAATAAGCACTCCTACTTTCTCCAGATGAAGGTAAAGTGTGTACATAGTTTCTTCTGCACCTACCAAAAATGTCTCTTTTGGAAACATTTCCATCCAGTAATATGAAACAACGGAATTCTTCCTTCAAGGGAAAAACTGTAAAAAGCTGAGATGAAAAACACAACGCTACTCATTCAGTTTTGAAGATCGTCCTTGCTGAGTCGGCAGGAAGACAATGGAAAACTACAAATATTGATGGAGAGCATAAAGTTTACACAAGAATTTTGTTGGTTTACGGGGCTTTATACACGCTTACCAATTGTATTATTAAATTAATCAAGAATGTTATGATGCTGGGGAGGGTTTTTGTGTCTGTCTGTCTGTCTGCTTCTAGCTGGAGACAGCCCACTGAACAGTTCAGCTGGTGGACATCAGCAGCTGAGAGCATTTCCAAACTCCAGCAGTCTGGGATTTAAGAACCACCAGATCTTAAAACCTGCGATCTGAGTCCTAGACCCAATAAATTATCCTCTGTCCCAGACCTCACTGCCTCTGCCTGTTTCCATGTGATTCCCTTTCTCCTCATCAGAAAGTTACCACTTACCTCTCCACTGTTCAACAATGTTTCTATGATGCTCCAAAGCCTGTTGGTCTAGTTTATCCTACCTGCACGTTAACCATGGGCCTGCACCCTCCATCTTACACTCAATCTTCAGTGCAGGCACTCTCAGGACTGGCCTCCCCTGGATCTGAGCGTTCCCCCTTTCTCTAGGCTTTACAGCACAGTAAGCTCTCTCAAAAAACTTCTTCATTAATCATCATTAAGAGAAAACGTAACTCTCTTTTCATTCGTAGTAAGCCTGACATGAACCCAAGCCTGAAAAATGGAGCGCCGACCAGAATCTTACAAAAAATTTATAATTTAACTTTTTCTCTGAGTTCCGTTTGTGGTTCTTTATGTGGAAATTGTCCTTCAACATGAAAACTAATGCCAGATAATATCCAACCAACCTTTTTTTATCTTGATGCTGGTGGAGTGTTCTCCAGGGGGGTCTATAAATTCAAAATAGACGTATACCAAAAACCAAACGTAGTATCAAATGTATACTTATCACACCAGTTTATTTATATGAATGCCCACAACAAAAAACATTATATAACATTATAAATATATAACATTATATAACATTATATAAAATATAACATTATGATTGTTCATGCTTCTTTGCCTTTTCTAAAAAGTGCTTTAAATCAGTCCTACCTAGGTTGACCAGATGTTCTCTTTTTCCCGGACATGTCCTACTTTTCATACCTAAAAAAATGGAATTTCAAAATCATCCTGGATTTTGGTTGACTACAGTGCAGCTGAGTACAGGTACACAGAGGATAGACTCTATTATGAAAATCTGACATTTGTTTAATATGAAGGAAGTTTTTGAAAAACAAATGGACATTAAAGGCAACAACATTAAAAAGTGTATACTGTGTATGCAGTCCTGGGAATATTTGTATTTACAAAATCACATTAACATGGTTAATAAATGTTTTTGATTACCATTTATGATTACTAATTATGATGGAGAGTTTTATGACATTAAAGCATTAAACTTGTACCCCATTTACATTTCAGGCCTAATTTAAATGACATTTCCAATGTTCACATAAGTATTTTGGCACGATTTATGTCTTGTATTAAATTCTTCTTTAAAAATGGCAAACAACAAATCAGATTTCCGTTAAAGGAAACCAGGACATGCCTTTTATGAGTCCCTCAGTTACACTTATTAATTCCTTATTTGAAAGAGAAAACCCCTGGAGTTCCTTAATAATGAAAGGACCTCTTAGGATTTCACATGAGCTTTTCATGGTTAATTTTGCAAGGCTGTGTCTGTCACAGAGGCGGTGCTATGTCAAAGAGATACATTTTTTATGAACTTTCATTAATTTGGCTGAATAATTCAGCAGCCCTTTGATGAAAGAGGCATCAGTCTTGTTCCTCTCATGGCTGTCACTTTTTCCACACTTTGTCTAAACAACTTTGCCCAAGTGTATTACACAACACAAATATGCTGGGTTTGACACACCAGATTTTTTCCATGTGTTGTGTGTCCCACATTTTCTTCAAGTAAGAAATATTGACAAGTTGAACAAATCTCTTTTAAAACAAAATCTGTATGATAAGGAAACATAATAATCCTACGTAAAACAGTGTTTACTAGCTGATGAATGTGAACTGTGTTGTTAAGCCGTGTTTTTATTGTCTTGGACTAGGGCTGGGTGATTAATCAATAAAGACAAAAATAAAATCAGTTCATCCCACTTTGCTTTTAGATCTTTACACCATAACTAATGAACTAGCTCACTGTGTGATAATACTAACTACATACATGTAGTGTGTTAAATTTTCTTTGGCAGCACTTTTCATAGCCTGAATTCTTTTGCCCTTTAAATTAAGGTCACCTCCCAGAGAGGTTTACTGAAATCAAATCAAGATTCTGAAAGGAATATATCTTTGTGTTTTTTTTGTGTGTGTTTGTTGTTTTTTTTGTTTTTTTTTTCATGATAAAACATCAGAGATAAACTTAATTAACTGCCTATTGGGTTTGGGACGAAAAAATTTGAATATTACACTTTTAAGCTATATTTTCCAGCTTACACTCAACAAAAATATAAATACTGAACATGTTAGCTGTTGCTCTCATTTTTTATGAACTCAAAGAATATCATACATACTATATAACAATTACTAACATACACAATATAACAATTTCACTCAAATATTGTTCACAACCAGTCTAAATCTGTGGAGGTAAGCACCTTTGCTAAGATAATCCATCCCACTTCACAGGTGTGCCATATCAAGATGCTGATTAGACAACATGATTAGTTCACAGGTGTACCTTAAGGGCTGGTTATACTCCTGTAGCAGTCTGTCGCAGGGAGCTTGTCGCAAGTATGACACAGACATTTTTTATTTATGCTCGTGGTGTGTGCTGTTTTCACGCCACAATGCAAGGCAAATTGACTAAATAGCTGTGGGTCTAGATATGGCAGAGGCGGTGAGGAAATGGGGTAAAGTTTGTCTGACAACGGAGGGACATGAGGGCAAAAAAGAGTGGGGATCCAGGTGGAAAAAAAAGGGTCCCAGTGTTCTTGTGCACCTCGCTCTTCTAGCTGGTCCAACTTTATGAGTCGTTTGCGACTGCTTTTGCACCAGCAAATCCTCCCCTCCAAAGACGCACCAGGGGCCGAGTGGTCAATTATATGATTGAGCGGGACAGTTCAAACACTGAGGCTACATCAGATGAAGAGGAAGACACAGTGCGCGGCAACTCCCCTCCTTGCAAAAAACAAAAAACTGCTGATGTTGCCACAATGCCTGGATCCACAGAGAAGGCGAAAGATGGCACTGTTTGGTCCCACTGGAAAGTTGAAGACTTTTCTGTTCCTGAAACCCCACAGACTGCCTTCAATGGATCAGGAGGGCCAACAGATTCTGCGAAACGCAAAATAACAAGTCGCCTTCGCAGCTTCCTGTGTTTGTTGGATATGAAAATGTTGCTGACCATCAGAGACTGCACAGTCCACGAGGCCCGCAGAACAAACCCCAGCTGGCAGATGAGTGTCTACGAGCTGATGGCTTTCCTCGCAATCCTTTTTCGAAGGGCTGCCATGGGTTACATTGGTCCCATGCGACACATGTGGGCCAATAAATTCGGAAACGCAGATATCAAACCCATAATGCCTCGTAACCATTTTTTTGAAATAAGACGGTACCTTCGTTTTGACAACAAGGACACCCGCAAGGAACGCATACACAATGACAAATTTGCAGCAATTTCTGACATCTGGATGCGGTTTGTTCAGAACTGTGTGTCGTCCTACAGTCCAGGACAGCATGTTACTGTGGATGAGCAGCTGTTTCCGTCCAAGGTTCGGTGCCCCTTTTTGCAGTACATTGCATCCAAGCCTGACAAGTTTAGAATCAAGTTTTGGATTGCTGCAGATCTGGACACAAAATACATGTGTAATGCCATCCCTTACTTGGGAAAGGATCCCACTCGTCCAAAAGGAGAGAGGTTGTCAGAGAACGTTGTTCTGAAATTGATGGAACCATTTTTGGACAAGGGAAGGACTGTAGCTATGGACAATTTCTTCACCTCTCTGTTTTTGGCTGACAGGCTCCTTCAGGGAAATACAACTCTGCTCGGCACCATCAACAAAAGATTTTGTTCCCGACCATCTCCCGACCCGAACATCTCCATCAGCTGACAAGAATATTTATACAACAATGACCATCTGCCCTATTTACTAGAGGGCAAACAAGCAAACATCATCCGCTCACGATTTCCAGTTTTGTGCTGGAAACCCGTTTCCAGCTCAAATTCCAATCTGGCGGCAGGTGGAAATGTAAAGGTTGTGGGTGGGAAGTCTAGCTCCCAGAATAAATAGGCCCAGCAGATCGACTCAGAGTTATTGAGATTTCAAGCTTGGCTTGGCTTGGCGTACAAGCTTGGCTGCAACAGACGAGCATGTGTTGTACAAGCCGTGCACAGGGACCAAAGAGAGTCCACCAAAGTTAATTCTGCTACTTGCAAATGAACTTCGTAACATTTGTATCCAAGAAAAGGCAATAAAGGAAGAACACATGAGACAGCATTGTGAGATGAAGAGACTAGGGCTGTTCCTTTTGTGACATATATGTTACTCCAATACTAAAGGCATACTGTTTGTCATTCTCTAAGATTAAATTTTGAATGACATAAAAAGGCGAGACAAGACTAAATACAATTATTCTTTCTTTCATATAGTGAGCTTTGCAATATAAATGAGTCTGTTGGTGAATGGACAATAGAAATAGGCTCTGCCTTGCCTTGTTGGAAAAGCATGGTTATGACTTGTTCTCAGCTCAGGAACTAGGACCACTATGATATCTGGTTGTTCAATAGGTTTGCCTAAATAAAAATTTAGATATGACATATAAATGTATCCCTGCAAAAGGGTATGATGTTGCAGGGGCAGGTACTGAAAAGTGCTTGGAACATGGTCTTGATGCCAGTTTGTTTCAGCCTTTATCCAGTCTTAATGTAGAAGGGCTGGTGATATCACAGGTTATTTGCATTACAATAGAGACAGTTAGCAAGGCAGAGTGAATACACAAACTTGCAGAGGGGAGGGGGGCTTGCAGGAAAACTGAAAATCTCTGGGACATCTAGTGTTAACGGTGAAAATGTTTTTTAGGTTGTTTCCCCAACTGTCCAACTTTATGTTTATACTTCAGTGTTATCCATGACATAATTTTTTCTTCACTCCAGTTCTTGTGGTGATTTCTTTTTAATACAGCTGTAAGAAAAACCTGTTAGAGTTCTGGTTCTGTTATGTTATTGTTTTGAGTGTTCAGTTCTGCTTTACTCCTTGTTTTCTAGATTTAGTGGTTTAATTTTTATTTTGTTGTTATCTCTGGTTTATTCTTAGTTACTGTTTCAGTCTTGGCTCTGTTATTTGGAGTATTCAGTTTTACTTTGCTCCATGTTTAAAAGTCTTAGTGGTTTAATTCTTATTTTGTTGTGTTTTTTGGTTATTTTCAGTTTTCTAGGTTTTTTATTTGTTGCCCTCTGCTGCCCTCTTGTGTTCTGCTTTTTCCCTTGCTCTTTTCCTCTCCTGCTCTGTGCACACCTGCTTCCAGTCTGCTTATTAGCCCTCTCTTTGTTTCAGTCTCCTATAAATACTCTCTCTGTTCTGTTCTTCTTTGCTGGATCCTCATCACACATGCTCCAATTCCTTCTCTCAGAGCCTTCCACCTTTCCATAAGAAATTCACCTCTGCCTACCTACCTTTGCTTTTGGGTCAACTAACCATAACCAAATTGTGACAAAACCAAAATCAGATAGAACAAATAGACTTTTACCCATGTATATGGGGATGAATGATTAATGGCTCTCGTAATACACGAAATAAATAAATCTAGCTATACTCCAGAAGACTAATGACAACTGCTTAGTGAAATAAATGTGTTTGAGATGCTTTGAAGCAAACATTGCTAATTCCACTTTTAAGCCTCAGGACTACTTCCTTGATGGAGACTAGTCAGACATAGCTGTTTGTTTTCTTTTGTTTTGTGTTCAGTTTGTGATTCTTATTTTTATTTCTTAATAGAAAATTGGATACTTAGGCTCATTCTTGTACACAATTGTCACAATTTCCTCTTATAATCATTGATTTTAAGGTATACACCAATTCTGTTTTTTGATGATCTAATGCTTTTATATGGCTACAGGTATACCCTGCCTTCATACTGGTGTTTATGTAAGTGTGCATGTTTTGAGGTCTTCCCTTACTTCTGTAGATCACTTACACGCCTTTACCTCCAAGTTTGTTCCTGTCTTGTTGGCTTCCATGCACTTCCTAAGCCACTACCACAAGTCTCCCAATAAAGATATCTCCAGATATTTTTAATAGCCATATGTCCACCCATTCTGTCCCTTCTGTTCAGATCTGAAATACTTTATCTCCTCCCCTGTACCGTATCTGCTCCCCTCAAATTGAAACTTCTTCTAAAACTCAACCTCATATAAAGCAATCCCAATTCTCAACTGCCACCTTGATCCTAAGTGAAACTAAAAATCATCCATCAAGGACACAGTAAGCCATTTATTTTCAATATTCAAGAGACCCTCCTTATTCTGCTACATTCACTAAGTTTACCTCTTTTCCTCCATACACTGATACAGCTGCCTTACAGAGGCCACTCTGTTGCACCTGTTAGAATAAATTTTGTTGTGACTTGAGAAGATCCAAGTCCTGAGTTTAATGTTGAATGTGAGTCCTTGGAGAACATGCAGTTCTCCACTCAAAGCAGAGCATTATCGATGAGGCTCCCATTTTCACTGCAAGCCTGGATATTAAACTCTTCTGAGGATGATGGGCAGCCCTTTCGATTAGAGCTCCCCATGGGATTCCCCCCGGGATCTCTCCAAGGTAGGTAATCACGGCTGGGGCTCTAGCCTGGCTCGTGTCTATAGGCACCATTATACAGCGAATCAATGAATGCCTGCTCAGAGAGCAATGCTTACCAATACAACGGGTACCTTTTGGTTACACTCTCGCCCCATGTAATTTCTTCAAATGCGTGGTCATGGCATTGCAGCTGCTGCCCTTGGCTAGGACAAGAATCCATTTTTATTTGGATGAGCTACTCTTGCTGACTCTATCCAGAGAGGAAGTGAGAGTGCAAACAAGAACCCTAGTCGCTGATCTATCACATCTAGGGTTTTCCATAAACTGGCAGAAGAAATAAGTTTTCCCATCCCAAATATTATGTTTATTTTTTATCTGGGGATCGAGTTAAACTTCTCAACTATGAGAGCACCTCTTCCAACAACGGCCCCACTAATAGAAGCTTCTAGGCAGCCAATCAGGGGGATGTGATCCCACACCTGAATATGCATACAGAAAGCTAAGACTAAAAGGCCAGAGGCCATAACAGTAAGATCGGCTAAAGGTGATTGGTGCCATAAATTTATATATATATATATATATATATATATATATATATATATATATATATATATATATATATATATATATATATATATATATATATATATATATATATATATATATATATATATATATATATATATATATATATATTCATTAGGTTTTTTCCAATTTACATGCATCCCTTTAAATGACTTTATTCTAGACTCTACAGCCATCGGCAGAGAATGTCAAACCACAGTGACTTACATAAACATAATTATATTTAATTAGCATCTGAAATACCAATTTGCATAGTGTTCTAAAAGAAACAAATATACTTAAAAGGGATCTCGTTAAAAGGCATTATATACTTAGACTAATGTAAACCTACCACATTAAGGCTTAACAGCTGCCCTTTCTATGTGGCTTAATGAAGAAATGAGTTGGTAGACAAATCTAAAGCACTTTTAATTATTTCACAGCCTGCTGGATGAAGGTTGTTCTCAACTTCAAGCATACTGAAACTCAGCACAAAGAGTGCAAAGATTCACTGCAGTCAGTCATGAGCAAATTCTCAGTGCTCTCCAAACTGTCTGCTTAACGAACTGCTCATCTGCTCCCTGGAAAGAAGCAGGAAGCGCTTCAGTTCTTAATGGATCTTTAATTCACTCTCCAAAGCACTGCCCATAACCCATCCCCAGCAAACATCACACCTTGGCACAGTATCGGTTTGTTTTGAACAGCAAAGACAGATCTTCAGAGTCAGTTAATAAGCAGCCTGCTTTATTTAACTTTTAATGATCAACGTGAGGCCACAGGAATGGATCGTTTGCTGCAGCAGAGGAGGATTAGGAATCAAGCTTTTTGGAAGGTACTAGTTGCAGCAAAATGGATTTTCATATAGCAGGGATATATCATTTTTCTTATATAATCCACAAAAAAATGAAAATAATTACAGGCGTACTTCAGTTTAAAATTATACACCACAATATGAATATATATATATATATATATATATATATATATATATATATATATATATATATATATATATATATATATATATATATATATATATATACATATAAATGAATATCCCCGAAGAAGGATATAATGAAATAAATGCAATTGAATTCTGCACCTTTCAAATTCCAGCTTTTCTTATGTATTCACAATATTCCAAAGACAGTATCTAAAAAAAATAAAATAATTATGAAATAAAAACGTACACACATTTACATACAAACAGCTACAGTATATTCACACCCAAGCATCCAATGATCAAGTATATGTGATTGTATTGAATACCCAAATAGAAAAGCAAATAACTAAACTTTAAGCCACATTACATGTGTTCAAAGCTAACACCTTCCAGTTTCTGAAATTATAAATTAAAACTGTGTGATTAAAGCACAGCCTAAATGGCATCAGTTAAAACATTACTAAAAGTTGTTTATTTTCTTTTTGAAAATAATAGGTCTTTTTTGAATACCAGTAACAAAGACATGCTTGAGAATGGGCATGTGCCATTATTTTACATTTATTCTGCATTATGTAAAAAACAACTGCAGAGATTTCAGACTTGTAGGTAAAACAGTACTAGACATATGGGACTTTTAACTTCTGGATTCATCAGCATCTCCAAACCTCTCAAAAATATGCCAAATTATTCCAAATTGTGTTTCTTGCTTTTACACAACAATTTTACCCCACAAATCACACTGGAGCTTTTTGATTGAATAGTGCAGCCCAGATATATAGCCAGGCATAAAAGGCACAGAGGCAGATCAGATTAGCCATGTTTAGCCTTGTTTTAAAGGTAATTTTATTGGCTAGAGAGCTAAACGTTGTGTGTGGACACAACTAATAGCAGCCAGACTTTATGAGAAATAATATGAAGGGTGTCATGCATAAAACACGGCAGCTGAGCAAAGGGCTGTCCCAGCATCAAATCTCAAAATGGGGTGGGCAGAGACAATTTTGTTTTATAGGCTGGAAGGTGAGGAAAACAAACATACTGAACATTGACCGGGTATATCTGTGTAAGCTATGGTAATTAGCAAGATGGTAAGCATTAGCTATAGGATCAAACTTTTCTTATAGTAAAAAACTGATATTATGTGGAAATTTTCTCATCATGGAATGTTTTTATTATTAATATGCTGGATTACTTTTAATCTGTGGACCCTTATGGATGAAGAAACAATTGAAGATTGTCGCAGCTCATATTTACATTTTTACATGCTGCTATATCTGTGTTAATTGTGCTTTAAATTCACATTTAATTGACTCCATATTTTATCCTATAATAACACACCACACTTGGTATGCATATATAAACAGTACATGACAGAGACTAAGGGTTGTTTAGCAATTAGTTACTGATAACCAGGTCCAGAGGTCATGTGGCTTTGTAGTTGTGATTATATTTCTATATTCTAGTTCATTGTTTTTCATTGTCAATTCATCCGTCCGTCCGTCTGTCCATCCATCAGGTAATTAATTGGTGTAAGCCGGTGTACATCCTGGACAGGTTGCCAGTCTTTCGCAGGGTAGCACAGAGACACACAGAAGCATACAACCATGCACACATGCACACACCTAAGGACAAGGACAAAAAGTCAAGTTTTTGAACTGTGGGAGGAAGCCGGAGTACCCGGTGAGAACCCATGCATGCACAGGGAGAACATGCAAACTCCAAACAGAAAGACGTTGGACTAGGCATCAAACCTAGAACCTTGAGGTTTCAAGCAAATTCTATCATCAATAAGCAAACCCCCAAATTTTATTGCATTTTAATTGTTTTCTTTTTTTTATAGACTTATTTTATTCTTATACTTATGTTATTTTTCTATCTTATTTTAACTTACAATCTTATTTTTCTCTCTCCTGGGATAAATAAAATAATTATGATTCTGATCTCTATCTTTCCTTTTTAATATAGAGGCAGTATAAACTTAGTTGCAACCAATTGCAAGGTCAGCTAATTAATAAACTAGGGTCACAACCTGTTTTTATTTGAATGAAAATGAATCTAACTGTTCTGTGAAGGCCTCATAAGTTTGAAAGCTGTATTAGTGAACAAATAAAGTTCATGCAACACAGCATACAATTAAGGAAAAAAAACTTTGACATGGTTAAAGCAGTGTTTGTTTAATAAAGAAAATTCCAAGCTTTGAACATCTGACCAAGCAAATATTCTCAAAATAAAAAGTAATAACACAGTTCAAAAGCTACCATGATATTCTTTGTACTTGCATTGAATTTCTCTTATCTGGAACTGGGTTGTAGGGCCTATAATCTCAGCAGGGACTCCCAAACCACTTTTTCCATAAACACCTCCTCCAGCTCTGCTTGGGGAAACCTGAGGCATTCCCAGGACAACCGAGAGACTTAGGCTATATTCATACTGCAAGCCTTGATTCTAAAATCCAATTTTTATTTTTTGTGTGTGTCAAATTAGTTTTTTTTTTTTCGTGGTCATTCACATTTCCAAATATTGGTTACTTGTACCTGATCCCCTGGTTGAACTGCATGCATACAACTTGAGTGTCCCGTCTGCGGAATAAAGGAGGCAGTGACGTCTCTCTAAGTAGCGGGGATACTCTGTGTTTGTGAAATTAAACAATGATGGCCTAAAAAGAGCTTTCCCCCAAATATAAATTAAATCAGAAACCCCACTAAACCATTGACTGCTAAGATCATATAGATATTGATTTTAGGACCATATAGCCAAGATGCCTATGTGGCATTTAAAAAAAAATAAAATCTGTGTTGTCATGAAAAGATCAGATATTCATGCCACAGTTGGCCTGCAGTGTGAATTTAGTCATAGTCAATCCGGAGTTTGCTTTGCCTCTTCCTGGTGGAGCATGTATGGGACACCTCCAGACTCTACTTTTGACCTAAATGTATATCTATGTGCCATAAACAAGAATAAACAAGGGATTCAGTAAAAATACTTTCTGGGAATCAGTACACCTGAAACCAAGTCAGGCAGAGTACAGAAGGGGCAACATGAAGAGAAGAAAAAATGTAATTCAGAATTATGTCAAAAAGCACAAAGCTTTAAAATACATTAAATAGTGAACTGGAATGAGTCTATGTGTTCATTTCATTTCTTCAGCTGTAAATATTGAAATGAAGTCTAAATCATGTTCCAAAGTTTAACCTTAGACAAGGTGACCATTTTTAATGAAGAACTTAAATGTTAACCCTTTTATTCTTAAATATTGATATCTTATTACAACAAATGAGGCTTTGAAGTATGCATAAGAGTATTAGATATGCATGTTGTGCCAAATGGTCATGGGATATGAAGTTTATATGTCAACAGAAGTGAGTGACAGAAAAAGTGTGTTGGGGACTCTGTTTCAGTGTAATATTTTAGTTGAAAATGTAAAAGGGTGGATTCAAATTGTATTAGGTGCACAATCTCTATGTTGTAAAAATATGGTCTGTGAAGCTGCTGAGTACTTGCTCCAATTAGCGTAGAAATTCATCTATTCTGCTCAGGCACTTTGATGAGGTGATTATTTGAGTGGAGCTAAACAGGTACCTCCAATTTTGGAAATGCATTTTAATGGCTCATTTCACGATGCAGTGTCCGCATGAGAAGTTCTCCAAAGACCTGGGCTTTCCAGCAGATGTTTAATCCAAACATGTTGGGAGGAACACTGAGCTCCTACTCTATTCTCTCCATAATTCATCTCTGATTATGCCCTGAATGCCAAACATCATTCAGCTTTTATTACTGGGAATAAGGAACATCATTTCACTGGGTATGAAATTCTGGAAAATCACATGCTACCCTCAAGGAAAGCGATCTCTTTTTAGTATTGAGATACTGTTTTCACTGATAAGTATCATGAAATAAAGAATGTAACTTATAGAAAACAAATCAATCTAAAATTGGCTGATTTTCAGAGACAGAGAAAATAACACTTCCTTTTATGATTTTCTTTAAATAAACCAATGCTAAACAACATGTAGCTCTATGCAAACTTATTTATACCCCTTCATAAATTAATATGATTATGTAAAAAAGAAAAAGTACAGTGTATTCCATAGTGGTTTCATGTGATAGAGATTTGGGCCTTTTATCTTGCCAAAAGCTGAACTTTCACCACAATCTCAAGTTGTAACTGTAAAATTAAGAATCCCTACATCATGATGTCACAGGAAGAAACCTCCAGCAGGAAAACCAGGCTCAGTGTGAGTGCCCATCTGCCAAGGCTGACTGGGGTTCCCATAAGAGGACCATGTGACTGATGGAGATATATTACAAATATTAGTAAACAAGGAAGTAATGTAGCCAAGCAAGTCAGCATTTTCTCAGCAAAAAGGAAGAGGTTAATCAGTTGCAAAAAAAAGGAAAACAGTAAAAAAAAATTTGAAAGCAGAGAGGAATAAAACTAACCTGACATAAGCCAGAATAATATATGTAGTTCAATTTGAATTCTACATATTATCTATCTTGAAAGGCCCTTGTGGAAAGGATTTGCAAAAAGAAGGCACATTCAGTAAAACTCTTACCACCAGCCTCCCATACTGAGATTTTAGCTAATCACAGCAGCAGTTGTGACATATAGATTTCTTGATATGTTTTACAACTGTGGCAGCTGACTGATAAATCAAACCCCTTCCAAATCCAAACATGCAAATATCTTTCCTTTCCACAAACTGCACATTTCTCAAACAGAAAGGAAGGGTATTCCAGCTAAAACTTGCACAGCTAAGTTTTGTTTTGCCTCAGTCTTCTGCGTGACATCATGCATTTTTTGGAAGGACATCATGCGTGTTACTGCCTTCCATTGGACCCTAACATTTTCGTATTGAGGCTAACGCATCTATTGGTGTCTGGCATGATGTATTTTTGGGAGTTTATGAATTCACAAATCTTGCTTGCAAGGTAAAGATAGGAGACTGCTCTTGGAATACACTTCAGACAGAGTTAATCAAAGAGAGATAAGGCTTTGAAAACTGTTAAATTAATGTATCCGTAAAGTAATAGGCCTACTGGCCTACTGCCGTTAAATGGTGATTGCATGCAACAATGTTTATGTCTGCTGATTGCTCCTGGTAGAAAAAGTCTTTTTTTAGGACTCAAAACACGTAAAAATAAGGAAACTGTTAAGACAAATACTTGGTGTCAAGGACATAAAAAACAGTAATATAAAATGAAATATATTGTTGTTATGAGACAAAGGTGAACACACTGTACACACACAAAAAATTGTTAAAAAAGATGATCCTTATTGAGATCTAATGCCCATAAGTTAGCATAATAAAACCAAATTTTTATTTATCATTACTTTTTATTTACAATGAAGGCATTGGTTAATTGAATGGAATTGCTTGAGAATAATGCAAAATAGAAAAAGCAAATATAATGTAGTTTCATTTTCATCTGAATTTTTGGAGATCTATAGATGCTATAGATACCCCTAAGAATTTGCAAAAGTTTTTGCTGATTTGTTTTTGACACAAGTTGTTGTTAATAGATTTCCTTTTTAATTTAGTAGATTGATCCTTTGAATTAAAAATCATAACAGAATAGTAAAGAGATTGGTCAAGCTTTCTTTTCACTAATACATTGTCATATTAACTTTTTTAAGTACTACCTAGACATGCTCGACTGGAGGCACAAAACTGAGGCTGTTTACGAGAAGATACAAGGTGTACATTTCTTTCTGAGAAATCTAAGGTCATTCAGTGTTCATCGTGAAAATTGGAAGCAGTCTGTAGTAACCATCTGTTGGGGTAGCAGTATGAATGCCAAGAATGCCAGAGGAACTGAACAAACCAATCGAGAGAATAACTTTGTGCTGATAAATGCCTTGGAGCTCTTATAGTTAGCTGTGCAAAGAAAAATTCACTTTTCTTGAACTTTGGGGAAATTTGGTACAAATTTTATTCTACATAAAACAAGGCTGTTATAAAACACATAACGCAAATCAGAAGGATGCCTTATTTCTTTTTTATTTCAGTCTTTGCTGGAGGTGTAATACCCTTTGAGAAAAGACTGCTGGTTTTGGGAATTGTTTTTGGTTTCTGCTTCTTTTTCCGCTGTTTATGTAATCTGTTTGTTCTTGTGTTCATTTTGAGTAGTTTTCACTTTTAGATTTATTCACTGTTTTCCTTTTTTCCGGTCCTGTTCTTTACTCTCCTCCATCATTATCATCATCATCATCATCATCATCATCATCATCATCATCACTGTTGTTATTGTCATCGTCATTATCATCATCTTTATTTATATAGTGCAGCAAAACAGCTACAGCTGAAAATAAAGTGCTGAACATAGCTAAAGATAATAAAACACAATGAAAGAATAAAATAAATAAAATACAGCATAAAAATATACAATCTAAAATAGATAAATCATATAAAATGCAACATAAGAATATAAAATCTTATCCTTTTCGTAGCCTTCAAGAGTTTCTAGTCTCCACATGATTATTTCACCTTTTTTGCCATGCTCTACTCCAAACTTCATTCTGGACAAATGCTTTAATTTTCACTGAATACGTCTGGTATCTTCCATTAGACCTCTCCATGTCCATTGCTGCTCCACTGACAGGTCTTCATACCAGCTGCTTCTTGTGACTTATAAGGTTTTCTTTTGCAATTTTCAAATATTCCTTCAAAGATTTTACTGCACCTCCAGTTTCATTTGCCAATGGTACGTGGTCTTTTTATTTTGATGATGATTGGCCACTTTTTTTTATTGGTAATGACTTTAATACTTATATTTGAAATGTCTTCCAGAAACAATATCAATACAATGTTAAAAACAGTCTGTTTTTAAAGCTGTTGAAAACTCTTTTCTAACTTCATGTAACAGTACATGTAATTGCCTGCTTGCCTGTTGGTCCTTGCCAAAAAGAGCAAAAGTTCCAAGACAAAACCTAAGGACTAGGTAAATTCCTCACTGGTATTATTACACCACATTTGATATGTAAGAATTTTCAGATTGTTTTCTCCACCCATCATGTCAACAATGAAAAGAAAAAAAAAACCTAGACTACTTCCTTATGTTAGGATAAAAAGGTTACTATTGAAGGTATTTGGTACATAATAGATAATAACCTATTGTTGAGTGTTTGACATGAGTAGGGGGATAAAAAGGGGAAAAAAGATCTATAGAACTTTTGGTGTGTAATTAGCAGGAGCATATTTCCTGGATCCGTACAGGCATACACTTCTGGCCTTTTTGCAACCATCTTGGACTTCACTGGATCTGTCCTTGCACAACGAGATAAGGAGTGGGAGGTCAAATACCAATCCCCAATTGAGACATGCCTAGGTGAATGCATTTGTGCAAAACAGTGATGAAGTGAGAGCAGAGCGAAGAGTAGAGAAGTCACCAGAAGGGATCGTGGAGTGAGATAGGAAGGAATATGCTGCAATGACCTCACCTGTCCCTGTTAAGCTGCAGTTTACTTTTGTAATCCCCTGCAGAACAGCTAAGGGGGATATTTCTTACTGTGGCTCTATGGAGAAATGACAGGTGACAGCTTAAATAATAAATTTTGGACTTTTTGGCGTAAATGTTATATAGCCGCCCAGATGCCCATACCTGATTTCTGACACTTCCTGGCAGCATATAAATCTGCTTAATTTTTTTTTTTCTTTGAAGCACTAATCCATGATTTAGGGAAACACACATTTGACATTGGGTCTTGAGTAAGTCGTGAGTAAATTTTTTTTTTACCTGGGTTTTTAAAGAATAATGAGGCATTTGTTTTCTGCTTAACAGGTGTTCTTCTGAGGTCTTTTACCAAGACTGTACTTTTTAATGACCTTTCTGCTGTTCTCCTGTAGTAGGAAAATTTGAGAATGGCATTTTCCCCTGATATAAAGTAATTGACTTGTCTGTTAAATTATCAAAATGTTCCTTTAGTGTACCTGATGAATGAAACTCCAAAACATTTGTTTTATGCCTTTATTATCTCTATTTCACCCTTTTTCTTGTAATGCCTATATGATTACACTACGTGATTTTCCCTTTATCTTCACCCTTTTATCTGGGACAATTCCTCCTCTTGCCTTGCTTTTACCCAGCAGCTAAATGAGAAGCTATAAATCATATGCTAACTTTGTATTAGAAGAACACGGCACCCTTTTCTAATTCTAAATAATGAAACTCTTACTCAAGGCAAAAGTAAGAAATGTTAGCATTAACCCTTAGATACTTTGCACATAAAATCAGAACACTCCGAAGGAATTTTAAATCATGAAAACATTGAAAGTAGTTCACTACAGCAACTTTGTTATCAGTTGAGATGTTTTATACAAACATGAAATGGAACATGACAAGAAAGTGGTGATAGATAATATACCTGAGAGAGCCCATACTGTGGGCTATTGTTTAAGACAGTAGTATGGCAGGTTGAACATATTCTTTTTGTGTTTTCCTTTTCTAAACAGAGATAAACTAGTTTTATGTTTCACAACACACCTGAAGAACTACAATATTAACAATCTCAGTAAAATTAAAGATTACAGAATAATTAATTTATTTCTGTAAGTTAAATAGTTGCACTGCAATGGAATCTTTTCAAGCTTTTATTTCTGTTAATTATGATGTTTTTTTGCTTACAGCTATAATAAACATCGCATATCAAAATACAATTACATCAAACTAAAAAAACAACAGTTAATTGAGAAGGAAATGTAAGTCATCAGTACTTTTGAATAAATCATTTAGGTTGTTTTCTTTTGTTAGACACACTTTAAGTATGCCATAAAATGATCAAAGAACTATAACTCTTTGATCTGGTTCGCTGTTCTTTAAATACCAACCCAATTAGAACAGATTTCGATAGGATATGTTTTGGCTTTTCAGGTCTTTCAATTTCCAGATCCAACTAAATTGGCAACAGTAGGGGGCTACCTATTAATTATCATATAAGCAATTTCCTGTAAACTTTTCTTTTATATGATTTGTGGAAAAAATAACTCCTTTTCTTTTCCCTCTGTCATTTTGTTTTTGTAAAAATAATGAAACAATTAAGTAAAAACTAAACTTTACAAAAAGACAGAATTATATAACAAATAATTTGGTTTTCTCTTAGGTTACATGCTTGCTGTTATCCAGCAGAGTTTTGTCTCAGGGCCTTTCAATGACTGAATGATTCATTGGTCCAGTTAAATTAGCTGAAATAGAAAAAAAAGACCACATAAAGGTACTTAAATGAAAATGAGGAAAAAGGCAGCAGAGGCTCAAAGACATTCTTTGAAAAAAATCTCAAAAGCCTGAAAAACCAATGGTCAACTTCAAAAGATAGTTGTGACGTAAAAAAGATGACATGTGTTGCATTTGATGTTTTCTTTAAGTTACGTCAACTTCTTTTAGCAGCAAATGTCTTTGTAAAATCATAATTTGCAGTGTTTTGTCATCTTTTTTTTATTTAAAGGAATCTAATATTTCAAGGATGTCTAGCATTGTTGTATAACATGTAGCAAACATACAATTTTAAAGAAAAAAAATGTCTGTTAACACAGAATGAAACTGACTCTAAGGACATTCTTTTTAATTCTTATCTCCTTGCCACCATTTTTGTAGTTGACCTGCCAAGGTGTACCGTAAAAAAAATGTGCACAACTGCAGAAAAGATGTTGGGAGTTCAGAGACTTCAAGGTGTTGCGATGAGATATCACAGAAGTTGGCGAGTCTTATGTGCTGCAGTAGGGAAAAATAAATAAAATCTCTTGGAGCAGATCAGACTGGTTTCAGGCTGCATAACCTCAAAAATCAGCTTTAAGAAAGAGAGAACGAATGTCAGATGTGCCAACTTGACATCAAAGTGGAATCCCCATTTAGATGTCCCCCCACCTTACCTGACAATCCACATGATGTTCCTGCTGTTAGACAGAAAAGAAACTTGTCTGAATCATGTTCAATCATAATGGTTTGTGAATTATAACCCAATACCTTTGCTAAAATGAGCATAGCACAAGTTCCAGAGATTTTGCAGACTTTTGCCACCTCTTTCGACAAGTTGAAATGATGCCAATGTTGTGCATATAATAAAGCATCGCAGTGTGCTAATGTGACTGCATGGGTCTTTAGTTCAGAGGTGTAATTTCACCTGGGTTCAGAAATGTATACATATTGAAGTTATTTTAAAAGGAGCATCTTATCTTTTAGTAAAAGGAGGGACATTGCCAGGGCAAATGTGAGATCCCTCCTTGTTGAAAGTTTCCCCTTTACTCTCCTTTTACTTGTCCACAGTCAGACTCCTTGTCTTCTTTTCGGCTACGTTCACACTGCAGCCTGAAGTGACCCAAATCCGATTTTTTGGCCCATACGCAACCTGTATCTGAACTTTTCATGACCGTCTGAACAACACAGATCTGATTTTTTCCAGTGCAACCCAGGCCATTGGCTACGTGATCCTGAATCCAATACGAATCTTATCTTTTCAAATGCCATCTGTGTGTGAACGGCCAGGTTGCATTCATCCGACCTGAAGGCCATTAGTAACCGACATAGGTCACAGTTCTGCTTCTTGCTACACAGAAGCGGAAAGAAAAACAAACACCATGGCGGACAATGATGCAGAGAGTAGTATTTTTTTTTAACAATCTTGAAAAATTTGAGGTTTTAAAGTTTGGAAAGATCGCTAGATGCGCTCCAGCACTACGTCCATGTTTACTTCAGTGAACACATAGTACGCTGGCTTGTGATGTCATTGTGTCCTCTACTGCGAATGCAGGACACTTAAGCTGTATGAATGCAGTTCACACAGGAGATCACATACAAGTTGCATATATTCCGAAATGCGAATGGCAACCCAAAACAATCGGATTTCACAAACAGAACAGAATTGAGCAACAAGGCCTGCAGTGTGAACGTGGCCTTAGTCACACTTCACAAATATTTTATTTTATTAATCCTGTGGAGATTATGATCAGTTTGAGGTTGCACAACAAGCTGTTTCCCCTGTAATCTTGATACGGTGCAGATTAAACAAAGAAGCCAGCTGTACGAAAGTGCACAGCGCATCACACCCAAGTGCAATCCTTGTGAATTTGGCCCGGTTCACTCTTTCTGGGATTTATATTACCAGAGCACTACGAATCCCGGGTAATGCATGCATTCTCAGTCAGCTTGAGAGAAATTGTACTGCAACCTTCAGTTCAGCATGTGGCAGAAATGAGAACACTCAACTTCTTCCCATTTCTTTACACTGCAGACCAATTATAGGTAAATCCCTAAGCATAAAACAATTCATCATTTGACCTTTTTATTAACCTACATATGGCCAGTCACTTAATTACTTTATGATTGATTTAAAATAATTACAAAAAAGTCATTTACTACATTATTTTTCTTTCAATATAACAATAACCAAATCCCATATCTAAAAAATGAGCAGAAGAGGTTTTTATTCAAAACATCATTTATTACAGTTAAGCCACATGTACAATAATTAATATCTTGACTCCATCATCATGAGCAAATATTTATAGTAAGTCAAAGGTGCAGACACTGTAGTTACAACGTAAAGACTTCAAAACAGATCTCCAGAAGCAGAGACAAAGTATTTAACTTGCAATCTCTCATTTTGCAATTATGACTGCATATATCCATGAAAAATGAAAAAGTATGTAACTTTATATGTATATTCATTAGCACAGCATCAAATTAGGCCTACTTAAAAGTTAGTCTAAAGAGAATGTATGTTTCTTAATTTTTACAACAAAAAATCATCTATTTTATGATAAATGCTAATACACAGAGGAATTTTTGAGGTCTACTTTCTTCCTTAAAAACCTCTTAAAACATATTTTTTGATAATCTTAAGTTATAACAACAGCATTCATACACTCATCTTAATTTGTTACTGCCCCCACTGGTGGAGCAAAGCAATGCAGATGTACACAACCCCCCCGTCAAAAGCTACAGAAACACTAGAAAGTATTAAGTTTGTTGTAGGGCCAAGGTAAAGCCCCGTAAAGTAAAATTAAACTGGCAAATGTGGATGAAAAATCTACCTGGGTTTTCAAAAGACGTAGGCTTTTGAGACACAATAGCAACAGGGATTATAAAGGCAACTGTGTTAAATTGAGGAAAGCTAATTTTACATGCTGGACAATTGTAATATATAGCATGATTGGGATAGGAAAAAAAAAAACTTTCAAACTTGTACCTTACAAAATGTACCTGTGATATCCATTACTAAACAGGTTGTCTTTCACTTGATGATTAGAAATTAAAAAATCTATATTATAATTTCAGCTCTCTTTATGCTGGCTGCGGTTTAAAAAACAACCAAAGAGATCATGCATGTCTTAAACAAACCTGCAAAAATAACAATCAATGCACTGGTTCTTTGCCATATTGTTTGTAAACTCATTACTGCATCGTGAGCTTTTAGGCTTTTTATTTTGTTTAAGTGAATGTAACTAGAAAGTGATTTCCTCTTCCATCCATCCTTTTCCCAGTTCTGCAGTCACTTAGGCTTTGACAGAGTCTGACCCTGGAGCTCTCTGCTGTCTAAATCTCATTTCTCTAGTGTGGTAAAGACGGGCTCACTCGAGAGAAAGGAGTAATAACCACAGAATATGGTGAGTCACGCAGCTTGAGCACTTCATGGACAGCCCTTATATGAAGCTGCATGGACATGTGCACTTGTTCTAAAAATGCAATTTTTCCAAATGGAAAGTGGTTAGACACCAGCACACAAACATGGAGATTTATAATGAGACAGAGACAAAAGTGGAGGAAAATACTAATAGACTGATTGGTTTTTGTTTGCTTTTCTTCTATGTTGCAGCTACAATTTAAATATCACCCTGATAGAAACTGTATCTCTCCTATAACCGTTTATATATTGTTAGTCAGGAAACATTACCAGATTATTTTAAATAACCTAAGATTCATCAATTTGTCATATGATACATTTTTTTGCAGCAGACTTCTGAAAAAGCAAATCACACTTTTTATGCCTCAGTTTGTGAAACAAGAGCTAATTTTATATTTCCACCAAATTAAATAAGAAAAAAATATATATCAAAATACACCAATAGAAATAGATAGCTGTTTGTAAAATCAACAGAAAGCTTTTATTGGCCTATGTGTGCTTACTGTATGTAGGCCTTAGCCGAGTCTCAATTTTTACAATTTGTGCAACACTGAAATCCATGTGGTTTCTTCTATTATTTCGGGCTTAAGCCTAAATATGTATCTGAAAGAATTTTTATGTGAGTTGGGATCAATTTTCAGCCCATTTGATATGCAACCCAAACTTGTGGCTATTTCACTAAACTCCACATAGTAACATGGATATTTTCCCCTTGCTTTTGTCTTCTTTTGCAGTGAGTGAGAAGCCAAGTAAGTGGTGTTTGCATATCATTGTTAAACTTCTAGAGGTGAACATTATTCAATTCAGAAATATTTTTAGTTGTAAAGAAGAAGAGTGACCTTCTATTTCAGCACGCCTTAAGAGCAGAGAATGACTAAAGAAGCTCATTGAAGTTAGATCTGCAGCTGGAGTGTGGGAGTGAGGGATTTATTTAGTGCTGAAGGGTCAGAATGAAACTATTATGAATAAAGTACGGAAGAACCTTCGTAATTTATTGTGATAAACTTGCACTAGAAACTGAGGTTTAGATTTTGATTGGGCCATTCTAGGACATGAACACATTCCATCATACAGTAGCTCTCGGTCTATACTAATTGCCAGTCACAAACAGGTCCCATATTGACAAAAACTTTCAGAGAGCTCCTATCTTAGCCTAAAAAAACCTGGCAAGATGTTTTCAGCTTAGGAGTGAGTCACCTTTTCACTCAGACCAACTGTAAACAAGAAGTGAGCAGAAAACTAGCTCCATGAGTTGTTGTTGACCCTGTTACTGTGTGATGATGTCCACTAAGAGCTGTGATTGGTTGATAAAAGAAGCAAACAAATAAAATGTGTCGCAATGATGAAATGTAGCAAACCTAAATTGAAACATTGCATCGTAATGCTTGAACATATTTTATCCTGATGATTATGAACTCGCCATACTCATCAAATTACTACTTTAGCAATTTAATATTAACCTGTTAGGCCAAGTGGGTTTTTTGAAGCAATTTCAGCCCAAAAATACACAACTGAAACAATTCAGAAATATTTTCAAAATTATCTGTTTTGAATGCAACCTTTGATCAGCTCTGAAAAAGCACCATGAAAGACCTTTGGAAACCTAGAAAATAGATGTATTGATTTCTCTTATAACTAGCGCAAATTATTACTTAATCAGTTGAAGCATATGTGATCAATGAATGTTTAAAAAAATTCCCCATGTTTGGTAGTCTTTTGTGTTTAAATCTGGATTAGTTGTAAAAAAAAAACAAACAAAACATGAGCAACTTGATTTAGAAGCATCAAAGCTTCCTTAAAGCATTATGGAAAAAAGTGACTTTGATTAAACAACTTTACAGAGGGTGAAAAGTGGGCATCACCATCTAGGCCTCGTAACAAGATGCCATTGTAATTGAGAAAAATTGAATTACTGGACAGAAGGCCAGGACATCTGTCTTCACCACTCTGGGAAGAGAATAGAAGAATGCAGAACCCTTAATTGGTCCCATGATCACGGTGCAGAAAAGCAGATTTTGAGGCACATCTCCAAGCAGCTACGTCTTTTTTTTTTGCATTCACACAGCAGCATGGCAAGTGAGAAGCCCTATTAGAAGCCAGAGAGGAGATGACATCACACAAACACATTTTTAGAAGACCATTTAGATTATGAAATCATCATCAAGTACAATACAGCATATACTTTCTCATTCCTTTTACTCTTTACCTCTTAAAAGATAAACTAAATAATTGTATACTTTATTATGTTCGGAGTGTGTTTCTATGTATGTCTATTTATATATCCATTTTCAGTGCTGCTTGTCTGTCAGGTTCACAGGGGCTTCTGTATATCTCCACAGGTCTTAGGCGAAAGGCCAGGTACAGGTCATTAGTCCACTGCAGGGCAACACAAGACAGACAGTCCTGCACGCACACTCCCAACTATGGGCAATTCAGAGACACCAATCATCCTGACAGTCAGGATTTTGGACTGTGGGAAGATCATTGACAACATTTTAGTCTGTGACACTATTGAAATTTCTCTCTATTTTAAAGTTTTTACATTTTCTATTTTTGTATTCATGATTATTCAGTGTATTTCCTATTCCTTATTTATCAACATGAAATTAAGTTTTTGAAGGTGCTCCTTTAACTCATCTGGTCTGCTCAAACTATTTATACTCCCTCTAGGAGGAGGATAAAGTTGATCTTATCTCCATTTTAATAATTGAATACATTGCTATACAAGTTTATGAACAAACATCTCTCTGTGTTTCTGTCATATTTTCTGTTTAAGACACTCCTAGTCTCTTCACTACCCCCAACATTTGTTCACCTTAGAAGTTCTCTGAATGCCTAATGTGCTTTGTGAATAATTTTGATCTTACCGAAGTAAAATTCTAAGAAAACATAGTTTTCCAATGATATTGCCATCTGTGGCCAAAAAGAAAGAACTGGAGCTCTCTTCTGCTTGTTCTCATAGCTCCTGCTCGTACTTAACAATGTTTTTATTTTTACTCTTTTCACCTTAGTGGATTTGCCACTGGTTTCTGAGTTTAGCTGGATGCCGGTCCATTCTGACAATCCACAAAATCCGTCTTGACTATAATGCTTCGGTTGTTTGCTAGGTCAGATGTCATGAAACAGGACAGAAGGACTTAGTATTCAAGGCGAGACAGACAGTGGAATAATACAAAGCATTTATTAACTGAACAACAGATAAAAAAACAAAAACAAAACAGATTAGTGACCATGATATGTTACTAATCTGGTTTAACAGTTCGGTCTATCTCCAGAAAACAAGGTAGGATCCAGCCAGTGGACTGCCAACAAGATGCAGCAGGCGCTGCCCAGAGTTTCCCAGATGCTGCAGCCCCAGAGAACATGCAGCAGTCCAAGCCAAGAGAGGGAACAGATCTGAACAGGAAGGCTAAGAGGTCCAGGAATCCAGAGCCCAGTCAGGGATACCGATCAGAACAGGAACCTGCTGGTTCAGGGCTCCAGGAATCCACAGATAGCTCAGGCAGACCCTTCAAATAGGAACAGGCAGGCCAGTGGTTGTTAGGCACAACAGGTCAGGAAATCAGCAACACTACGGAATGCTACAAAAAAAATGCTCTCTCCACTGAGCCAAGACAGGAACGGGGCATGCTCAGTGGATAAGAGTCAGATCTGGATATCAGGAACACTACAGAATGCTAAAAAAAAATGCTCTCTCCACTGAGCCAAGACAGGAACAGGGCATGCTCAGTGGATAAGAGTCAGATCAGGATATCAGGAACACTACAGAATGCTAAAAAAAAATGCTCTCTCCACTGGCCCCCAAGAACGGAACATGAGCATCATCATTAAACATTTGGCCCCGATAGCTGGGACTGAGCCATATATATATATATATATATATATATATATATATATATATATATATATATATATATATATATATATAAGCAAGAGCAGGTGGATTAGATGAGCAGAAATTGGAAACCAGAAAGTTAGGCAGGTGAATGAAATGAGCAATTAGGCCAGCCATCAGTGCCAAGATCATGACATCGGACCCATTTAACATGATATGCTTGAAATCACATCCACTGAAGGGTGCGGGAACTTCTGACTCAAAGAAAAATACAGAAAATAGGCTACAATAGACAAAACATGATCAGTATGATATTTCTGTGATTCTAATAAATACATACAAAGGGCTTTATTCACTAATATAATATGTAAGAACAATTATTAAAATCCAAAAATTACGATTATTGTACCAGCAGAATGCAGTGATTTTATACAAAAAAACCTTCTACCACCACCTCTGCAGCTCTTTCATAGTTACCATGGCCCCCTTGGTTTCTTCTTTGTTTCCAGTCCACCTTATTTAACTGTTTCTGGCACTTCTTCCATGGAATTACTAGTTAAATGACATCAGCTGTCTAAAAATAGGTGCAATATTTTTTCAGAATTTTATTTGAAATTCCAGCAAAACAGTAAACAATGCAACATATTCTCATTATCAGTTCATATGAAATCGTACGAAAAGTTATGCACAGTATTTTGTACGTTTTTGACGTTTTTCCTCGAAAGAACAGATCAGTGCGCAGGCAGACAGACGAAAAAAGCAGATCCGCGGACGGATGTAAAACTGGGAAGAACAGTGCAATAATTACTTCTTCATGTCTCTAACTACGTTGCTTGCTGTTTTGTATCTTAGGGTTAGGGTCAGGGTTAGGGTTAATTGTATGTTAAATTCTATGTTATTGAATGGTGCGTAAGATGCGCATGCGCAAGGATATCTTGTCTCGAGGCAAGATGTAAAAATACGACGAAAAAAACGTCAAATACGTACAAAATTACGGTGCATAACTTTTCGTACGATTTCATACGAACTCATAATGAGAATACACTGAACAATGACATAACATTTTGAAAGGATCTGTAGGAACAATACTGGATTTAAATGGCCTTTCAAAATAATAGATATTTAGCTGCATCGGGTGGAGAAGAATGTAAATCATTTCAAAATACTGCAGTGCAGCATTTAGTTTAAAAAAAAGGTGGCTAATACAATGGTTGACACTTAAAGGAGAAGTTCGGTTTTTTACACTTTAAGCCCATTTTCTGTAGTGTCCAGGATGAAATCGAATGAAGGACACCAAAATTTTGACAATTGGTCCTGTCTCTGCTTTTTGGCTCATTTAGAATCACCCCCTGGCTGCTTTAGAATGGCTAGCATAGAGCATGTCCGATAATGTCCTTAAAACAACCTTAAACGTTCTTTTTTTAAAATATGCTACTCACCGTGTCGTCAGCGCTGTTCAATGACGTTCCAAAAAAAGTTTCGTAAAGAAAAAACGTTCCTGTAGTGTTTTATTTAGCATTTTGTAAATCCCATTGAGTTCTGTAGGAATAGTCAATATTCCGCTGCCACCGGAAACGGAAATGGGGCCTGTTTACACAGTTGTAGTCTTTTCGCTTCACTCTGCGTACTCCGACGTCGAGAATCAAGAATCCACCTTTCGTATTCCATTTTCAGAGTTTTTTAAAGTGTTTAACAGAGACGTTAGCACCTCGACGTCGGAGTACGCAGAGTGAAGCGAAAAGACTACAACTGTGTAAACAGGCCCCATTTCCGTTTCCGGTGGCAGCGGAATATTGACTATTCCTACAGAACTCAATGGGATTTACAAAATGCTAAATAAAACACTACAGGAACGTTTTTTCTTCACGAAACTTTTTTTGGAACGTCATTGAACAGCGCTGACGACACGGTGAGTAGCATATTTAAAAAAAAGAACGTTTAAGGTTGTTTTAAGGACATTATCGGACATGCTCTATGCTAGCCATTCTAAAGCAGCCAGGGGGTGATTCTGCATGAGCCAAAAAGCAGAGACAGGACCAATTGTCAAAATTTTGGTGTCCTTCATTCGATTTCATCCTGGACACTACAGAAAATGGGCTTAAAGTGTAAAAAACCGAACTTCTCCTTTAATTCATTGTTTTATGATATATTGACTCTAACCTTTTTGGTCATAATTCCTCCCAGAAATAAACATGCAGTTGGGATATGATTAGAATACACCTAACAGCTAGGTTAACAATTACATGCAGGTTGGTTACCAAGTGAAAGGGCAAGGTGAATGTGAATGGTAAAACATTTACAAAAGCAGAACCTAGAGTATAGACCTTTACTTCCATCAGACCTTTAACACTAAAGTTAGAAAATGCTTGCTTTTAAACAACCAAATACTTCTTAAAATAAATAACAAACCTTTGATTATTATAGGCTGAATTTAAAAAGTCTCATATAGCATTTGAATCCCTTAACTGAGTATATCAAGTTATTAATGAATGCATACCTTGGTATAGTAGCATTATTCACTTTCAGGAATTATCTTACACAGGGAACTAGCCATGTAAAGTACAGATTTATTGAGTGACTTGGCTGCTTCAAAGGATTTTCTCAGTCATCGTGCAATCTAAAGAGGCATCCAAATGGAACATCATCCAAGCAGAATAAAGATTTGAATGGATGGAGATTTAAAGGGACTGTTCCCCTTGTAAATAAATATGGACTGATTGTTCATCATGTGCTTTTCAAAGAGGGGGTTTTGCTGTGCAGAGACTGTGACAGAGGCAGTTAGTAAAGATATAAGTAAAAACATAAGGAAAGAAAATGCATTTCTCTATATATAATCTATGGCATAGTAAAGCCTTGAAAAAAAATCATTTGGTTTTAAATATAAGGAGGAATTACAAAAGTTTTGCAAGAAATACTTGAAATGTAACATGTAAAAAAAACAAAAAAAACAAACAAACTCAATAACCCAAAAAGTCAATAGTGTTTCATATAATATCCACAGAGTATAACAAACTCAACTCAAATCCATTCTCAACATTGGACATAAGTTCTGGACTCGTTATTAATACGCTATCTATACGCCCAAAATTGAAAAAATAAGTTCAGCATATGCCAGCGTTTTAGGAGATTCTGGGACGTCAGGCATACGCATGATGAGGCTGAAACTCGGCCAGATCCAAAAAATTCTTGAATGACTGGAGAATTAGCCAGAAAATGGGAAAAACTCGTACAGTGTATGTCCGGCTTAATCAAACTAAAACTGAACTGCTTATAATAGCATATACATATACTAATGTGCTGAGATGCTTGGGAGTTGTTTTTAGACTTTTTGGGTGGAGAAGTGTGAGTGGAGCTAGTAGCAGATGGAAAGCGGTTGTTTTTGTGGTTGTGATGTTCTGGTCCTGATGGATTGTAGTCTTCATTAGAGGGGACAGTCTAAAACAGTTTGTGTAAATGGGTCAGCTGCAATCTCTACCTATTTGTATTTAGGTTCTAGAGATGTACAGTTCCTGAAGAGAAGGAAGACTGCAGCCAATCACCCTCTCTGCAGAGCAGATACTCTTCAGCCTGCCCTTGTCCATGTTGGTGGCAGCAGCCTATCAGACGGTACTAGAGGGGTTGAGGATGGACTCAATGATAGTGGAGCAGAAATTTCTTTGATAGGCTGAACTTATTCAACTGCAGCATAAAGTATGTCACTAAAAACAGTATGTTCTTAGTGGGGATGAGGTGTTCAGCTCCAACTTAAGGTTTTAAGTAATGATGGTGCCAAGGAAGCTTAAGGAGTTTGTGGTGGCGACTGAAAACTCACACAGCATGATTTGTTTGGGTGGGCTGTATTGTATGCTGTTATTATTTGTGGTCTAAATGTGCATTAAAAATAAATCAGTAAAAATAAATAAGACTGTTTTACTACACAGTTTCAAAGTTTGAATTACAATTTTATATACAGAAATTGATTAATTACACCGTGACATTGCCCACACACCACCCTTTTTACATTAATGACAAACATCATATAAGCTGGGGGTTTTTTGCAATGCTGAACCACCTGACACTGTTTTCTTTGCCTTGCCAAATGTGCTTTTCAGTGGTGGAGGGGCTGGTTACCTGCAGCTCTCTAACCTGCTTTCAAAGTCTGGAATCATGACTATGTGCACTTTGCGCCTGAGATTGAAAAGTTGTTCCAGTCTGTGGCCCAGTGTTGCATGGGGCAAAAGCAGACTCCAGCAGGTGATTGAGATCACCAGCTAACTCTGTCAGAGAGCCTTCATCACACACCCAGCTACCACTACACTGTTGCTGCAACTCTCTGTAAATTCTTCCCATGGACTCACTTCTCGGTGGAAAATAGAGTTGGCAGAATCTAACTGAAACTAAATTAAAGAGGTCCCGCAAAGGTTTGTAAAGAAATAACTAGAATAAAGTGAGCATGGATTTGTTTTCGGTCATTGATAGCTGTGGGGTACAGATGGATGCCTGCTTGACCTACGCCTTCAGGATCAGTCAGGCATTGCTGTGCAGGGGCAGCTGCAATGCCTTGTTGATAATTCCCAGATGAATTTCCATCTGCTCCATGGAAGAAATCAATATGCATAATAAATTAGATTGCTTAAAAATACATAGGAAATGTCCTGCACACAAACTGTAATCTAATTATCATGAGGTTTATCCCCCTTGAATGTCTTTTCAAGTCTACATTGAATAAATAAAGATGAAAGTTTGGAAAGGCTTAGTTAAGACATTTCATCAAACCACTAAATATAACCTTTAGAACAATTGCCCAGATCTAAGCCTCATCAAGACAACAAAAAATGCCTCCTTTTCAATTTTTGCACTTTTGTTTTTAATTAAGATTGTCATAGCTTTACATTAAGTCAGGTTTCCTATTTAGAAAATCATAATTTTAACATTTTGCTGTTATGGATAGACAGCAAAATTTGACAATGGAACAATATTTTAATATGTTCAACCCTGAGCCATCCATCCATCCATCCATCCATCCATCCATCCATCCATCCATCCATCCATCCATCCATCCATCCATCCATCCATCCATCCATCCATCCAGTTTGAAAATCTCACTTTATATCATTTATCCTCACCACTTAGAGATGTTTCCTCATAAATAAAGAACCATTAACATCCATAACCTGGCTGATGGGTACCAGGGAAGATTAACAATACTAAATCTTTGACATTGTTTGGATTTACTACTTTAAATCTCAAAGGCTTTCATATATGACTTTCAATGTTGTTATATAAAAACACAAAACAAACTTGTTCTTAAGAGACAATTTAACACATTTTTGTTTTTAAAGATATATTTCAAAAATAAACAATGTCTTTCATTCAATATATTAGAAGAGGCTAAAACTAACAACATAAAGACTAAACTCCAAAATAAGGTACTCAGGACAACTCTCGCCATCAAGGAGTTTTCTAACTGCCTCAGTGACTTCTGCAGCAGAGATGGGAGAACCCGAGCCAGAGCCCCAAGGCTCTGCTTCCTCAATGGAAGACATATTGGTGGGATTAAGGAGGTCTTCGAAGTACTCCGCCCGCCGACATAAGACGTCCTGAGTTGAGGTCAGCAGCACACCACCCCCACTATAAATAGTGTTGGTACTGCACTCCTCCCCCCTCTTGAGACGCCGGATTGTGGACCAGAATCTCTTCAAAGCCGTACGGAAGTCTTTCTCTGTGGCCTCTCAGACCTCTTCCCAAGCCCGAGTTTTTGCCTCAGTGATGAGCCGAGCCACCTGTCGCTTTGACTGCCGGTACAGATCACCTTCTTCTGAAGTCTCACAGATAAATAAAGCCCGATAGGACTCCTTCTTCAGCTTGACAGATTCCCTCACCCTTGGTGTCCACCAGGGTGTTCGAGGGTCACCGCCGCGACATGCACCGACAACCTTTGCAGCCACAGCTCCGACTAGCCACCTCAACAATAGAGGCATTGAACATGGTCCACTCAGACTCACTGTCCCCGACCTCCCTCGGAATGTGTTCAAAGCTCTGCCGCAGATGGGAGATAAAGCTCCTTCTCATGGGGGACTCTGCCAGACGTTCCCGGCAAACCCTCACAATAAGTTTTGGCTTACCAGATCTGACCGGCGTCCTCCCCCACAATCGGAGCCAACTCACCATCAGGTAGTGGTCGGTGGAGAGCTCCGCCCCTCTCTTCACCCGAGTATCCAAGACATGCGGCTGCAGATCAGATAAAAAAACAACAAAGTCGATCGTTTAACTAAGGCCTAGGGTGTCCTGGTGCCAAGAGAAAAATATGGACGCCCTTATGCTTGAACATGGTGTTCATTATGGACAATCCATGACAAGCACAGAAGTTGCACTACAGCCGGGGCGAACCCCAACGTATAGGCACCGAGATGAGGGGCAACAAGTATGCCCACTCCTGCTCGGTGCCTCTCACCAGGGGCAACTCCAGAGTGGCAGAATGTCCACCCCACCTCAAGGAGACTGGTTCCAGAGCCATGCGTCGAGGTAAGTCCAACTATCTCTAGTCAGAACCTTTCAACCTCGCTCACTAAGTCAGGCAACGAGAGGTGACATTCCATGTCCCAAGAGGCAGCTTCTTCAGCCGAGGATCAGAATGCCAGGGTCCCCGCCCTAGACTGCCACCCATCACACATTTCACCCGACCCCTTTGGCCCCTCCTACAGGCGATGAGACCACTGTAAGGGGGAACCATGTATTCTATTCGGGCTTTGTCGGCCAGGCTCCATGGCTAAAAGCCCGGCCACCAGGTGCTCGCCAGCGTGCCCCACCTGGAGGCCTGTCTTCAGAGTGGGGCCCCAGTGACCTATGTCTAGGTGAGGGAACACTACTCGTCATGAGGGGTCTTTTGGCTGCTCATTGTCTGTTCCCTCACCTAGGACCTGTCTGCCTTGGGTGGCCCTACTAGGGGGCACAAAGCCCCCAGACAGCATAGCTCCTAAGGGCATTGGGACACTCAAAACCTCCACCACGATAAGGTGGTAGCCCATGGAGGGGTAATGCAGAGGGGAAGGGGTTATGTTTCTGTTTTAGATTAGTGTAAGATTGATACGAGAGGAGAGGGAAAAGATTAGGAGACTGATAGAAAGAAGTTTGAATGAGAGTGGAGAAAAATAGGAACAAGATTGAAACAACTGTTGAAATGAAAAAAGTAAAAACCTATCTAGAAGCGTTCAACAGAAAGCAGGTAGAAGTCAGCTAGAAAGAAAAGAAAATGGAGAGGGAAGAAGACAGAGAAGACTTAATGACCAGATGACACTAATAAACACTATCGATTGATTAATTTTATTAATCTTAGGAAATAGGAGAGGCACATTCCTGGATTTTACACTTGATTTTTAAATTATTTTTATTTATTATTTAAATTTTAATGTTATGTATTTATTTTTAACTACGAGCTTGAAATGTCCACAGATTGGAGTTCAGAAATCTGGTCACTTTTGCCTATAGCAGGTATGCTACCAGCAAATAGGAAGTTCAACAGGAAGTTGCCCCTTGTAAAAGCTCTGCCAGAGGGGCGTGTCTTCCGGGGGAGTAGCTCCGGTTACTTGATTGACATTTGACCACACCATATATATATATATATATATATATATATATATATATATATATATATATATATATATATATATATATATATATATATATTCAGATTGTCTAGCTTACTCAACAGAACATCTGTTTTTGCTTTGGTTAAATTAGGATAATTCAAACTCTTCTCCAAGGTTGTCATTGGTAACAATAAAATAATATTGATCAGCTGTTCCTTGTTCCCTTTGTGACCTGAATGAGTCATCAATGCACCAATAGAGACATTATGGTATTTTGACCTTTGGTTATAGTTAAAAAAAAATCATAATCAAACCGGTAAAACTGCACCTCAAAGAGGCATTGGCGATCCAAATGGAAGGGAAAAAACATGCAAAAAGTGAATATTGCATAGTAAAAAAAAAGTATTGATTTAATTTGTTTAATTAATTAGCTAGCGATGTTCATTTTATATATATTATAAAGTGTGGCTAGTTATTTGTTGTCAAAATAAAATTAAGCATCTTTTAAAAGCATACTTTTCCATTTCTTAGTCACTTAAAAGATCTGTAACATTCATGTCTGGAAAAAAAAAAACAGAACTTTTATATGGGCACATTTTTTTAACAATTGTGAAACTACAAAAAAGGGGCTAAATCTTTTTTTTTTTTTTCTGAAGACGTTTCAACACCTATCCGGGAGTCTTTGTCAGTTCTGTCAGCTCCCACCAAAGCAAACTGTAATAGGAGCTCTTATGAGTATGTTCTCTATATGAATTGTTGTGTGGCTGCCATAGCCCCGATGACAGAAATTTAACAGAGGCAATAAAGAAATGTCACTGAGATTATGTTTTCATTTTTACCTTTTTGTTAGACCAGAGGAAAATTGTAATAAGATTCATATACTTGCTTTCCTCCTGTTTTGACTATAAGAAAAAAAATAATAATAATAATTTGCTTTTAAGTGTGACAGAACTGTAAAACCCAAGACCTGTTCAATAAATGTATATTTCTCTTGAAGTTGTTTATAGGTTTTTGTCTCAAAGCAGGGTCTACATAAGACAAACACCGGAGCTGAATAAACAAAACTCTGCACCACACTCATTTAGGCACATGTGAAAAATATTTAGAGATGTAAAAAAATAAAAATGATCTGTATCCAAGCCAATCCTATCTCACGAAAATGTGTTAATTTTATGCTGGTAACTGAGGAAACCAAGACATGTCAGTGAATGATGGAATGCAATTTCACAACCAAGCTTATCCTTATGCACCATTATCCGTCAATGAAATGCTTCACTCTAATTTGGAGAGCAAATGCAGCCCTGCGGAGCTACATATCTACCAGTTGAGTCAAACTGGGTCAGAGCCATTCCCAAAGCACTCAGAACATATTTATCAAGTGTTTTTAAAGGGAAACAAAAGGCAAAAGTGATTAAAGAAGCAGAGAGAAATTTTGCAGATTAAAAAAAATAACATATCAAAAATAAACTAAAAGGTATTTGCTATTTTATTTTTTAAGAATTTGAAATCACAGAATGTGCAGATCAGAAACAACTTTTCCATCCTTTGGATCATGCATTCAACTGATTCAATTTTTATTATTATTTTTTTTTTTCAGATATGTGTTGGGACAATTATAGTTGAAAAGATATTAGATATAAAATCTGTATGCTTTCAAACAGCTATCACACCAGCTGCTTAACCTACTACTGTCCCTTTTATACAATTCTGTCGTCTCAAGAGCTTACAAATCTTTTATGCTGGAGGGTCATGGCTTATAATTTCCCCAATTCATAAAATAATGATTATCTTTTGTGTCATGCTGCACATTTTTGTACCTTATTACATATTATCATTTGTGCATCATAATTATGTGAAATTCCTTTTAAAAAAACTCTTCTACATCAGTGATGTTACCCTCTCTCCATTCCATTGTTTACCTCAAAGGTTTCTTTTCTAATTAGCATATTCCTCTAGCTTTGTGCTCAGACTAAGTGTTTCTTTATTGGTCCATTTGGCCCATATAAAGAGTGAAACTTCCCTCCTTCTCTGACAACAATCATATTAAATCCTATAATTTTATATTTTGTTACTTTTTGGTTAAGTTCATGAAATATAATGAAGGACAGATTGTTCTTCATCCTGCTTTTTCATATATTTTGATTCTCATTGACTTATTACATAACATTTCAATTCTCACAAAATATAAGAATTTATGACCCCTGATCAAAAATGATCACACTAACTGAAAGCACGAGAGTTGACAGATATAATTTAAATATATCTATGTTGTAACTTAATTTTGTGAAAGAAGACTTTGAGTGGATTGCAAAGGATTTCTTTGATTGTTACTAGTTAAAGTAGTAAGGGACTGAATTGAGAGGCCTGAAATTTCTAACAAGCAACAGGTCTATTGTACATGATAAAAAAGAAGCAACCAAAACTTCTAAGATGTGGAATAGCAAATTGATAAGTTGCAAGCTGGAACACTTGTACCAACTGTTTCTTGTACACCTGTAAATCTGACACACAAGCAGCATCACACGAGTTTCTCCATTGGGTGATATACTCCCTGTTTCTCAATTCACTAGAACTTGAGTAGGGATTTGTGTTCTCGCCTAGGATGTTCTTGAGAAGAACACAGGAAAGTCTAGACTTGGTGAGAATGGGAGCACACAGCAGAAATATTGGTCAATTGGAACAGATACGTAATTGTGACATCACCACATGCCCGGCTCATTTACAGCATTTCACCTCCTGTTATTAGTAGTCCCTGTATAATAATAAATTATACATTTTTTGATTTAGTGGGGTAAAAATAATTAACACAGTCAGATAAACATAAATCAAACGATAATTTTGCCAGATAAAACAAAAAAATTGCCATCAGAGCAATCGGTCCTTCACACACGGCTATGCAGAGAGAGGGCTACTTCAGACGGGGTGCAGTTAGCCCTGGCTGCCGTTACCCTTGGGGGTCCGCTGGTTGCCGTAGTCCTCTTAACTTCGGACATTTTTTTAAAAATGTACACATTAAGTCGGTAAATGGACCATATAGCGATGCTTTAAAGTATAATATTCTTTCTCAGTTATTCCTCTGCCTCCTTTAGTTATAATGGTATGTATAATAAGTGTCTTATTTTTTTTTTGCTTCGGGGGGGTAAGAGTTAGAATGCAGGCTTCAGGCTGTTTAACATCCAGGAGTTAAAGTAGGCCCCCCATGTAGCTGTCCTCCAAATGTGTCTGAGCAGCCAGGCGATTGGGTAACGGTACGCAGAAAGCGTAGTCATGGACCTCTGCCCACTGGTCACCACCAACCCGTCGCCATTTCTAACTGATTTTCCCCGCTCAGAGACGAACCCATTGAAAAGCCCAATTTGGTAATTGGCAGCTCCATAGTCAGATTCGTGGCATTAGAGCCACCAGGAACCATAGTCAAATGTTTGCCGGGGGCCAGAACTGGCAACATCAAATCCTACCTGAAACTGCTGGCTAAGGATAAGGTTAAGTACATTAAGATTTTTACCCACCCAGACACCCAGTTACGCCGATCGGCGGTCACTAAAATTAGTGTTGCTTCTGTGTTGAAGTTTGCCAAAACAATTTCGGACTCCATAATTTTCTCTGGTCCCTCCCTGATCTGACCAGTGATGACATTTTTAGCCACATGTCGTCTTTCAACCGCTGGTTGTCTAGGTGGTGTCCTGAAAACAACGTGGGCTACATTAATAATTGCCAATCCTTTTGGGGAAAGCCTGGTCTGAATTAGAGAGACGGCATCCATCTCATTTTGGATGGTGCAGCTCTTCTTTCTAAGAATCTGGCCAAATTTTCTAAATAAAGCTAGATGGTTATAACTTTCAACCAATCGGATGGTTGAATAACCGAAATATTTAATAAATACATTAAATATATGTGGTGATGTGCTCATATGATTACTTATTTAATAATTGAGAAGAAAAAAGGGTTTTGAAATTGAAAGGTTGTGTAATTCTTTCGACATTTGGTTTCGTATTAATTCAACCTGGACAGACTCACACAGAAAAGTTGCATTTAGAAAATATCAAATCTTTCTATACAGGTAACGCGATCTTAATCTAAAAACATTTCTATCTAAGGAAAGTCACCCGAACACAAGGACTCATTGAGTCTCTGGAATCCCTCGGACTGAGCATGAATGTAGCGACAGCGGAGAGGAAAACTCCCTTTAAACAGGAAGAAACCTCCAGCAGAACCGGGTTCAGTGTAACCAGCCACTCAGGCCCCAGCAGAAGTCTCAATGCTGTGAATCAACAAATGCTAGTGTACTTTTCTAGGTGTTTAATATTCATAGTTGCTCTTAAATAAACAGATTCTAAGAAAATAAATCATTTTTGTGCATTGAAAATTATAAAGCTGAGCAATAGCTTCTCCATTATTGAACTGGTATAGTATTTATTTAGGTTTGTGACACAATATTGGACCATTAAAACACAGAATTGCCTTCACAAAGCCTCAGAATGGCAAGACTTATTTAAACCTGTACATGAAATCATGTTTTGTTTATATAAAGTTTTTTTTTTATATTGTTTTCTGTTGCTGGCATTCATAATAATACAGGTGCTGGTCATAAAATTAGAATATCATGAAAAAGTAGATTGATTTCATTAATTCCATTTAAAAAGTGAAACTTGTATATTATATTCATACATTAAATACAAACTCATATATTTCAGATGTTTATTTTGTTTAATTTTGATGATTACAAATGACAACAAATGAAAATCTCAAATTCATCATATCAGAAAATTAGAATATTGTGAAAAGGTTCAAAATTGATGGCCCCTGGTGCCACACTCTAATCAGCTAATTAACTCAAACCACCTGCAAAAGCCTTTAAATGGTCTTTCAGTCTAGTTCTATAGGCTACACAATCATGGGGAAGACTGCTGACTTGACAGTTGTCCAAAAGACGACCATCGACACCTTGCACAAGGAGGGCAAGACACAAAAGGTCATCGCTAAAGAGGCTGGCTGTTCACAGAGCTCAGTGTCCAAGCACATTAATAGAGAGGCGAAGGGAAGGAAAAGATGTGGTCGAAAAAAGTGTACAAGCAAGAGAGATAACCGCACCCTGGAGAGGATTGTGAAACAAAACCCATTCAAAAATGTGGGGGAGATTCACAAAGAGTGGACTGCAGCTGGAGTGAGTGCTTCAAGAACCACCACACACAGACGTATGAAAGACATGGGTTTCTGCTGTCGCATTCCTTGTGTCAAGCCACTCTTGAACCACAGACAGCGTCAGAAGCGTCTTGCCTGGGCTAAAGAGAAACAGGACTGGACTGCTGGTGAGTGGTCCAAAGTCATGTTCTCTGATGAAAGTAAATTTTGCATTTCCTTTGGAAATCAAGGTCCCAGAGTCTGGAGGAAAAGAAGAGAGGCACTTCATCCACGTTGCTTGAAGTCCAGTGTAAAGTTTCCACAGTCAGTGATGGTTTGGGGTGCCATGTCATCTGCTGGTGTTGGTCCATTGTGTTTTCTGAGGTCCAGGGTCAACGCAGCCACATACCAGGAAGTTTTAGAGCACTTCATGCTTCCTGCAGCTGACCAACTTTTTGGAGATGCAGATTTCATTTTCCAACAGGACTTGGCACCTGCACACAGTGCCAAAGCTACCAGTACCTGGTTGAAGGACCATGGTATCCCTGTTCTTAATTGGCCAGCAAACTCTCCTGACCTTAACCCCATAGAAAATCTATGGGGTATTGTGAAGAAGAAGATGCAATACACCAGACCCAACAATTCAGAAGAGCTAAAAGCCACTATTAGAGCAACCTGGGCTATCATAACACCTGAGCAGTGCCACAGACTGATCGACTCCATGCCACGCCGCATTGCTGCAGTAATACAGGCCAAAGGAGGCCCAACTAAATACTGAGTGCTGTACATGCTCATACTTTTCATGTTCATACTTTTCAGTTGGCCAACATTTCTATAAATCCTTTGTTTTTATTGGTCTTCAGTAATATTCTAATTTTCTGATATGATGAATTTGAGATTTTCATTTGTTGTCATTTGTAATCATCAAAATTAAACAAAATAAACATCTGAAATATATGAGTTTGTATGTAATGTATGAATATAATATACAAGTTTCACTTTTTAAATGGAATTACTGAAATCAATCTACTTTTTCATGATATTCTAATTTTATGACCAGCACCTGTATACTGGTGTGATAATTTAGCATATGTTTGATTTTTTTTAGTATATGCATATTTTGAATTTATAGCCACCAGGTGGAAAACTCCACCAGCCGCCATTGGATTAGAGTAGTCTTTCCCCAGGGCCCGGACACTGGCGGTGGGATTAGCCAGAGGGTGAGTTGGACTGAGAATAGTCCGAGAATGAGGGAGAAGATGGAGTGAAGGTGGGTGAAACTTCCCTTGCGTGCAGAAGAGCGAAGCTGGGCCAGGAGCTACATTAAGAGGATCTCGGCCCCCTAGTTGATTGGCTGGAGCCGAACAAGGAGGTTCAGGTGAAGCTAAAAAGAGTCTTCCAGAGTGAATTTGTGTGCTGCATTTACAGACCTTGTAATTAACTCAGTTAAAACATTTTAATTGCATCCCACCACTAAAATCTGTAAAGCATGACATGTCAACGAAAAAAAAGCAAATAAAATAACCCCACACCAAAAGTTATGAATATGTACCACTAAAGCTGGTTGATTTCAATTCAATTCAGTTTATTTAAATATTGCCTATTCACAGCACAAGTCTTTTCAAGGCAGTAAAATTGATTCAAAGTTTTCTATCTAAGAAAACCAGTTGATTGCATCGACTTATGGACTCGAAGGCAATCCCTCCAAATTAGCATACTTGTAGCAGCAGTGGAGAGGATAAACTCTCTTTTAACAGGAAGAAACATCCAGCAGAACCAGACTCACTGTGAGCGGCCTTCTGCCGAGGCTGACTGGGGTTAAAAGAGAGAAACACACATCAGACAGATGCATCGATATATACCACAATCATAACGTAAGAACTTCCCGCTACCAGTAGCGAGACAAATATACAATTATGCTTATTGTTGATACTATATATACTAAATACCTACATTCACATCTGTTACTCGTCCTTGTCATGATCATCAATAATCTAGAATCGTTTGAAAGCCAAAACGTTAAAAAAAACTTTTTGTGTAATTGTAAATAAATTCTACATATTGAAGGGATGTCCCTTGCAGTGCATCATACTTAGGCCACATATGACCTGATACAGCAATCTCAAAGGATCTTTCTGCTTTGACCCTCAGGGTCAACATTTCAAAGTCCTAAAATAGTGAACATTGTGCCACAGAGGTTAACATTTTTGTCAAGGTAGGTTGACCTAGTTGACAACAACTGTACTGCAGACAATTTTCATTTCTTATTTTTTTTGTCAAACTAATTTTCTGAAAAAGGACATCGCCTACCTGCTTGGTAATTATATTTTTTAATGGAAAAAGCAGTCAGGAAAATGTAAAGGGTGGCGTGTTGTTCTCTCTGCCAGTAGGACAGGACAAACTGATATGAAAAAAATATGTTGTTATATTTCCTTTAAGTTTCAAACTACACTATTTACAAATTTACTCTCCTCAAACATTCATGGTCCATGTTGGTTTAAAATATACCCTTATACTTCTAAACCCTTTTATTTCAAATAAATGTTTGGAATTTGCTTGGCTCAAAATTAAATCCATCATCCCACTAGATGTTGTAAACATCTTCAAATGCAGTCCTTAACAATTGTTTACATTTGAATTTGGTCTACATAAGAAATGTAAAAAAAGAAAAAAAGAAAAAAAGAAAACCTATAAAGCTGAATTTGTGGCAATTCTTTAGTCTGTTATCAAACTCTTAGATTTAGACCCATTTACAATTTTTGGAAGTTTATTTATGATTGTGTTGGTTAGTTATTAGTAATCTAAGTTTAATCCTTAAGCTAACTGTTAAGTTATTTCTGTTAAATTTGTGTAGATGTCCTCCCTACCTCTTCTTCAGTGTGTCAGTCTTGTCTCATCAGCCAGTATTTAAGTCCCCTTTGTTTGCAGTGTGTGAGGTCAGTTTGGTTTGTTTGTGCAGTTAGTTTGAGGGTTTTTTTTTGCTTTAAATTAGTCTCTTCATTTGAAGAGACTAATTTTGAAGGGCACTGTCATTATTTTTCAGATTCTTCAGGAAATAAAACCAATTTTCTTGATAATCACCACTGTTTCCTCGCGCTTGGCCGGTTCGGTCTCTCACAATGATTAATAAAATATCTTACTTCTCAACCAACCAAGAAGGAAGCAAACAAGAAATGTTGCCTTAGTTTTGATCATCTTTTGAATTTGAATGAGTCTATATCCGATTGTTACTATTTATTCTCAATTGTGATTCTTTTTAAAAGAAAAATCACAAAAGTTTACATGTTATAGTATAAGCTGGCTAACCTGAGTTATGTCTAGATGAACTTCTGATTGAAATTGAATTCCTTGAACATCCAACTTTGAGTGAAAGTTACTTTAAATCATCACATAGTTACTATTAACCAGCATATAAATATGAAACCTATAAACAGAGTTACATTTTCACATGAAGCCATGTTTTAAACCTTATTTAAACATGTTTAAATATATCCAGTATCTGATGCTTAAGGTACTTATGCCGAGTAAAACTATTTTATTTTTTAATTCACCTGATTCTGACTGCAGTCCGGTGCCAGGCTGAGTGCCTGAGCAAGACGAAATAGCAGCACAGCAGGAAGGCATCCCAACATGGCTCTGCATCAAACTATATTTCACTCAACTAAACCTGGAAGTAGTGATGTTTTGCTTTTGTGGAAAGAGGAATGATCAGATTTTGTACTCATGTAGTGAGTTATGAACTGTACTGCCAAGTTACGCTTAAAATTAAACATTTATAAATAAACAAAAAAAAACTAAAAAGGTATAAAGGTTTTTTTTTTATCACTGTGGCAGCTCTACTTTAAAGTGTTTTTCATTCTATCACAAACATGTTTAAAAAGAGGTAGGCATCTGTTGATGTTAGGGAGCTTCCATTAAATTGAATCAGGTATATGTTGATGTCACGGAGCTTCCATTTCTAGACTGATCATCAAAGCTGGGAATAAAAAAAAAAGAAATGTGAACAGTTCAGGGAGAATTAAAGATATAGAGGAGGATTAAAATTTTTTGAAAAGACCCGCCCTCTCCACTTTAAAAAAAAATGCACATGTACAACTCTGAACAAGCTCCCAAGAGGGACCGCCTGTTAAACGCGTGCGAGAGTGCACAAAACCATTTCTCCTCAAGGATATGCAATGATTAGATGGTCGCTCAGATGGATCTCATCACACCCATATTTCTATATAAAGAATAAGACATGCTTGTATGTATGTGTGTGCTGCAATGAAAATTTCGACATGTTTGCAGGTTAAATAATGATCTGTGGCCACTGTATAACTACTAACGATGCAAATTACAAAATAAACAACCTTATCTTCCCTGAAAAGTTACAATAGAGGTAGATAACTTTTACTAGCAATCATGTGAGATGGATTTCTCCAACTAGCATGCCAAACTTAACCTGTTGAGTAGAAACTTTGCAACAGAGGCATCAGTGGGAAGCTGCTTTGAGAGTACGACATCTTGTGGGAGAATCACCCAAAAATACTCTGGTCTTGTTTCTCTTTTCTGAACCCTTTCTCTTTTCTCTTACAGTTCGTAGACACTTTTTCTCTCACGACCCTCTGCCAATTTCAAAGAACCACGGTGTGAAAGGCAAACTTTATTGACTGGCTGAAATCGTAGTTCACCACATAAAAGTGCGCATGCACAGCAAAAGAGCTAACTGACAACGAGCAGGTAGGACTACCTTACATAAACATATCACCAAAATGATTGACAATTAGGAGGACACTTACAGGTGCTGGTCATAAAATTAGAATATCATGAAAAAGTAGATTGATTTCATTAATTCCATTTAAAAAGTGAAACTTGTATATTATATTCATACATTAAATACAAACTCATATATTTCAGATGTTTATTTTGTTTAATTTTGATGATTACAAATGACAACAAATGAAAATCTCAAATTCATCATATCAGAAAATTAGAATATTGTGAAAAGGTTCAAAATTGATGGCCCCTGGTGCCACACTCTAATCAGCTAATTAACTCAAACCACCTGCAAAAGCCTTTAAATGGTCTTTCAGTCTAGTTCTATAGGCTACACAATCATGGGGAAGACTGCTGACTTGACAGTTGTCCAAAAGACGACCATCGACACCTTGCACAAGGAGGGCAAGACACAAAAGGTCATCGCTAAAGAGGCTGGCTGTTCACAGAGCTCAGTGTCCAAGCACATTAATAGAGAGGCGAAGGGAAGGAAAAGATGTGGTCGAAAAAAGTGTACAAGCAAGAGAGATAACCGCACCCTGGAGAGGATTGTGAAACAAAACCCATTCAAAAATGTGGGGGAGATTCACAAAGAGTGGACTGCAGCTGGAGTGAGTGCTTCAAGAACCACCACACACAGACGTATGAAAGACATGGGTTTCTGCTGTCGCATTCCTTGTGTCAAGCCACTCTTGAACCACAGACAGCGTCAGAAGCGTCTTGCCTGGGCTAAAGAGAAACAGGACTGGACTGCTGGTGAGTGGTCCAAAGTCATGTTCTCTGATGAAAGTAAATTTTGCATTTCCTTTGGAAATCAAGGTCCCAGAGTCTGGAGGAAAAGAAGAGAGGCACTTCATCCACGTTGCTTGAAGTCCAGTGTAAAGTTTCCACAGTCAGTGATGGTTTGGGGTGCCATGTCATCTGCTGGTGTTGGTCCATTGTGTTTTCTGAGGTCCAGGGTCAACGCAGCCACATACCAGGAAGTTTTAGAGCACTTCATGCTTCCTGCAGCTGACCAACTTTTTGGAGATGCAGATTTCATTTTCCAACAGGACTTGGCACCTGCACACAGTGCCAAAGCTACCAGTACCTGGTTGAAGGACCATGGTATCCCTGTTCTTAATTGGCCAGCAAACTCTCCTGACCTTAACCCCATAGAAAATCTATGGGGTATTGTGAAGAAGAAGATGCAATACACCAGACCCAACAATTCAGAAGAGCTAAAAGCCACTATTAGAGCAACCTGGGCTATCATAACACCTGAGCAGTGCCACAGACTGATCGACTCCATGCCACGCCGCATTGCTGCAGTAATACAGGCCAAAGGAGGCCCAACTAAATACTGAGTGCTGTACATGCTCATACTTTTCATGTTCATACTTTTCAGTTGGCCAACATTTCTATAAATCCTTTGTTTTTATTGGTCTTCAGTAATATTCTAATTTTCTGATATGATGAATTTGAGATTTTCATTTGTTGTCATTTGTAATCATCAAAATTAAACAAAATAAACATCTGAAATATATGAGTTTGTATGTAATGTATGAATATAATATACAAGTTTCACTTTTTAAATGGAATTACTGAAATCAATCTACTTTTTCATGATATTCTAATTTTATGACCAGCACCTGTATTTTGATGATTCACCAGGAAAAATAAATCCTCCACTATACCTTAAAAGGTGGAAACCACTTCCGATTGATGGTCAATTCTTGTTGCCCAAACCAATGCAGCAGTGAAACGGGGGTATTTCATAAAACAGCCACTGAATCCCAAGCAGGCTTCAAAAACTAACCCTAACTGTTAAACCCTTTGTTTGCGTGTTAATGAGTCTGGCTCACTGCAGGCTCGCTGGAATTTGGCAGCGGATGTAACGGCGAACTAGTGGAGAAGGAAATGCGTGCATTCAAATGTAAGTTCCGCTGGTTTGCTGCATCTTCATCACACTGACAGAAAATCACAAGTCAGGAAAAAGAAAATAGATGTCATTAATACCTAAATTGAAAATCCTCTTTAAAACGATTTTATTTTTAATGAATAGATTTATTTTTTAAGAAAATGGCCCATGTATGATCTCAGGCCTGTGCCACAGCGCTACAGCCATCATGCGACATTATTGTTTTGCCATAGGAACGACTGCTTTACCTTTCCGTTGAAGGGAAGAGGCCATCCCATTTCCCTTTATGCCCTCAACGTACAATCAATAGTTAATGGTTAGTGGGTAGGTGGCGGTTTGGGACTCATCCTGAACCCTTGCAGTTCCCTGCCTCAAACATGTATTGTGGCAAAGGAACTATCGTGTATAAAAAAAAAAAAAAAAAAGATTTAACCATGACATCAAAAGTGAAGTGAAATCTCTACAAATGACAGTGTGTGAATCGGTGAATAACATATTGTGTAAAGTATTTAGGTTTCCGGTATCCTGACTTTTAACTATAGGTAGATATTTAATAAATAAAAAATACATATGAATGGATTATAGTCAATAAATAAATAAAGAGAAGTTTCCACTTAAAGGCTTCTTTGACCAAAGCTGCCGTTACATGATTACAAGTAGTGCCGTTGTTTGATTGGGAGACATGGAAGTCCTTCTCTCTTTCTTGAAAATGATTGCCTGTAGAGTACCCTAGTTTGCTTTGTGGCCAAGCAGAACAACTTTTAACTCAGCCTGATACTTTTTAACATTGTCTGGACAGGTAGATACATTTTAAATAAATGCTAATACTTGTTCCAGAAGCAGCTTTGCTTTGAACTTTTCTACTGATTGTTATTGTGTGATTCAAACTTTAATTTTTATCTTCTGGTGGTTTGATTGACGATTATTTAGAGCTGAAAAGAGGCTGAAGCTTTAATAATGGTTCAATTGTCAAATAACTACTGTTGTCATGATTCAGAATTTTTCAGACCCCATTTCAGTAGGTTTTTCTGTTCTATGTGTATGTGTATTTTAACCAGAAAATATCTTTAATTTAGCCTTTTTATTTAACCCTTTACAACAAAAGCATAGTTTTATCAGTAGACTGACACCTCAGTAGCTCAGCGCTTATGCATCTATAAGCCTGTAACCTATTTTTCCTTATTTACATTTGGTCTGAAGTTCTGGAATTGTTTGGCAGGTGTGATGTAAAGCACATCCATGTTGAATGGGTCTGACCAAGGAAACAATCAAAACGTTATATTAAAGGTGCATATTAAGGATATTCAGAAGTTGGCATCGAACTCAACTCAGGTACCAATTGCCACTCTGGGTAAGGTGAAAAATGTAAAAACAAAAACCATCCAAAATAGTGCCGCAGCTGTGCTTTAGAAATATTTGGCAGTATCATTAGAAAACTCTGTAAGGCCTCTTTAAGTAATATTGCAGTATTTACTTGAAACATGGAAAGTATTTTATTTAATGGGGTTCAGCAAAGATAAAGTGGTACATGTCTGTGTTTATCATATCTGGGTCAATTCCTGGTTGTTGAGCGTTTTAGTTGGTCCCAGCCTTCAGAGCTTCAATAAAGGCTAACTTTTCAAAAGCTTTTTCGTGGGTCCCAGTCTTCAAGGCCCCGTTCGCTGGTGTCATTTAACATGGGTTCACAATGCTTTATTGTTGACCTCCAGACAGGCCTCCAAAATGGTTCCCAATGAACCTTTGTTGTAGCCTCAAAGATGTTTGAATTGCAAATGTTGCCCTCCTGAACTTCTGGGCTATTAGCTTGAACTCTATGCTTCAGTGGGGAAGGCCTCTTGGTTACCTATATCAGCTGTAAGTTTTCTTGTTTTGTTTTCTTGCTCTCCCCTCAAGACCTGCTCTGTCTTGTAAGGTTTGTTTTATTTTTGTATATGGGCTTATTGGAGTGTGTGCTATTTCCCCGTAAGGGAGAGGTAATGTCACAATCTGGACCTTTTCTCTGTTTCTGTTGATTACACTTTTTTTTCTCCATGTTATTGATCACTTTTGATTTGTATTCAAATTGCTGTTTCCTGTTTGTTCACAAGATCTTCTCCCAATTTGCCCCTGGTTACTGAGTTTCTTCATATTCTGCGCATTTTTCTTTATCAAATCCACTCTATATATCATCCACCTTTCAGTCTGCACCTCACCCCAACTCCAACTCCGGATCAGAGAACGCAAACAAAGCTACGCAAAGATCTTGATTTAATTTGATAATTAATTAAACTAAATATTCAGAAATGCATAATACATTTAATGTGACTATCACCATGGAACTCTTTTACAGCATTCATTAAAGTGTATGATCCCTGCTTTTTGTCGTTTTCACTTTTCTCTGTTACCTTTTCAATTTTAGCTTCGTCTGGCCCACTGAATATCTGTAAAAGTCTTTCTCGTAATGCACCCTTCTTACTGTGTATCCAAATAGTTCCTTTAAAAAACTATCCATGGTCATATAATCCTGTTTCCTAGATGTTAGGAATTAATTTATAGAGGCCAAAAGAGATCATTGTGATCATTATTGTTGTGAATGTAATAAGTATATAGAATTTGGAAGCCTCTTAGATTTGTTCTTTTTTAAGAATAAAGTAAAATGTGTAAAGTTGCACATTTATTAATTAACATTCCATAAGAAAAAAACAAACTGATTCCTGGTTGGAATGGCATGAACTATTTGAGGAGTGTTTTTACGGCATGTCATCCTTTACGCTTTCCCACTTGAGTGATTGACAATGTTATTACCAGGTAGTATTTGCCAATGTCAATATAACACGTTGGTGATTTTCACCACAGTGAACCATCCTAGTATTGTGACAGCAAAAAAGAGAAAAGACTGATGGCTAGGAGCTCTGCAGGGAACAGACATGCCAACGCTCTATGACATTGCAAACTAAAGTACATTGTTTGAGATTTTCCAAGGTCACAGATATTAAGTGGTAGATCTCCTGAATGTTTTTGTATTTTAGGCGACATCTCCCTCCCCTAATAGTGTGACTAAAAGAGGACCTTTTTGTTTTACACTAAATTTCTGAACAGCAGTGATGGCAGCTGCCAGTCAGTGAGCCTCTGTGGAACAAAAAGCTTAGTGTGGCATCTTACAAGCCATTACCAATTAAATCCATCCTCATTAAATCTTGTCTGCCTGATTTTTCTTGCTGTCTATCATGGCAACTAATATGGGATGTATTTATAGGAAGAAAAAAGCAATTTTTTATGAATAATAGATAATTTCAAACTGAGATTTATTTTGCAGTTTTAGTGTACCAGTGTGTGTATATATATATATATATATATATATATATATATATATATATATATATATATATATATATATATATATATATATATATATATATATATATATATATATATATATATATATATATATATAAATCTTACAGTTTTAGATGCGACCGGCTGCTTATCAATCATAAGCTGTATATTATCAGCCATAAGAATCCTTCTAGAAGGGAAAGAGGCACAGCTCGAAACTATTCTATGGGACTTGTGCTGTTTGGCATTGCAGTTGTTTTCTAAAATGCTTTTATCACACATCAATGTTCTCTCACTGTCACTGATATCAAGTTATATTAAATACCACTAAAGACATCTGTGTGATATTTCAAACATGAGGGATAAGATCATCGATGTATGTGATGGACTGTGAGGTTAAATGAAAGCATTCATACTGATACATTTCTGAATATGAAAGGTACGTGGTCTGATGACCCTTGTTAATATTTAATTCTCTGCAAGTTAATTCTTTATTTGGATTCTCTCCGAAATTACATGCTGTGTTTTGGTTTTTATCAACTAATATCTCTAATGGACCTAGCGAATGGTTTTCTTTTTATTGTTTGCACAAACTACGAGAAATCTCTCCATTACTAAATCAGGAAATAAAACATCATTGGCTTTATGGATGGTGGAGGCAGGGTCCATTCAGAGTTCAGTGAGGAAACCCTGCTCCTGACCAGGTTAGTTCTAGGGAGAATGTTACTATGGCAACAGAAACAGAGGTTGAGTAAACTCTCTCTGTGAAACGGAAAATTTATAGTTTATTTGATTTTAGGTTAAAAAAACCTGAAAGAGTTTAGTTTTCACTAAACCTGCTATATGAAATGGGCCCCTAATCCATAGGAAGGATCCAGGTTGATCAAGGTGTGTATTGTGAGAAACAGACTAAAGCACCCACTATGAATCTTTAAAAAAATGAGGTGACTCAGAATGATTCAGACTGCTACTCAAGGCTGAGGAAGACAGGTAGGCAATATGGTCTCCCTTGGATATCCATTGATAAATAAATGTCTTGAATTTAATCTCTAACTCCTGTTTAATCTTGAATTCCAGTCCTTGTCCAAATGGATTCTTGGGGAGATGATGTAGGAACAGAATATCCTGCTATTTCACCTTAACACAACCTACTGATGTCCTAGGCATATTGAACCGTGGTTAGATCCATCTAAAAGAAAAGAAAGGATAAATTAACAAATTTGACTGAGTTGAGTTGTCCCGGCATCTCTTTGGAGAAAGAATGCCTTTTAAAGTGCGGGCAAAGACTGAAGTGGCTTGAGAGAAAGGAAAAAACTTGACATTAATAAGCACACTTTTTTCTCCTTTCGTACACTAAATCCTGGTGTTATGAATGGATATTTGTTGGCAAACTTTTTAATGTTTTGTACTATATACACTATATAATAATAAAAACAAAACACAAATAAGTAATTATTTTAGCAATGGAGTATCTCATAAAGAAAACTTGATCCAGCTAGCATTGAATCTCTTTAAACTGACTGTAAAGATGATTTACTTCTTGCAGGTAACACAATATATTTACTCATTAGTATCAACGAGAACCTTTACTTGTGAAAAAAGAACAAGAAAAAACCCTATAGACATATGAGTACCAAGATAATTCATCAGTTATATGCCTCTGTCCTTTATATTAATTGAACTTTTACCATCTATTTTACTGTAAGTGACTTTTTGATTTTGGGAATGTTTTAAATGCATTGGGCTGTGTGTTTGCCATTTGTAATGGCCAATAATTGCCAAGTTAGTCCTGTGATAACATCTATTTATCATTTTGTGTGAGCTGTCACACAGGGAGTCTGTGTTTGTTTTTCACAACAACAGAAAACATTGACACCCTTAATGAGAGCAAACCACCTTTGGCTCTTTCAGGAGAAAAAAGAAAGGACAGCGTAGACCCGCAGTCACATATCAGCTAGGAAAATCTACTAGTTAATATCTTTTGATAACATTTTTTGGTACCAGTGATTTATTATTTAAGAGGGCAGAGTCACAGATGCTGACTTATATTTAGTTTCTGTTGCAACACTTCCAATATATTTTGCCAATATCTTGGCAAATGGGCAGCAAAGCATTAAATCACTGATCACTAGCCAGTAGCTACCCACTGACGTTATAACACAGTCCCAGGTGAAGCAGAATGTGCCCATAAAACTCACACTTTGCCATCATTAGAGCGTGATGAGTCCCCGCAGGGTGATATGACAGAGTCCCTACTCTTCAATGTGGTGACTAACTATTCCTATGTTACCCAGTATATCCTTTGGGCAAACTTGTGTCATGCAATAAGAAAAAAATAAAAAACACTCTTGTTTGAAAATTTAAATTTCCTGAAATCATAATTATCCTTATTGACTATGATTGTTTGGACAACCAAGTTGTTACAAGCACTCTGGCATTTCACCATTAGGTTTAGATATATAAACTTTATAAGTATTGATGATAGCATGCAAGTGGGTGTACACTCATGTTTTAATGTGTTAGGAGTGAAAGTAAACCTGTATATAGTGTGGTAAGTGCCACTGAAAGAGTCTCAGAAGTATACATGCCATGAAAGGACTGCTTCCTGCTCTAATTTACAATATGTTTTGAGAGACCAATTGAGCACTCAGTTATCAAAAATTTCCAAGGAGACTGGTTTGCAATTTAACTTTACATGCTAACTCAATATCTGAAGTGCCTGGAACTCTGACTGACCAAACTCTAATCCATTAACTGTTCTCTGCCTTTACTCCATCTCTGCACATGCTCAGCTCTGTTTATATGCCCAGTCTCAATCTTGTACTTGCCGCAGTTCTCGCTCACACTTAAGACTCAATAAACTGTATTTGCATAAATGAACCACACCATCGGCCAAAGTGAAAATTTGGAAACATTTAGATTTTAATTTATTACACTTCCCAAGATGTGATGCTTTCAGGTTGTGTGGAGGTTTTTAGAGGATCCAAAGGCAGAGACAGAAGCTGAGGTGGTTTCTTGCAGATTTAATGGAGATCCAAAGGGCAACAGAAGCAAGTCCAAAAATGAAAACATAAAAGACAACCAAAAAACCAGGAGTCGAAGGGAAAACACACATGAGGAGCAAATAAAACGCTCATATTTATGCTGCCTGTTTTCCAGCCACCAGTGCCAGATTATTCAAGCCTAGTGTGAGATATATCTAGCGTACCCAGTATTGTTGTTTGACTACCCAATCCTGACTTGTATTTGCCCCTGGATTCCTGAGTTTTTGGTCTGCCCCCATTTCGGTCTGTTTCTCCATGTCACCTGTCTTCGGACTGCTGTTTTTACTCTGCCTGTTACTAAAGCTTGGATCTGTCACCTGACCCCGGCTTGAATTATCCCCTTGGTACCTCAGCATCTCTCTGATCTGCTGGTCTGGAACTCGGCTTTGTTACCTGCCCTGGCTTCTGCCTCTGGACCCCCCTGCTTTTTAGCGTCTGCTGGCTGCGCTGCTCTGCTCCGCCCCAACTCTCTGGGCCACTCCCGCCGCATGTTGTGAAGAAATCGTCCGGCTGGCTCCCACACCTTCCTCTAGACATGAACTGTACTTATAACCAGGTTAGTGATTCACATTATTGTTATAGTTCATGTCTTAGCATACTGATAATTAACCTGAGTGTCTGTCTCTGCAGAGAATCCAGTAAGCCTGTCCCAGCTGATGCCTCGCAAAATCCAGAGCAGTCAATAGGCGATTTTCCTTTAAACTTCCTGTTCTGGCTGCCTGAATTCTGGGTCCAATGTCTGAGACGTGTAAGAAACTGACAAAAAGGGGCAACAGAGGGTTAATGAGAAATAGGTACCAAATACATACGAGAAATACATAAGAACTCAAATTCAACCAAAGGCAACTAGAATAACCAATAAACCACTGAAAACTCAAAAAGAAAACTTAAACAGAACCAAAAATGACAATGCAAAGCTTTCTCTACTTTATAGCAAAGGAATGCCTACACTATATTGAGAATAAATTATTATTTGAAAATGTATTTAAGTTCACTTCTTTTCAACTTGGTTCAATTTGATTTAATTAAATCCCATTGATCATAGCACAATTTGCAGACTATTAATCAAGCCATACAAACAGAATTGTTTTTAGTTTAAAGGAATAGTACACCCAAAACATGATTAGCCTTCATTTTCTACTCACCCCCATGCTGAACAACACTCTGGAGTACTTTTTTGATATCTTAAATGCATCTGGAGATCTGGGAGGCTTCTTGCTGTCTGCTGACATTCAAATAATCGAGGTCTATGGTGACCGAGACAGAAAGGTCCATAAAAGTCCACAAAAAACGTGTCAATATTCCTCCATACTGCTCGTCCAATGTATTCCAAGTGTCCTGAGTGGGTAGCATCCAGAATTTACTCGAAACGAAGTCATTTAGAATGTTTTTAGAGCATAAACAGTAGTGTATAGGATTTCCTGAAGGCGCGCACATGCGCGCTCACGACGCTACGGAAGCCGGCAGACCAAACCAGCGCATTCAGCTCGGCAAAGAACTCATGCTCTTCCTCAACACTGAAGTCCTCAGATATTTTTCTTTTGTTGTTTCTTTCTTTGCACAGGTAAACAGCACATTTCTTCTTCTACGCTTGCATTATTGTAAGAGCAGACGCTGAATGCGCACTTTCATCTGGTTTGATCTGCCGGCTTCCGTAGCGTCGTGAGCGCGCGTGTGCGCGCTTTCAGGAAATCCTATACACTACTGTTTATGCTCTAAAAACATTCTAAATGACTTCGTTTCGAGTAAATTCTGGATGCTACCCACTCAGGACACTTGGAATACATTGGACGAGCAGTATGGAGGAATATTGACACGTTTTTTGTGGACTTTTATGGACCTTTCTGTCTCGGTCACCATAGACCTCCATTATTTGAATGTCAGCAGACAGCAAGAAGCCTCCCAGATCTCCAGATGCATTTGAGATATCAAAAAAGTACTCCAGAGTGTTGTTCAGCATGGGGGTGAGTAGAAAATGAAGGCTAATCATGTTTTGGGTGTACTATTCCTTTAAGGAAACAGCTAATTGTCTCATGTTTCACTGTTGATTATTAGATAAAGACCCAGTTAAAAGGGTACATAAAGGCTCTTTGACTATTTTTCCCAAATAGTTTCTTTATTTCCATTATTTTAAATAGAAGTAATTGCTCCTATTTTCTTTTAATATTTTCTTATTTTAATTTGTATCTCATTCAACTAACAAGTAGTAAAATTAAGAGCTTTATTTATTTTTAAACACAATTGACCAACACAGGACAGACTGAACAATAACAGTTTGGAAGACGAGCAGCAGATCTTGCGGAAAGTTTTACTTTTTGAGCTGCTGCAAGAAGAGCAGTCTTTCCCGTACCTTCTTTCAATAAAAATGTTTGTATGAAGATGTTGGTATATTAAGTTCAATGCCCATCCAGGTAGGATGTCATTAATGTTGTGGATTTATATTCTGTTCAATTTCCAGCCAGCTGGAAATTTATATTTCTGAAACTTTAAGATGTTTATTGCCCTCCCCGGTAGAGGTGGAAAATATCTTATTTAATCAGATAATATTTCTGCTGTTATATATTGCTGTGCAGCGGCGTAGGAAGCGGGGGGGACGGGGGGGACATGTCCCCCCCAATATAAAAGCCAGGTGGATATGTCCCCCCCAAAAATTGTACCGCAAAATATTAGATTTTGACAATTTTTTAACTATCGTGCTTTTATTTTGAAGGCGCAGCATGGCGTTACGTCACTGTACTCCCCCTCCCCTCTGTGAACTGTTGAGTGTTTGAGCACTCAGAGGGAAACAGCCATACAGAAAGTCAGAAACTTGTGAATGAGGTAAAATGGTCTGTCGGGAATGCTGCTATGAATAGTGCTTACTTATAACGTCTTGTTGTCAGTTCACTTTCATATATAGAAACTGAATCTTTTTGGTTTAGGCATCTTAGTCTTGTAGGAAGAGGATTAGGGCCACTGAAAAAAAAAGGTTAACTGATTTTTTATTTTTTTTAGTTTAACATGGGGGGAAAAAGTCAGAATTCTGACTTTTCTCAGAATTCTGACTTTAATCTCAGAATTCTGACTTTTTTCTCAGATTTCTGACTTTAATCTCAGAATTCTGACTTTTTTCTCAGAAATCTGACAGATGATCAATGTTTCTAATCAATTTACAGTTTTTTTTGGTGGTGGGGGGGGGGGGGGGGGGGGGGGGCGTTGGTACTATACAGATATATAAAAACAAGAAGGTCTAACTAAAAAATAACCAGAATATATGTTTAGAGTAAAGATTGACTACTTGTGTTTACACAAGCACACAATTTCAAATCTGCTGAGCTTGCTGTGCAAGAAAATGTAAAATATACGTATAAAGAAATATAACAGGAAGTACTGCTAAAACAAACTAAATGTTAAATAATGTAGATATTGGTTTAAAAAATTCTTCAGATTTGGAAATTTGGAAGGAATACATAATTCTGAAATTAATCAACAAATCTGGTAAAAAAAAAATAAATAAATAAAAAATAAAAGTTGCACTTTTTTACTTGAGGAATTTGTTGAATAACTTCATAATTATGAGTTTAACTAGTTGGAGGTAATGCTACACTTCTCTGCTTCCTGTCCTGCTCATAAAAGGTAAACATTATAAACCCACCATTAATTTTCTACACTATTTGGAAAACACAACACAAATGTAATATAACAAAAGTATGTTTAACAACAAACATGTTAGCATCAAGCCATAGCCGTGTCTGTTTTAGAGACTAGCTCTCTTGTTTTAATGACCTTCTGCTCCTCCATTAATGAGGGGACCCCTCGGGCGCATAAAAAGTTGCCTAATTCTGTCATTTTCCACCAATGTGTCACTGGCTCTCTCAAACAACTCACATCTTTGTCAGTGAAGCTGAGTGCTCCACATCTCTACCTTCATGGTGCCCATCTACATTAAGATCCAAAATTCTGAGAAAAAAAGTCAGAATTCTGAGGAAAAAAAAGTCTTAATTCTGAAAATAAAAGTCAGAATTCTGACTTTTTCCCGTATTAAACTGAAATAAAATGTAAAAATCACTTAACTTTTTTTTTTTCAGTGGCCCTAATCCTCTTCCGTAGTCTTGGGCTGATCACTCATCCAATATTTAACTGCTAACTTTCTCTAGACGTTTGCCACGCTAGCCAAAATGTTTTTTTTATATATTTTTTTTTATATCTCATTTCAGTACAATGCCACCACCAACTAAAAGGCTGAAACAGCAGTAGGACTTACTCAGATTTTTTTAAAAGAGAAACGTCAGTGTGAGTAACAGTCACCTAACACAACTTGTGTTGAAATTAGCCCGGTCTGGGCGTGCGTTTTACGAGGATTTTTTATTTTTTGCATGGTTTTGATTCGCCGAAATGGACAGATGTTATACCTGCCGCGCTCCTGATCGTTAGTTAACCACAGGGAGAATTAATTCTAATTCTTAGCAGCGGCGGCCGCATTGGTCGTGCAGTGGACTGCTGCACAACCACTAATTAACCAACTAATTAACTTCTGCATCTTTATTTCCTCAAATAAACTGCTGGCTCCTCTTTTTACACTATAAACAGATTAACACAACATTGACAACTCTGTAGTTTTCTCTGTTCTGTACTGCAAATTGGAATTAAAGGCTTCTACCAAAGGTCTGGACAGACTGGCCACCTGTCTAGAGTGTACCCTGCACCAGCACCTCCCGACCCCACTGAGGGACAGGGTGTACAGAAAATGGAAGGATGGATGGATTTCTACCAAAGGTTGATAATGCGTTTTTGAACCAGATGCTTCAAAGCGCCCTGTCCGTAATTCTTCAACACACTGTCAGCTCCCTCTGTCAGTCAACCTATATAAATTCATTTTTGACCATTATTGCAAGTTTGACAAAATAAAACATATCAAACTTTGCACTTGTGTGGCCTACTGAATTGTTTTGATTTTCTAGTGCGTATGCGGACACTAAATATGCCAAGGGCTGAAGCCCTTGAAAGACATCTCCCTTTGCTTAATAAAAGACTCCAGTCATTTTGTTTGGTGATATGCTCACATCTTATGAACAAATGCATTATGTTAATTTTAAATGCATTATTTTTGCAAACACATTTATAAAGGAATAAAGTAAAAGATTAAATAGCCTTTTTTTAAGTAGCGTACTTAAGATATGTTTCTGTTGGATATTTACGAATCTCAGATTTCCGACATGTGTCCCCCCCAATTGTAAACATATTCCTACGCCCTTGTTGCTGTGTGTTAGAACAATAATTGAAAGAGTGATTCGAGAACTAATCATGGTCAAACAGTTAATTCTGCACATACATGGAATAAATTCCCCACAACTTCTGTTCAAAATATTACATATTACATATTAAAGTTTAAGATGGATCTTGAATTTAAAAAACAAAGTTTATCTGGAAGAATTTGGAATATGATCATATTAGATTTTCACTAACTTAAAGAAATTGGAATGTTTTTTAGACCAATTCACAATGCAAATCCATGAGGTGAATAAAACATTATTTGTGTCTGATATGTGTGATATCTTTTAAGAAATGGATGATATTTAACTTCAAAGCTTTCCAAAATAAGATGGTCTTGTCTTTCCAGTCTATCATATAAACTCAGCGATAAGCTTTAGAGAATGAAAAATGGAAATTTATGTGTAAGAAATGTCATGAAATTCAATTACCTACAAAGCTGAGTTAATTAAGCTAAGGTTTTCTTTATTAGCATCTCATCTTATCTCAAAGAGGTTGAAAAAGAGGTTTTTTAGCAAAGGAGGTCACATTCCCACAGGCACTGCTGAATGCACACAAAATGGACACACATGAAAGCCTCCAATGTTTATGGATTATACAATCTTGTCTAACAGACCTAGTGAATGATTTCCTTTTTATCGTTTGCAAAATAAACCTACAACATAACTGCTTATTAAATCAGGAAATAAAACAATGTTATTAGGTTCAAGGAGGGTGGAGATATAGGACACTGAGTTTATTGAGGAAAATCTGCTCCTGACCAGGGTAGCTCTTGGTAGAATGTTGCTGTGGTAACAGAAACCAAGGTTGAGTAAACTCTCTTTGTGAAAGGGAAAAATTAAGAATTCCTCTGATTTTAGGTTTTGAAAACTTTGAGTTCTCAGTAAACCTGCTTTATGAAACATGCCGCAGAATTCAATGTTTTTATTGTGATTTTTAATGTGATATACCGACAAAAAAGAGCATGTAGTTAAACAAAAAGTATACAAGATTCTTAATTTTTATTTTAACAGTGTATAAACTAGTTTATATACTATTAATTAGAACAGGGTGACCATTCATCCGGGATTTTGGTCGACTACAGTGCACCGCGTAGTGGAAACACACCGGGCACTCGAACTGAGCCGTGAGCTCCGGGGCTGGTCTCGAAACCCCGGGGACGGGAGGCAGGGAGCCAGCGGGGAACAGAGATACCGAACCTGACCCGATGATGGTAGCCTGGACACAGGCCGCCCCATGCTTCCCACTGCCTGCCTTACTGGCACCCCGCCCCCATCCTCTGGCTGAGAACAGGTGGCTCATGGCCCTCAGCTTGTTAGGTATTTGTGTTTTTGTTTACTTACAGGGTGGCAGGCTTGGTGGGTTCCAGCTGTTACTCCTTGATAACAATCAGTGGGGGTCTTTATATTGGAGAAGTTTCAAGGGGCAAGCTGCCAGTTGGTTCCGGTCTCTCAGTGGTAAAACAGGTCAAGCTCTGTTAGTGATCTAAGCTCCCAGAGTCTCCTCTAACCTCTCCTTGCTCTCGTCCTCCACCGACCCAGACTGGACGCTCACCAGGACCAGGTCCGTTTCCTACATCTCCTCACTACTCTGGGACTGCCTCCTCTACGGTGACTCCTTACAGGACCAATCAGCCTGCCTGTCCACCCTCAGTCCAACACACAACCATCCTCTGGAAAAGGATCCAAACTTAGACTCTCTCTCTCCTTGTGTCCGTCCAAGTTGACTGAGCACTTCTCCATTAAACCAGGAAATAAACCGTTACATCTGCCTCTGTGTCCGCAGTCTTCGCTTGCTTAAGAGTCTGGTTAAGCACGATGTCACAGACGAGGTCCAGTCCAGTCAGCGGCCCAGCAGTCGAAACTTCATAGTGTCAGGTGTTTGCTCATCAAACAATATTTTAGTAGTAAAAGGTCAAATAAAAAGGCTATGTTTAAGATTTATTTAATAACAACTTACAGTATGTGGGCTAGACGAGGCACAGTTTGTAGCACTATTGCCTTGCAGCAAGAAGGTTCTGAGTTAGATTTTCAGCCCAGGGAATCAGACGGCTCAAGAACTCCAAAAATAGGACCGTTAGGTTAATTGGCTTCTCCAAATTCTCTCTGTTGCCCTGTGCCAGAGTGGCAACCTGTGGAGAGCTCCTCTTCCCCATAGTCTTTGATAACTAAGAAACAAAAATGTTTATTTTGTTAAAGTGGTTTGTAATAAAAAAAATGTTTTAAAAATTGTAATCGTTTATACCACTAGTATAAACATGTGTTTAGCTTTCTTTACCACCTAAAGAGTTATCACTAAATTCAGCACATTGCTGTTAATTTCATTTGACTAACACATGGGTCTTTTAAGGGAATAACTACAGCTGTTCATGAGGGATTTTTTTTTTTTACATTTGTAAACTACACATGAAACATAGCAGACAGCTCAAGCAAAAAGTTTTAGCTGCAGTGCATAGTTAAGTGTAGATTGGGCGTGCAGCTGGCGCAGCGGTTAGCATGCACGACCCATGTATGGAGTCCTTAGTCCTCGACGTGGCCGACCCGGGGTCGAATCCGACCTGTAGTATATATAGAAAATATAAAAATATGTTTTCAAGCTTTAAAAGATCTCGGAGAAATTTTATCCAACAGGGAGAGTTATATGCTTCAACACAACTTGGCCAGTTATATTATTCATAAGAAAAGTGGTCAAGTTGTGTATGCCTAAGCTAGGTAACAGATTACATTTCACATCTGCTCTCAGCTTTACTGATATGTGTTTGATCCATTAATGTATCAAGACAGGCTCCTTCTTATTTTCAAACATACTAGAACCACTTTACTCTTCCCTTGTCTTATCAGTTTTTTTGGAAATTGAGCTTTACTCATTCAACCAAATTAAACTCTATCTATATTACTGACGTTCAGCAGAGGAGAGCTGTCCATGATGCCTCAGCCTGTGTAAAATTCCAGATGTGACTCAATTGCTTTTTATTATCAATGCAAAGTAAAATGCATTGTGGAGTGGTAACTCTGGAGGAGCTGCAAAGATCCAAAGCTGCTGTAAGAGAATCTTTTGATGGATAAACTATCATCCATGCACTCTGGTCTTGATGGAGGCAGGGCAGGAAAAAACAACAAAGATAAAGAATTAACTAATGCCTATTTTTGCATCAAAATGGTGAAACTTGATGAAATAAAGCTAAATACTTAGTATAAAATATTTTAAGAAAATGTTATGAGTTAAGAAATTTAAGAGCATGGCGGCTTTTAGCAAGACACTTACCAAATATATACACGTGTATATATTTGTGTGTATATATACATATATATGTATATATGTATATATACGTATACATATGCTCAATGTGCATGCGTGTTTGTACAGTATGTATGTATATACATTATTTCTATATGTAACAGTTTAGAAAATATATGTAAACATTTCTGTACTTCACAATTGTGCACCATTTTATGTTACTGTCCTCAGCTAGAAAATATGACTGGAAGATACATTTTCTACTGCACTTTGCATGCAGTTGTTACAACTTTTTGTGGCACATTAGTCATGTAGTTTTAAGTGTCCTGCCAAGAAGATTGAGAACAAGATAAAAAAATAAACCATTTTAACAGAATAAAAGTAGTCTCCCATTTTAGCCATTATGTTGTAACTCTCATGTAATGACTGGCTAATTTTAAGCCAGGTGCTTGCATGCATCAAGGAACTCAATCAGCGTGCCAGGCTGACAGCTACATTTTGCTAGTATGGACAGTGACCTCGATAATGTCCAGAGAGGTTTTGGCAACAAGAAAAGAACAACACAACCAGTCACTGCAACAACAGCAGGAGAGCATAACTCAGCTTTATCTCAACAATTAATAATTGAGACATGCTCTGTGAGTTTATTTAGGATTTATCCTTTGAATTTGGGCGGCTGTTAGTTAGGAGAACAGTAGCAGGGAGTGTAATTTTGAAATGAAAAACAATCACTAGATGGAGGATGATTATGTTTAAAAGTGCGTTCCACTGAAGTGCAAATGTGCAACTTGATTATACTGTGTATACTGCGTTATATTTGTGTCTTGGTTAAAAAATTAGCATATTTGTTTTTTAGTTCATTAAGATGCGCAGATCCTAATTACAAGGGAGGCAGCGCTTGTAAACAAAAGTCACATGGAGTGCACAAGGATTTTGCTCATTAACCACTAATGTGGGATAAGGTGTGCGCAAACAGGGGAGTCGAAGCAAATCCAGTTCATACTGATTATCGGGAAGAAAATTCTAGCCATTAATTACATTCTCAGTGGTATTCAGACTAGTAAAGCGCATTAATAATTGTTGTTGTTTTTTTCAAGCTGGTCCAATTAACTAGATTTTATGTTTTTTTTTTTTTTCATATTTTATTCTTATGAATGCCTCTCCTAAAACTGGACAAAACACAAGTTTCATTGTTTTAGATGTAAGAAACTTAAAAGAATGTTTTATGAAGAACACTGACGGGCTGGTTGCATGAGGATATACATAACCAGCTGCCACTCAGAGCTTACCAGCATAACATGGGAATTGCAGAGAGTGCATCCAATGACCAAAACATTGATCTGAAGACAATCAGGACTCGTTATTGCCTAAAAACAAAAACAAAAAAAACATGATTAATATTGGCCTTGTTACCAAGGTGATTCTACTGATTTAATCGTATGCTACAATGGTGGCATGTGGGTTGCAGTGGTTCTAGACTTTACCAAGGGAGCAAGTTGGGGCCAGTGATCAAAAAAAAGAAAAAAACCAAAGCGAGCCAATGAGCCACTAATGGATGTGGAAACCTATCTACCAGATAAAGATTGTGGATTGTGATCCTATCTCCTATATATCCTATACCGGTATATATATATATATATATATATATATATATATATATATATATATATATATATATATATATATATATATATATATATACACACACACACATGCCATGATGTAACAGCTGTAGAAAATAAGAGCGTGGAAAGAAGATGTCCAGGTAAAATATAATAATGGATGGATGGATGGATGGATGGATGGATGGATGGATGGATGGATGGATGGATGGATGGATGGATGGATGGATGGATGGATGGATGGATGGATGGATCCACATCTTGGCTGAGTAGGCCACCCACGGCGGCCTGCCGGGATAACTTGGGTCTCTGACGCTTTTAGGTAGATTTAAAAGTAGCCTATATGGTGACAAAGTAAATGCAGAAATTAAGTGCTAATATAAATGTTCTTTCTTTCTCACTTTTTGTCAAGTGTAAGGTATGAACAAACAACATTTGTATACTCACCTTCATCGGTTACTTCTGCTGGTGATGGAAAGCATTGCAGCTGTACTTTTCTCTTAGAATAAGATAAATAGATAACATACACTTGAAATAAGACAATCCAAATGTGTTTTCTTATTTTTAGAGTAAATTGTCTTGTTCCATTGGCAAAATGTCTCTTTTACCTCCTCAGTCCAAGAACAAATGCACTTATTTTAGGAAAAAATTACTTTTTTAGATTTAAATTTTTTTTCCAGTGTGAATAATGACATTCTTGCAAATAAAAATCAACACTAATTGAAAAAGAAAAAGAAAATCTCTTGATAAAAAAAATGGCTGAAGTTTTTAATTCATGTTTCATTAAAAAAACTCCCTTTTGTTTTCTTTGTATTTTTGCAAGGTTTGTTTTTCATTCAAAAATTAGTTAAAGTAAGACCTTAACCTGTTCGCAAAACTTTCCTAATTCTAAGCAACTTGAGGCATATTTTAATGGCTAATGGATTCACATGACTGTACGCATGTGAGCCTGGAATTGGGCTGCTGTCAGATGTTAAAAGTACCTTTCTGTACTGCTGTCAGTGCAATCATCCTCTGCAGTTTTCACCTCCAGCTTTCACCAAAGCCAAAATTTATGACTGCTTTCAGAGAGCTTATCAGGAGTGTTGCTCACATCACATTTAATTTAAATCCACTTTATTTATATACCAGCAGTTCATATCTGAAGTAATCTCTTTTTATGAACCACACAAAACCATAGGGCACACAAACACTAGAAGTAAAATAGAACAAGAAATAAAAGAAAAAACTGAAATGGAATGAAATTATGAAATGAAATGAGATTTATTTTGAACATGATACAAATATAAAAAAATAAAATAGTGCACAGTAACAAGAAGTGCATAAAAAAAGAAGAGAAAAATACAGATATTTGTTTCCATTAACATATCATGCTCAAATATGGGGTAGGAAGAAGTGAAAACTTATTAACTAGTACCCCCTAAACACATAAAAACTTACAGTCCTACTGTTATAAAAAAAAAAAAAAAAAAAAAAAAGAAAAAAATCAAAGTCAAGTGAAAGTAAAAGTGGCAGTCAGCAGTTACTAATATTTACCTAAAACATTTCCCTTTTTATGCTGGTTTGTCTTTTCAAACCCTTACACCAAGTTGTTATCTGTAATACACACATTTTTGCTTTCTCTCACTCATATGTCTATCTCTATTGAAAATGACCTCCTTTTTATATTTTCTTTTGAATTGTATTAAACTTTTGCTTTGTTTTAAATCTTCATTTAAGTTGTTCCATAACTTTACACCTTTAATTGAAATACAGAAACCTTTTCTTGTTGTTCGCAACTTGCGCATCTTTAAGTTTGAGTAACCCCTTAAATTATACCCCACTTCTCTTTCAGAAAACATGCTCTGCATGTGCTCAGGTAACAACTTTTTAGATACTTTAAACATAAATTGAGCCATTTTAAATTCTACAAGCTCGTCAAATTGGAGAATTCTGGATTTTTTGAAGAGTGGGTTTGTATGCTCATAATAACCAACATTATGGATTATTCTAATGGCTCGTTTCTGTAGGATGGTTACCGGATGTAAAGAGCTCTTGTAATTAACTCCCCACACTTCACAGCAATATGATAGATATGGTAAAATCAGAGAGTTATATAGGATATGAAGTGATTCAGCATTCAATACATGTCTAGCTCTAGCCAATATAGATATGCTTCTACTGAGTTTACCCTGTAAATGTTTAATATGAGGTTTCCAACTGATTCCAAACTCAATCAATAATCAGGAACATGAAGAGGAAAAGGTAAGCCTGGTACTATCAGCTATCAAAACTTCACAACCTAAATTTAAACATAAAAACACACTGGATTTCAAAAGCCTTAAGGAGGAATCAACAAAGACATGACAGCTGAGCTGAAACAAATTAGAAGGGAAAGCTATCAAAATATATCCACAAATTCTGAGTCAGTGCCTCAAGAACAGGCTAACGAGGGCTAAATCATGTGTAGCTGAGTCAGAGGCATTAGATATATCTTCAAAAGAAACAATAGTTAAAAAATTAAATCATAAAGTGACACTAAGGAACTTTTAAAGTTGATGGATCTAGAGAGGAGATTCTGAAGGAAAAGCATTTATTGTATGGGGTTGCATAAGGAAGAAAAAAGTAATTAAATTGTTTGTAGACCAGTTGCTATCCCATTGCAATCCAAAGACATTAACCGTTATATACAGCAAACCCACCATGCATTAAAGATTCCATATTATGCTAAATTCATATTATAGAGGTTTTGTAACAGTCATATGTGCCCTAAAACCTGTGTATGAGGTTTATAGGTGGAAAAAAAATCCCTTTTACCTCTATCATTGTGTTTCTCCTCCTCTTATCTAATGTGTGCTGAAAATCTTGTCACCGTTATTTTCTGCTGTGTGTCTCCTGGATTTCCCTGCTGATTTGACAAACACCCAGTTTGGGTATGCACAGGTTTGAAGACCATCTTTGATATGTTTCTGTTCTTTGTGCTTCCCTTCTTTTTTATTAGGGACATGCCCAGCCCAGTGTTGTAAGGTTCTGATGACTGAAAGTTTGTGTTCCAGTGGGTGGTGTGAGTCAAAAATAAGATATTGGTCTGTGTGAGTGCATTTCCTAGACACTTTAATGTTAATGTTTCAATCTCCTTCCATGCTCATCAAACAGTCCAGAAAAGGAAGCTTGTTGTTGTTGGCATCCTCTCTGGTGAATCTGATGTTGTGGTCAACCGAGTTGATGTGTCTTGTGAAAGCTTCCACTTCTTTCAGCTGGATTTTGACGAATGAGTCATCCCCATATCGAAACCAATGGTATCTTGGTGTTCCTCTGAAGGAGTCTAAAGGTCTCTTTTTCATTTCTTCCATGTAAAGATTGGCTACAATTGGTGACACAGGAGAACCCCTGGCACAACCATTCTTCTGTCTGTAAAAAGTATCCCTGAAATGACATAGCTTGTGGAAAGACAAAGGTCCAGTAGGGTGAAGATCTGGTCCAGAGATAAATTAGTCCTGTTGTTGAGGTCAGTGTCTTGTTGAAGATGTTTCCTGACTGTTTCGACTGCCTCTGATATAGGTATGCAATTGAAAAGAGAAGTACCATCAAAAGACACCAGGGTTAATCCTGGCACCATCTTTAAATGTGTGACTTTGTTTGCAAAGTCTTCGGATTTTTCTATGTGATTTGGTGTGTTTCCCACCAAGGGGGCTAAAATATTAGTAAGCTGTTTAGAAATGTTGTATGCTACTGAGTTAATCCTGCTGACAGTGGATCTAAGTGGTGTCCCTTCTTTGTGAGTTTTTGGGAGTCAATGTATGCATGGAAAGTCCTCCAGGGGAGGACATTCAGTAGCACTAACTCAGTAATGGAGAGCAACATGGACGGTAGCCAGAGCGAAGTCAGCATTGTTTATTATTCCACTCTTTCATATGTCCAAATCTCTCTCACCAGAAGTGACTCTCACGGTGTGATGACGTCTTTACGTTTTTTTCACTAGTATTGTGTAATTTATGGGGTCAACTCGGCTCTGGTGTTCCCACAGCATGTCGATCAGAGCCGAGGCGATTTTAACACAGGTTGCTTGCCAAGTCATTTGACCCAGGTGCACACGCGTCAGTGAGCTGTTGCCACTGCCACTAAAAGCCGATTGTTCCCGATTTAAACAGGTTTTTCAGTGAGTGTGAAAGGGGTATAACACTAAAATAGCACAGTGTTGGGTCTCTACTGTCAGCTGTATTTGCACATGAGGGCTCGATTCAGTCACTGAAGGGATGTTAGTCTTGGCTAACTTCTGACAGCTTCAAGGAGACCTTAGTGCAAAGTTGCTTTCTTCCATAAAACAAAGGAAGTATGGGCAGACAGGATCACAAAAGTCATTTGAGAAATAGGGAAATTATTTGATTATGGTACTCATAACAGTTTTCAAGTCAAAGTTTGGTCCATAGAAAGTCTTTTCAAGTGTTAAATATCATGACCAGACAGCTTCCTCTCCCTCTTATCTCTTGTATTTCACAACATTGTAGATCCTTTTAGAACCAATTGTATCCAGCCTTCACCATGTTTTAATGGTCTAACAAACAGTCTCTATAATATTGTTATTGTTTTTTAATTCTTTAAAGCGACAGTAACAGTAAAAATAGACTGCCTGGCCAATGCAGATCCATGTCTGTTTTCCCAAAATCATTTGTTTTTAGCCTTCGCAATCATGTTTTTCCCATGGTAAAATATAAAAATACACTGAAAAATCAGCTGTGGCCAGAACTTTTATCTTGAAAGGCTGTAATGAAAATCTGTTTTACAAATTAAAAATCCTAACTTTTTGAATAAATGAATTGAAAATACCTTGGAGAAACTATCAACAATTACATTTTACATTAACTGCTGTTTTTCAAGATGAAATGTCACAAGATCCTATAACGATTTTAAAAACAAGTACTGAAAGAAGAGGTCTGAGTTTATTTATAGATCCTTACCATGATATGACACACTGTTCAGACCATATCAGTTCACTTTGATCCAACTGTTACAAAATAAAAACACAGCTGTGATCCATTCAGCAGCAACAGAGCAATATTTTCAGCACAGGAGAGTTGAGGAAAGCAAAGAAATGTTAGTAGGGTTCTACCAATTGAGCAAACATGTTAGAATAGGACAATCTCAGTTATTCCTTGTACATAAATCAGGCTTTTTGCAATATTTTGTGAGGATTTAAAGTGTAAAATTCTCTTTTACAGCAATTGTTCTCCACCTATATTTAAACATGAGATCTAAATTTGACAACAATATTATCACTGATGCATTCCTCTTTCAAACCACTCTGTTCCCCCTATTATTAAACATTAATGAATTACTTAAGTAACACAAGCTACTCAGTGTAGATCAGTATCTAGCTTTTTTCTTGGGCCTGTTCAATCCATGTATGAAATCTGTGCAGTGGCAGACCTTTGATCAGGGAGAAACCAGAGCCAGTTTCATGGTTAGAGAGCCATTTTTAGCCATGAGATATGAAAGATCTCAGTTATCTGCCAATCCTGGTTTACTTGTACAGGCAACAAAGATTAAGTTGCTACTAGTAATTGCTGACTGTGTTCTGTCATTTGAGAAAATATTTGTGAAGATTGATTTAATTCTAAGTTGGTAATCCTCTGCATAAGAAGAACAAGATTTTTTTTTTTCATTTTACTTTGTTTCTCCCTCAAAAATAGTATTACATCATGCAAATAACTATGGGGCACATCATTCATGTAAAAAACAGCAAGCACAGGGCTTGTTTTACAAAAGGTGTAAAGCAACTACATGTGCCTCAGTCAGGGTGCTTCTGTGTACCCCCTCTAGCTGTGCATTATCCGTTCTGGTGCCGGATTAATGGGGCAATTGATCAACGGTAGACTTGTGTATCCAAGAAAGCAGCTGCTCTGTCACCTACAGGAGAGGCCGACACAGAAGCACCAATCAGTGCAGCTGCAGCCTGATTGATTGCTAATACAGGATTGGACGAAGCACTGAAGAATGTCTTGGTGTCAACATCCCTTCTCCAAATGTCCACTCCACAGAGGAAGCTGGAGATGGTTTCTACAAGGTGGAAAGTGAAAACACTAGTGTAATGCAAAATTGCATAGTCTAGATCAAATATTCCGCTGTGGCTTCAGTACAATGATCTATCTACTCTTGGAAGAGACATCCTGTGTTATTGCATAGGTTAGGATTGATATTTTTAGCATTCTAATGGAAAAAATAGGAAGACAGCAACCAGTTTTTGGATTTCAATTGGCAGGCATGTCAAAGCTTCCTCTTTTAAAAACAACATACAAGTCTCCAATATAAAGAGAAGGAAATTTAGGTGATTAGAGGATGGTATACCGTTCAGAGAGACAGAGAGCTGGAGAGTTTTCAGCAAATGAAGAAGCATAATTTAGATAAACATGATTTTTACAGATACCTGCAATTAAGAAACTATTATATGACTGAAATCAGGTGGGATCCCTCTGTGGAAATGAATAGGCTGATCAAAATAGCGATAAATTCATTCAGTGGAACAAAGCTTAAAATAATTTATACTCTATATCAAAAACTAATGATGAATAAACATTCAACTAAGTATATAAAAGAAAAGTGGGAATCAGAGCCTAACACGACAATTTCAGATCAAGATTGGTTATATATATGTGGAAAACACATCAGAGATCCATTAATTCACAGATATGGAGGGAGTTCACATGGAAAAATCTAATATGATTTTTCATCACGCCTAATGTCAAGAATAAATATAAGGGTACAAACAAGGGGTGTTGGTGGAATTGTGGATCAATATATGCCGACCCCTCTCACATATTTTGGTACTGTCCAAAAACTGTAAAATTTTGGAAAAATGTACATGAAACTGTGAAAAAGATTCTGGGATATGATATTCCCATGAGTGGTGTGGTACTATATCTTTGCAATTTCAACATTATCAAAGAAAGGGTAAAAGACATGTATCTGATTAAGATATTGTTAATAGCTACCAAAAAAGCAATTACGAGGAAATGGGGACAGGCAGAAACCGCTTGTCAAGAACAATGGACTGGAATATTAGAAGAAATCTACGTCATGGAAAAACTGACACATCGTCTAAGACTTCAACAAACTCAAATAGAAGAAAAATGGAGGAAATGGACAGCATTCAGGTCAAAAGACAAAGATAAAGAACTAGATAAACCAGATGGGACAAAGGTCAAATAGAGGAATAGCTCCCAAGTAAAAATTTTATGTTATATTAAGTTGAATGTGAAATGTTCCTCTGTTCTATATATGTAAAAAAAAAAGTGAAAAATGTGAGACACACATGGTCTAAGATTTCCAGGAGCAATGCCCTGCTCTGTTTGGGGCCTCCAAACTTCTTGAACTCTATACAAAGAGAGGTGGTCAGATTTGCAAATGCGGGTGTTTAACCAATTTACTGATTAGGAAATGCACTAATTTTGAATTTGTCAACACATGTTCATAAGAGCCTTTGTGTTTACCCTAACCTGTTAAGCCCAATGGGCACAGTAGTGGGCCCAGCTGACATATGCACATTGTGATCTTTTTATTGATATGGCAGAAACATGGTGTCACCTACATTTCTTTTAAGAAGGGACTTTTCCAAAACATGTTTCAAAATAGTTTTTACACAAATACTTTGTTTTGCAGCCATGTAAGCGAACAGAAATAAATGTAATATTCCACCTGACATGTTGGGTTTGAAGATTTAATGTCTGTTACAGTTATTAATGTCTAAACAATTTAATCTCTGTTAAAAACAAAAAAAAACAAAAAAACAGATTGGTTGCCCTACTCGATGCTGACCCTCAGTGGAAAAACATGTTTCAGGACAACAACAAAAAGGTATGAAAACATTTTACTCTCTCCTAAGCAGCTGTAGGTCTTCATGCTCTTCTTGGTTGCTAAACCAAGAACATTAATGATCATCATCATCATCATCATCACCATCATCATCATCATCATCATCATCATCATCATCATCATCATCAACTTTATTTATGGAGTGCTTCAAAACAGCTACAGCTGAAAACAAAGTGCTGAACATAACTAGAAATAATACAACACAATGTAAGAAAACGAAATACAGAATAAAAATATAAGACAAGAATAACAATTTGTTAAAGCTGAATAAACAAGGTCAAAACAACTCTTTCATGTATTAAAAGCCGGTGAATAAAAGTAAGTTTTGAGCAGTTTTTTTTTTAACATTTGGCAGTGAAGGAGCCTACCTAGTGTGCAGTAGGAGGCTATTCCATAAAAGGGGAGCAGCGAAATAGCTCTCGCCCCTATGAGCTTCCTCTTTAACGTTGGTACCTGCAGGAGCTGCTGTTCTGCTAACTTGATTACTGATAATGCTGTGAGTGCGAAAGAAAGAAAAGCATGAAAATTTTGAATGTTGGCTGTAATATGGTGTAAAAAATCCCAAATAGGATGACACAGATCACAACATTACTTCCAAACTTAAAAAACTTTGCGATTCACATTGGAGGACTGAATGATGTTGCTGAGAGGAAGTCAGAAATAATATGTTTTATATAATATATAAAACATAGTTCAAATAAATTTAAATTCAGTTCATTTATATAGCGCCAATTCACAACACGTCATCTCAAACTACTTTAGAGTTCAACAGATCATACAGTTTTCTATCTGAAGAAAACCAGTTAATTGCATTGACCTATTGACTCAAAGGCATTCCCTCACACAAATCATGCTTATAGCGACAGTGGAGAGGAAAACCTCCCTTTTAACAAGAAGAAATCTCCAGCAGAACCAGGCTCAGCCTGAGCGGCCATCTGCCAAGCCGACTGGAGTTCAAGGAGACAGAAGCAGATATACAGAGAGAAGCAGAGATACAAAAGGTAACTGTCAACCAGCCCCACATGTGGCCCTATCCAGGAAACACACAGCCAGGTAGGCGAGCTCCGAGCCAACTTCCGTGTCAGAGGTTAAAGAGAGCACATCCAGCCAGTCACAGTCAGAGAAGCAGGACTACACTTAAAAACAGTCTGAGCTCGAACATCTATAAACAAAGGTGTTGTTGGCAGCAGCGCAGCAGATATTTCTCTCCTGGACAACGTCACAGTCAAACAGGAACAGACCAGATGAAGCTACTATGAGGAAAAGCAGAGAGACCATAATGTTAGAGATTGAACTAACACATTCAGCAGAGTGGGAGAATAGAGACAGAATGAAGCAGAATGATGTAGAAGGGCTCCCTATGTCTGCCAACAGTCTAACCTTATAGCAGCATAACTATAGAGATAGCTCAGGATAACCTGAGCCACTCTAACTATAAGCTTTATCAAGGAAAGTTTTAAGCCTAGCATTAAAAGTAGACAGGGTTGGTCCTTAGAACAGTAAAAAAAAATGGAATGAACAAAAATAAGGACAGCCGAAAGGGTAGATTAGGGAATGGCAATACATAGGTCTTACATAGGTCCAAACAATTTGCCACCCTTCACACCTGATACGTGTGTGCAAAACACCCAAGTCCTCTCAAACAAGGCTCACACAAGCCCTCCAGAGGCTTCCTTGTAAATCCAACCTTGCAGAAAGCAGAGATGCTGGGCAGTGGGCAGTGACAAAGGGTCTGAAAGAGTGGCAGTCGGTCTGTGCTCGAGTTGAGGTAGGATTATATGCAGTGCTTCAGTGGCTAAGATAAATCTGCCTTTTTAAAGCCACCAAAAAAACCTCTTGAGAATATTCCTTATTTCTACCTTTGTTAATAGTGTTTATCTCTGTATTCCATTTTAAGTGAAAAAAGCTTCATCAACAACCAGTCCCTGATTGGTTGTCGTACCGCGATTTCACAGAAACATTCAGCTCTTTTCAACTTCAGCGAAGGAATTAAGGAAACAGCACTAGGTTGGTTTAAACCTTATTGTCTGACAGATTTCAGTTTGTTCCTGTCAATGATAAATCTCTCAAGCTCTGGGGTTACCTGTGGTGCACCTTACTTTAACTAAAAACTTTAACTAAAACATTGTTAAAGTCTTTTAAAAATGTTTGAAAGAGTATTTGATTTATTGTAATTTATATGTAGAAAAAAGCTCTAACTTGTGGTATGAATTGTAAAATTATGTAACTGTATTTTATATTGCTGTATAAGTACTTAAAATTTCTGATTGTAATTTTAAGGTGTGGGCTTTAAAATAAGCCTGTATGAGTTTGCTGCCTCTCCTTGCACATGTACTGCCTTTATTGTATATAAATTGTAAAACTTTGTGTCCAAACGCATGCTAAATAAAAAAGAAAAAAAAGTATAAAAAGATATTCCTCATGTGACATTCGTCTTTGTGAATGGCATGTACTTATATAGCGTCTTTATTCAAGTCAGGAGACTTGACCAAAGCGCTTTACGCTACATTCATTCACCCACACCCTAACACACTGATGGTGGCAAGCTACATTGTAGCCATAGTTGCCCTGGGGCTCACTGACAGAAGCAGGGCTGCCGTACACTGGCGCCATCGGGCCCTCTGACCACCATCAGTAGACAATGCAGGTGAAGTGTCTTGCCCAAGGACACAACGACACTGAAAGTCAGAGTCGGGGCTTGAACCGTCAATCCTTCGATTTCAGGGCAAACTCATACATCCAACGCCACTGTCGCCCCTGAACACTAACAAAATAAGTGAGAAAAAGAACCACACACTGAAATTCAAATATGAAGGTGGTATTCTGACAATATTTGGCCATTCTGCTATTTCTATCAAATTGACAGAACCGGGCGGACATGGCCCATGTACAGAGGTCTTCGATGCGGCCGACCCGGGTTGGATTCCGAACTGTGGTCCTTTGCCGCATATCTCTCCCACTCTCTCATACCCCCTTTCCTGTCAGCCACTAGTGCCATAAAAATAAAAAAAATAAAAAATAAAAATTTATAGAACCATGAATTGTGCTATCTAGTAGTAAATGCTAGGGGAGAACATCCTACCATCATTTCCTGTCAGATATTTGGTTTCTGCAGCTGGAATTGAATTTAATGAATTACAATTTAATAAATGCTTTGAGTCACTCGATTTTTGAGTCCAATTTTATAATTAAATACTTTCTAACCTCTTTAACCAGAAATGTACCCCAACAATATCTAATATTTGAAAAATGCTCCTAAGGGAGGCAGTGTCTGACAGACTCTCCTCACCATTCCTCCTGCATACTAGCTGATCTTCTGGGTTCACAATGAACGCGATCCGGGCGTCAAAAACGCTTAAACGGGTAATTTTTTTCCCAGGTGAAAAACATTGTTTAACACATTTTTAAGCAAGAAGGTAAACCTCAAAACATAATCTGGGCAGTCAATTGATCAGGATTATGTTCCTATTAGACCCAGACTTGTGTAGCTGTCAGGAGCTGTATCAAGCCGCTGCCTACATGTGCAGCCATCTTGGATATTACAAAATTAATAAAAATGTATTTTTTCAGATTTTAAGAAATTGGAGTTCAGGTGGAGTTCAGAAAATTTAACCCACACTGAAAGCTTTCTTTTGCGGCCAGCCTGTGGGGAATTTCCTGCTGCTGTTTGTAGCGGCTGAAAGTGAATATAAAGAGTTTTTTAGGTTTGTAGTAAACTGTAACTGCAAGTACCAGAATATACAATCGAATATTTTTCGTCGGCAGGTTTTGAAATTTTTAGTTAATTTGGAGTTTTATAAACTATTTTGCCATAGTCCATAACAAATGTTTTAATGCAGTAATAATGTTTAGAGCTCACTCTCTTTTCTTGTACATAACAATGCATTCTCTCTGTTTCTTTTAAAACCTTTGGAGTTTAAACTCATTATATTTATTTATTTTCATATGCTGAATGTCTGCAGAAGCAGTGTCTGTCTCCCAAAAAACACTCCTCGATCAGCTCCTCTGATGGTTGATGCTACGGGGTCCAGCAGCTAAAGTTCAAATTGCTGAACTCCAGTGTTGGATGCTTGGACATCAGAATGCTCAGAAGCACTGCTTCTGATGCTTGAATGTGCCGCCGGACCTCTTGACACCGTTCCCAAATGACTTTGCATGTATATTGCTGCCTTTGACACCGACATGTTCGATGTGAACGTGTGAAGGTAGATTTGATTCTTTATTATTCAAATAAAAAAAAGGTTGCTTCATTCAAAAAATGTTTTCAACTAAAAACACCTTAATTTCAATGAAAAAAAGTATTCAGTCAAAGAAAAAAGTGCAAAAATATAGTTGAGACTCAAAAAAATACATTTGAACACTGCTTTTCTTTGATTGAAAATATTTTCTTTGATAGAAGTCAAGCTTTTTTTGTAATTGAAGTAACATTGTTTTCTGATTGTACCATATAATGGGTAGGATATTTGTGTCTGTCATTCAATCAAAAAAGAAGTTGCTTCAAATAAACAAACAACACAATCAATGAAAAGATAAATGTTTCTAATTGTAGAAAATAGTTTTTTTGAATGCAAATAAAATATTTGATACTTCAAAAATATAATTTCAACACTTTTTTTTTATTGAAAATGTTCTCTTTGATCAAAGTAATCTATTTTTTGTTTGGGACTTACATGGGTAGGACATTTTTGTCTTAATCATTCAGTTACAAAAAAAATTGTTTCAATCAAAAAAAAGAAGTATTTTCAACCAAAGAAAAAAATGTTCAAATGAAAACGAATACCCCCATAAAAGTGAAAAAAAGATTTGAAGTGTTTTTTTGTTGTTGTTTTTTCATTTATTTATTTTGACACAGATGTCCCGCAGTGGGCAGGTGCTTCTCTATTGGTCAGACATGTTTGATTGACATGTATCTACACCAACAACATCTGTCTGACAAAGAAGTCATGTTCTCCAGCAATCTAAAGCAAGCGAAGGAAGAAGTCGTAGGGTTATTGGTAAGTAGATAAAACAGCTTGAAAATAATTGGTATCATGTTATTACCCTATTGTGTTGATATTTACAATAAATTGTAGGCTTAGTAACTTAGTTAATGTTGGTGAATTTTTATGATGGTGTTAGGTTAGATAGCTAAATATTTGCAGACATGATAGCATTGTGTGCAAATGGCTAGTTGATAGAGTTCCTCTATGGCCCTCCACACAAAAGCTTGCTATGTGCTAGTTCTGTGTTATGTTATACTAATAGTGCTCAAAAAACAGACCAATGCCCACAGCACTGCGTTTTTAGTAGATGGTTTTGAGAGCGGGATATAGGCTACATTTGCTGTTCTTACATTGAGCTGCACACTGCGTCCCCATGTCGCCCAAGTGGCAAATACTGCACGTGCTTGTTGCTGACTCTCCCTAATTGCACTCTCACTACAGGACTGGACAGACTTTCAGGATCAGAGCTGGCACTGTTCCCTCAGTTTTCTGCTTCCTTGCTCATCTATGCAAGGTAGGTGTATGACTATGTTTAAGATGACTATAATCCAATGCCATATTATATGAAGGAAAAAATATGCTTTTTTTTTAATAAACTACAAAATTATTTCAATATCTTTGGTTTTAATCTGTGGCTACCAGGACGTCTCAGACCTCAAAGAAAGCACAAGAGCTCCAGTCAGTGGACACTTCCCATCTTGTCCAAGAGGCAGAGCACATCTCTGTGCCTAATCTTCCAAAAAAAGTAAACAAAAAAACAGTCCACTGGACTTTGTTTTCCAAGTTTTAAGATGTTTCACCCCCAATCCAGGAATTGTTTTCAATAGTTTGAGTTGAAAACGGTTCCTTGATGGGAAGCAAAATGGTTTCAAACTTGGAAAAAAGTCCACTGGATTCTTTTTTAACTTTTTTGAAATGACTATGACCTCAGTGACCAAGAATATTCACCAGAATGTAAAGCATGATGTAATGCATCAGTGTTGTGATAACACTGATGCATTACATTTAGGCATGTCTGTATTTATTTATAATGAAGTAAAAAAGTGGGGCAATTAAGAACACACTGTACTAATAAATATTGCCAAAACATCACTCATAATGTTTTTATCTATTTTTGTACTAGGACCACTCCTATGCTCTGCCTTCATCCAATGAAGACCTGAGAGCCAGACTGAGGGCAGCCTTGGATAGGGTGTGGAGAGTCTGGAAAGAGAGAAAGAAGGAATGCCAAGGACAGAGAGAAGAGCAAAGAGCACTGTGAGTGGTCTTCTGGAAGATTTCAGAGAGAAGAAAATCATAAACGAGGAGTTCAAACAGCAGCTTGACACATACTCGGGTAGAATAAAAAAAACGTGTAAAATAAACTTTATTAACACATTTTCTTTACCCTGGTGACAGTGTTGTGCCAATGTGAAAGCAAATCCTTTTATGGAATGGATGACAATATATTTTAAGCCCATTTCTGTGACTGTACTTTTCTGTGCTTCACTGTGTATTACAAATACTTTGTTGGGGTATCCTGCTTTGCCATATTTATACTGACAGAACATTTCCCTAAAGGTACCTGTCTGTGATAGGGTTCATCATCAACACCAGAGATGGCAAAAGTACTCACTTTCCGTACTTGAGTAAAAGTACAGATATTTGTGTTTAAAAATACTCTGGTAAAAGTGGAAGTACTGATTAAACTTCTTTACTCAAGTAAAAGTAACAAAGTACAGGCTTGTAAATTTACTTAAAGTATAAAAGTAGAAACCACTTTTTTTCATATCGTTGCCTACATTTTAAATGGATGTCTGCCAATAGGACTAGATCTCCGTTGTGTTCATTTTCAATCATCTCGTCGTCCATGCTACTATGCTAACGCCACCGCCATCAAGCTGCAATGATTTGCCGCGAATGAATACTGCCAAATCTGTCGATTCATCTTGTAATGGTGCGTCAAATGCAACGTAGATTCCCATCCAATTAGATTGAATTTGGTATTGATGATGTGAAAAATAATAACGGTAACTCCATTGAAATGATTCAAAACTAAAGTAACGAGCCAATTTTTTAAAATGTAAGGAGTAGAAAGTACAGATATTTGTGTAAAAATGTAAGGAGTAGAAGTAAAAAGTCGCCATAAAAATAAGTAGTAAAGTAAAGTAAAAATATCAGAAAAATCTACTTGAGTACAGTAACGAAGTATTTGTACTTCGTTACTTCCCATCTCTGATCAACACACACTAATGATGTTGATTCCAGATTAGCTTCAACACCAACGTTACATCTGTACCTACCACTTCATCACTTGGACCTCCTGTTAATTTAATCAGGGCATCAGGTACAAATTTCCTTTTTTTTTTTTTTACAATATGGCTGTCTTTACATGTGCATATCATCCAGATAACCGTATATGTAAGTATGTTTTTGTGTCTTGTAGGAGGCTGGAATATTAACCCCTGAGCCACTTCCGTGCCAGCTCTCTCCATTTGATGGTGTGATGTGTCTCCGAGTAGATCGGAAAATGTGGTAGCACAGGATGAAACTGTTTCCCTCTTGCCTTTTGAGACGTCCTCCTCTCCAAGAGCCAAAGAAACCAAAGAGCTTCCATTTCCGTTTGCCAGCATTACTGCTGTAGTTTCTGATCACAGCTATTTACCAACCTACTTTGGTGGTCTATTGGACAAAGCCCTAGGGTACATCTCAGGGTTTGTTGTTGGCCAGGTTCATAGAAAGCTGTCCTGTGAGGTGTGCCGTGGTAGTTTGGTGACTGATGATGAACCTGCATGGTTTGATCAGCGCTATCACCTTCTCACTCAGAAAAACAATGGGGGGCTGATGATTCCTTCTGAGGGCACAGTAAAAGTAGTGAGGTCAGCTGAGCGAACTGTTCGCCAAACAATGTCAGGTCACACTGTCTATGTACTGTAGACCTTATCTGTCAGTATGTCCGGGCCCATGTTGGTTCTGAAGATGTGTTTAAACTTGGAGGGCACATTTATAAAACTCAATTTGGGATTGACAATCACCATTTTGTGCTGATATCACTTGTTGTCTGCCTTCCCTAAACTAAGGCTGCACCATGTGCTAAACTGGACACAGTAAAGCTGCAGAGTGGCAACACTAGGAAAAAGCTGTGTATGACCATTCTTGTTCAAGGTTTTTAGTTTGCATACAGTACAGATTGTTGTTTTTGGATAAGGATGTGCATATTTAGATTTTGAAGCATAAACATCTATCTATAAATAAATATATGTGTGATTATATATATATACTATAACTATATATCAAGATTATAGATGTGTCTATTTATATTATATGTTTGTGTAAATATTTGTATGTGTAAATATATGTATATATATAGATATATATGCAGTGTTGGGAAAGTTCTCTTTCTATGTGAACTAGTTCAAAGTTCAGTTCACACATTTTAAAATTAACTAGTTCAGTTCATAGTTCATAATTCAAAATTTTGAACTAGTTCACAGTTCCAAAAAATGAACTAGTTCATAGTTCTTTCTTTTTTTTCATATATTGCTCAATTACACCTCAATTACACATAGCCTACTGTAGAACCACAGACAGCAATTATTTCATCAGTTGTAACACTGAAACTGTGCGTCAGATTTCATCTTCATATCCAGTTTTGAATCCTTATCCAACCAGGGTTTACATTAGCATTGAGGGGACAGCATTTCCTCATTGTTGCTTTAACGCTTTGTTGCTGTCCATTCACTTTACACTAGTAGCAGCTGCAGCTTTCACCCCTACAGTATATTCTCAAAAACATCAGGAAAAATGTGCTGCTTGAATGGTCTTTTTTATGAGGAATTAGAAAAACAGGAAAGTAGTCTTTAAGGTGCAAATGTTTTTTTTTTTTTTGTTTTTTTTTTGTTTTTTCATTTGAAATTTCATTTCAGTACATACTAAAAAGGAATACTGGAATCCTGGAAAATTATACCAGGCAGGTTTAAGTGCGGACCCTCATGCAGTACCTCCGTGGACCCCCTAGGGGTCGCGGACCCCCTGTTGAAGACCTCCGCTCAAGAACATTTTACTAACACAAACTGAGGGACCAGGCTGAGGTAGGAATTTAAGGTTACTGAAGTGCGGATTGCAGAGAAATGTAAGATTGTTGCCATCATCCTCACCGACCACCTGGTCATAAACCTGTTTTAAGTGATCATACTGCTGCTTTGTCGCCTCCACGGTCGCCTCCATGCTGCATTTTGTTTTGATGACGCACGTGGCTGTAGGCTACGACACTGGTAGCTGGTGTTGCCAGATTGGGTGTTTTTCCGGCTACATATTAAGGCCTGTTTACGGTGTGATTTAGCCGGGGTTTCGCCTGGAGGGCTCTATAGAAATCTGGCAACCTATTTAAAGGAGTTGAACTGAGAGAGCGTGCCGTTCACAGACACCAGAATGAGCAAGTTCACAATAACGTTCATCAGGCAGTAATACAGTACGTTCAGTTCACGTTCGCCCAAAATATGAACGAGTTCATGAACTTTCGTTCAATGAACGCGTTCAGGCACAACACTGTATATATGTGATTATATATATATATATATATATTTTAGTGCTGTCAAAATTATCGCGTTATTAACGCGTTAACGCGAGGCCATTTTAACGCCGATAATTTTTTTAACGTGAGATTAGCGCTATGTGGTTTTATGGTACAATTTTCCAAGTACATCCCGCTGCAGCCTGCGAGAAGGCGGGGCTATTTTCCCCCAGTGTATGCATTTCTCATAGGCTTCGAGAGCGGAGCTCCTCAAGGGAAAAAGACGCTCATACACTGGGTGACGCTAGTGCCTTTTCTTTAAGCCCCACCACCAACAAACAAGTTGAGTGTCTGGTAACTAGTAGCAACCTGAAATACGCTGAGAAAACAGATTACTGAGGTGAAATGGAATCTGCTACGGCACTCTTGCCGTCTGTGTACGCCACAGGTCAGTATTGCGTGTGGGTGGGTGGGTGCTTGTGTGTGTGTTCTCATTTTTGTTAAGAGTCTGAAAAGTAACTTTCTAGAGCATAGACTACCTCCATCTAGTGATGTCAGTCTATTGATTTTGATGTATTGATTGAAAATTGTTCATTATTATCTTGGTTAATTAACATCTAATGTTAACTGTACTGCATTTTATAGCAGTAGGGTAAAATGCTTGTATTTGTTCAAAAGACTGTATTAACTGTAAAGACTGTCTTTTACATCAGCCTGTTTTCAGGGCCTTTTTTTTGCCTACATATTTGTTATTTTTTGCTACATGCCTCCCCATCTTCTTGCCATATGTTTCTATGGCATAAATCAGTGTCTGTGACCTGTTCTCATTTAAAAAAAAGAACATTGGCACAAACCTAGCCTGTATGTATTTTTTTGTATGCCATCGCGAGTATTTAAATGATTTTCAATCAGAAAAAAAATGTGCAATTAAAATGCGATTAATCGCGAGTTAACTTAGGCATTGATGCGATTAATCGCGATTAAAAAAATTTAATCGATTGACAGCACTAATATATATATATATATATATATATATATATACAATTACTAATGTGACAAAAATAAAAGTCCTAGAACAATAAATTAAAACAAAATTACAAAAGTCATAATATAATGAGAAAAAGTGTCTAAGAAGTGTATGAGAAAAAATGAAAGGCTTTAGAACAGGCTGATATATCCCCAAATGCTTTGACAGGAGAACTCTCCTCTCAAACACTATGCGATTTGCTGTCACAGCATCCCACTGTTGATATACAGTATGGCTATCGCTGCCCGACGGCGGCGACTAAACACAAAAATGGCCCAGGCACTGTTCAGTGGAGGAAGAGTTACGTGACCAATGGGGCAAAAAGCAGTGATCATCTGTCCAAATAGTCAGTTATCTGAGTTTGCTATAAAGTTCATTATATAGTTCCCACTGAATGTGGACACGGTAAGCTTGTATGATTTTCTTTTTCAAGTGGAGATGGAGGTCTTTTAAAAAATCCTCAACAATGCCTTTAAGGGGGAACATCGATTTTGATATTTTTTTTTCCTACTTGCTTTGATTGTGTTTTATTTTCCTATATTTTAATCATGTAAAGCACTTTGCATTTTCTTTGTACTGAATTGTGGTATACAAATAAATTTGCCTTACCTTGCCTTGCCTTACCAAACCAAAACACTGCATAATTGCACCATATTTTAGCTCTGAACTTCCATATCAGTGTGTTTTTTTTGCGCCATGTTTTCTCTCCCACACTGTCTATATTTGATCACTGCTGCAATTTAATAAATGGAAATGTCATGAAAGCTTTACAAAATTAAATTTCGTTTTGTATACAGTCATTTCAGAAAATGTAGAGTTTGACTTTGTATGGCAGCTGTTGTCTGAACCTTTGCATGCTAGCTGAGGAGCACTGTTCTCCAACTCAGCTGAAACACCAATTTTATGCCCCCTTTTTTCCTCCCCTTCTCACCCCTCACCTTGTACTGTATGCAAATATTTGCAAAGGCTAAATGCACAACTAAACAGTATAACCTACAGGTAAATACCCATAACTTTATAATGCTGATTTTTTTTTCTTTTTATCCAAACTAATAAATTGTTGCTACTGCTCTTTTAAATTAGTTTTGGTTTAGATGCCAAGACAAGCATGGTAAATTATTAATAGGGCTGTGATTTTGAGGATCTCTTTTTAAGTCTAGATTACTCTCCCAACTATTCTGGATGTGAAATAAATACAGCTGCTCCTAATTACCAAAAAAGCAATGATTTCAAGCCAGCTGTAGTACCATGTTGTTTCACGATTTACAAAAAAAGAACTGATAAAATCCAAGTTTAGAGAACTTTGTAAAAATTGAAAGGGCACAATAATAGTGAATTGTTTTTATTTTTATGTATTGCCTATTCTTTCAAAGCTTGTTTTAACATCTTGATTCTGCATGATTTTGCAACAAAAGCATGATGCTGTTGTTACACATTTTAAACACAATTCAGAAGCTTAGTCACACAAACACAATGATGCTCTTGAACAGGGTCATTAACACCGGATGGTCTCCATCTGGGTTGCAGAGTTAACAGGATTTCATTGTCGCACTTTCCATATAGCTGTTGATTAAAAATGCCTCCAGCAGATAGGTGTGATTACCCAGCTGCTACCCAACACTGAAATACAAGAAAGCATAATGGTGGTGATACTAGATTATTATTATATCCCCGATTGAACCATGCTAGACATAGGGCTAGATGAAACCTAAATGCGACATATATCTTCCTCATATGTAAAAAATTTAAACTCTTTCCAATCCTATAATTAGGTACCCTTACTTTGTTTACATTTCTAGAGCTGTAATGTAAAACTGGTGCAGTAACACAATAGTTAAAGTCAAATCTGCTTCATAGCAATAATTTGACTGTAGCATATTTGATTATCTTACATAATAAACCAATATCTAATATCTAAATGTCCAATATCTAAATTAGTTTAGGATTTAGTTATTTTCTACATCATGAAAATCTTCATCTGACGCAGCTTGTATATATAGCATTAAAAAAAACTTGATGATACCCATATATTTAATTCATTTCCAAACTATATGATTTTCTTAGGTTCAGTAAAATATGTGAAAATACTTATGTTGACACAAAAAGGAGGTTATGTAGCCCATCAAAAGTATAACCCATCAATATATTGAAAGAACTAATAGCAGAATAAGAGCTAGATCTGTTTTTCACCTTTAATCTCCTGCCACTTGAAGAGCAGATTAAAAAGGAGGGGGAAAAAAAATCTCCCTGGGGTGCATCTTTATACTGAATCCTCTGTGTGAGAAATGCCCTTTAAAATGTTACTTTGATGGCATTTCTTCATCATTAGTCAGCTGCAGGTGAAAAGACAGTAAAGCTGCATGAGAAGGGGAGGTAAAAATCAGTTGCAGGTAAGTCTTACTTTTGTATATTTATGTGTTTTCTGCCTATATCTAAAAAGCTAAAATCCTATGATAACAATTATGTACAGATTCTTCACCCCAAGCTGTCAAAATAATTCATAATTTAGAGAGCTAGGTGGGAGTAGCGCATATTTGACTATTGATGAATGGAACAATTAAACATGTTAAAATACTATATTTTTCTATTAGTTGAGGGTTTATCAAACCTTGAACAGTGCCTTTTAGTGTTGCTTTGTATTTGGCCCGAACTGGATGTGTTTCAACTAGGATCACATCTTAGTATTATTTAGCCACCTACAGACTGCTGTGGTAGTCATCACCATAACTTGCTACAGTAAGTCGTTTTTAAAACTGTCATGAAACAAAGACAGATGGACCCAGAGAGACAGTGAGTATGAAAGTTCAAAAAGTTTATTTAGTGAAAAACAAAACTAAAAGGGGAGCTGCTAGGATGTGAGGCACGCGGCAACTGCAGGCGGGGGGGCGGGGCACTGCCCAATCTCAGACACTCTGTAGTGGGAGAAACACAGGTAAGTGACCACGATCATCTGACAGAAGATTATCTCAGTTGGTCACTTACCTGGTTTAACAGTCCAGACAAAGAATGTCCCCAAGTGCTGCAGTCCCAGAGGTCATGCTGGAAGCCGATCCTGGTTAGGGATCCAGAACAGACAGAACAGGCAGGATCCAGATCAGGCAGGAACAGAACAGGTGGCAGGATCCAGAATTCCAGGCATCAACAAGCTCCCAGGCGGGTTCAGAGTCTGACAGGGTCCGAAAGCATGACCAGGTGGTCACGCACAGGAGCAGACAGGATCAGGTGCAGACAGGCAGGCTCAGTGGCAGAGGGTAGCCGAGACAGGACGTGGAACCAGAACTTGGTGCAGGACCTTTAAACTGGTCTTCTCCCTGGAGCCAGGCTTACTTGGATAAAAACTGAACCTCCCCACATATAGAGCCAAAAACCCAGAGGACTCAGCAGGGGAACAAACAAACAAAAAACGTCTTTCCACTGGCCGCCAGGATCCAGGACATGAACCATGAAATAAAAATAACAGACAGGCTAACAGAAAGACAAATAATGATCTGGCACTGATTGCTCAGGCTGAACTGAATATAGCCAAGAGGAAACAGGTGAGAGGAATAAATTATAATTGAGGCAGGGAGGGAAAACAATAGGTGAAAGGAATGACTAATTAAGGGAGAGCAGACGGCCAGATCATGTCAAAAACAAGGTTACTTTTATTAGTAAGACAGGTGGTGCTTTGTTTCTTTTACATCATGACAGTCTGTGTTTCCTTTGAGTATCGGTATGTAGTAACAATGGCCCTTTTCTATGAGTAACTTATTATTGTACTGTTCCACTGCACCAAACCATGGTATTTGATTGCAGCAACTTTACTCAGTCAGAGATATCCCACCATTTAAATGTTATTAAGCAAACATTGAGTTTACTAAACATTGCTGAACATGCAGTTTTTCATAAAAATCTAAGAAATTATTAGTTAGAAAAACAAAAATCTAGATCCTAGAATAAAAGTTAGCCCTGATATTTTTTATTTTCTTAGCTTAATACATTGTGCAATTCAGGGGTAGGCGACATCGGCTCTTGACTGCCGCTGTCCTGCAGCTTTTGCCTGCAACCCTGCTGCGGTATACCTGAAACAGAAGGCCAATTACTTCCTTTGCCTGTCAGTGAATTTAGCCGGGGCCTGGATATTGACCATTCATTTGTTTTAGGAGTGTTGAATATGATTACAGCCAAACGGATACAGGGGTAGGATATGTTCTGTAGCTGGTGGGTTTTAAGCCCCTGCTCCATCTGTCTCAGTCGCGTCCTTGTACATGCTACTTCCCCAGCTTTGCCTGCTGTTTATAGTTTGAGAGCCCAGTGGTGCCCAATTTGCAGTCTAGATATCAGCAGCCAGATTTACAGAGGGTGAAATGAGTATTGAACATGCCACCATTATTCTCAATAATGATGTTTCTAGATATGCTGTTGATAAGACATTTTCACCAGAACTTAATTTATGTGTAATAAAGTGAAATTATAAGGAATAAGTATTGAACACACTTATTAAAATGCATTTAATACTTTGTACAAGAGCCTTTGATGGCAGTGACAGCTTCAAGCTGCTTCATGTATGGAGAAATTAGTCGTATGCATTGCTCAGGGGTGATTTTGGCCCATTCTTCCACATAAACAGTCTCCCAATCTTGAAGGTTTCATGGACCTCTTCAATTAACTCTGATCTTTCATTCTTTCCATAGATTTTCTGTTGGATTCAAGTCAGGTGATTTGCTAGGCCATTCGAGCAGCTTTATTTTCTTTCTCTGAGACCAATTGAGACTTTCCTTGGCTTTGAATCCGTGTATCATTCGTTCTTTCTATTTTCAATTGCCAATCAAAAAACAAAAAATAAAAAATTGACTGGTTATTTTGTTTTTTGTTTTTTATGGTTAAACCAAAAACGAATAAAGGATTTGTTTTTCATATATCAATTCTAAGCTCAGATCAAGAATACGAAATGGAAAAACGGACAGCGACGCATAATTTGATTTTAATATTTAATCGGTACAGTTTACGTGACCCGGAAATAGCTCTTTGCGCAGCAGTTGGGGTAATGAAGTGGCTACCATGGCGACGCTAGAACCATACACTATGTTGATCGAGAAGCTGTTTGTTGTTGCTAGTTAAAAGTACAGTGCACAGAAAAGTTTCAAGACAAAAGTTATACCTGGAAAATCCTGCTGATTTTCTCCGTTGTCATATCCTCCTCCTTAAGAGTCACACGCTTGGATCCTCGAAATAACACGTAACTGTCCATGGCTGATAGGTCCGACTGCCTTATCTGGTGCAGCTTGATCGAACGTGGTGGGGGTAAGCAAATTGTTTTTTTAGCTAACGCTCCACCAAACTTCCGGGTCACGTAAACTGTACCGATTAAATATTAAAATCAAATTATGCGTTGCTGTCCGTTTTTCCATTTCGTATTCTTGATCTGAGCTTAAAATTGATATATGAAAAACAAATCCTTTTTTCGTTTTTGGTTTAACCATAAAGAACAAATAACAAAATAACCAGTCAATTTTTTATTTTTTGTTTTTTGATTGACAATTGAAAATAGAAAGAACGAATGATACACGGATTGCTTTGTGGTGGGGTCAATGTTTTGCTGAAATGTGAACCCATGTTTAATCTTCATCATCTTGGTAGATGGCAGGAGATCTTTATAAAGAATGTATCTGTAAATTAACCGATTCATCTTTTCTTCAATTATTTAAAGTTTGCCAATACTACATGCTGAAAAACAGCCCCATGCCATAATGCTCCAACCTCCAAACTTCACTGTCTGTATGGTGTTTTTGGGATAATATGCAGTGCTATTTGACCTCCAAACATGATGCGTTTTATGGCATCCAAAGAGTTCAATTTTAGTCTCATCTGACCAGATATGTTCTTGCAGTATTTCACAGGCTTGTATAAATGTTGTGCAGCAAACATTAAATGAGCTACAGCTTTCTTTTTTTTTTTCAGCAATGGAGCCTTGCATGGTGAGTGTGTATATAGACCATGGTGGTTGAGTGCATTACTTGTTGGGTTTTTTTTAAACAACTGCACCTGCTAATTCCAGGTCTTTCTGAAGCTCTCCACAAGTGGTATTTTGCTCCTCTGTCAGAAATATTGTGAGGAGCAGCTAGTGATGATTGGTCTATGTTAAAATTATTCTCTTTTCACTTCCAGATTATGGCCCCAACAGTGTTCACCTGAAAATTTAGATTTTTAGAAATCCTTCTGTAACCAATTCTATCAACAAGGCTGCAAATGTCTTGGGAAGGCTCTTTACTTTTACCCATCATGAGATGTTTATTATGTGACATCAGAGAAACCTTTTTATTGGCCATAATTTGGGACTAAACCGGCTGAAATTAATTTGCACTGACAAGGGGCAGGGTTGCTTTCTTATGGCTGAGAGATTTTGGCTGGTGTCTTGGCTTTCCATGCATTTTTGCACCTCCGTTCCTTCATTTGTTCAATACTTTTCCCCTGTGCCTTTCCACATTATTCTACATAACTTCATTTCTGCTCACCTATGGTTTAATTTCTTTGTATATACTGATTGCAGGGATTGTTACCAACATCTATTGAGAATGTCAGGTCAATAGCACCTTATTAGCATCTTAATAATCTGCACTGCTGCAACTGGGTGCTTGTCTAATGCATGAATCAATTTTCTAAAGATACCAAAACCAACTCTTCTAAAATTTTGACTAGAAAGTCCCATTCCACTATGTTGAATGTCTTTTCGGCATAGAACAAAATTGCTGCATCTAGGACTGGGCATCAGACACTGACCGAATAACATAAATAAGACATATATTATTATCTGAGGAATTATGAGCACAAATAAATCCCCATTGGTCGGTATGGAACAAGGTAATTATGCTGTCTAATCGGTTTGTAAAAATATTTCAGATTATTTCAATGTCTATTTGCATTAAAGAAATATGACTGTAATTCTTTGATTCATTCAGGTAATTCTGGGTACTAGTTCTGTTTCAAATTCGCCAGTATTGGCACCTTTCTCATTTAATTTTATTATTTTTCTTTTTTTTTTTTTTTTACTGGACACATAAAAATAAAATAAAACAGTTTCTGCAATGCAATGTTAAAAGCTGTGCTTACAAGAAAACATAAGAGGATGCTTAAAAGGGCCTGTCTTTCTTGTCTTAACTGTGACATAATCTGTGTTGTGTCCACACCCATTTGACATACTATCATTTTTTAAATTTGTTTTTTTTTTAACAACAGATACACTGTCTAATATGATGTACAACAATAAGCCATCAGATTCTGCAACCCCCAGATGATATTTTTCCATTTCTTAATGTTCTAAGTGAGAGATGGTTACAAAAATGTACATTTAGTGCCTCAATGAATGTTATGTTACTCAGCTGACACATTATCATTAGTTTAAACATCTCTGTGTTTCATTACTCTAAAACTATAATTTTTGACTTTTTATAACAGGTACACAAGTAGCAGAACTTAAAACTTTTAATTTGCATTCAAGCAAAAGCACTGCATACACACTAGAAAACAGCTGTGAAAAAACAGTACTGTGATAACTAGATTGAAGGAAAAACTGCATGCTGAAGTACTACATAGACTGATTAGGTAAGTGGAAACAGGTGTGCTCACCAGAAACCATAAGCAAAATAATGAGAAACTAAAGACGAGGAAGATAGTAACCAGACCCCCAAATGAAAGAGGCATAACATACTGAAACAGTGATCAAAAATAAAAATATATGAAGTAATTTGAGTGATTATGTGTAATTAGCTATATGTAAATGTTCAGCTGGGGTGGTGCTGTCCCCTTGGGGGTGTTCTAAACTTTTAGTGAGGGCTGTTATGGGGGCAACGTATATTGGCTTGTATATCTGAGTCCAAGAACCCGACAGCTTCCACTGCTAGGTATAAAACTGAGTGCACCCCGATGTTGCCCTCTGCTGCCTGACAATGATTACAGGAGCCGAGCACAAGCTGGAATGGTCTCCATAGTAACAAAAATAAAAGCTCCAAAACGCAGGAAACACAAACGCTACTTTTGACAGCTTTCACCTAATCTTCATGGGCTAAAGCACTATTAGTCCAATAAAGTTTTTCTTCTTCTTTAAAACTGTCTCCTTCCTTAGCCTCTCAGGCCTCATTTGTTTTTCAAAACTTAAAGAGGCCCAGAGCACACTATTTTTCCCCCTCAGCCTCTCAGTTGCTTTTCAAAAGCACATTAATTGACTGGTGAGAGTCGTTGTTATGGGTGCATGCTGTTCAGTATTTCTGAATTTATCAGTAAGTATAATTTTCCATAAATTCTGCTGTAAATGGTATTTTTCACCTTGGATAAGATATTATAAATCTAATTGTAATACAAATATGTAAACCACTTCCATACCTCAAAGGCTGTGTGTCTTTCTCTCATTAAAATACATTGACTTAAATTCTACTTCACAGTTCTTTACAGAAATCTTAATGGCAACACTAGGGCTAGATGTCACATTACAAATAAAGTAACATTTCATGTACAAACATGACGCATCATATGTCTCAAAACATACATTTTGGAGGCCATGATTAGCAGCAATGCTTAGTTTACTGTAAAATGGTCAGGTTTGTTTGGTACATCAAGTTCTTTTGGAGGGAGGGGTATGCAGGACATTGAAAGGTCAGGGGGCATTTACCCACAAAAGGAAGAGAACCAGTAAGGCCTTTTCAGTCAGACAGGGAAGTCAAATAAACTTACAACATTAATGCTCATAATGTAAAGCTTGTGCATCCTGTGTCTTTCCATGACCAAAATAAGCATGAAGATGCTGCTTAATACCGCCTTTGAAACATAAAGGCCTCCAAGATAAAACTGCCAGCATGAGGTGATTTTATGTTCACCACTGACTTCCCAAATGCTGCACCAGTGAGATAAAGTATCAGTTTAAGCTGGCTGGAATTCTAAATTAGCACCCAATCTAATAACTTCTTCCATGATTTCTTTCCCCTACATGAGAGAAGTCACTATCCTCTATTGCCACAGTTTGTCAGCAACATTCCCAGCATTAGCAAAGAAGCAGCTTGGTATTGGCTGAGGTGGGGCTTTAAAGCTATCAGTTTCCTTTTTAAATTATTTTTAAAAAGTCCCATGGCGGCATTTCCCGACCTTGTTACGGTTCAGTGACATGGCAGCACAGTGCAAATGACAAACTGCAGCAGTTTCATTGTGCTGGTTGACCTAATTTTATCATAATCTTCCCAAGCACTCATCCAGCTCCCAAAAGGCACAGCGGAATAACAACATTTGAGAGGTAACTGAAAGACAGGCACATTTAAGGTAAAAGAGCAAAATATGCTCATGTTAAGTCAGTTTTTAGTTGTCTTTAGACGTTGAGCCTCCTGAATGCAAGTGATGAATGTTAGTTGTTTCCAAGGCAATTTGACTTGTGTAGAGTTCTTTGGATCGATTGGAGTCTTGAAATGGGCAGAGTGGCTTGCCTCCCTTTCAAGGTATTGACACAGAAAACAAATTGCTGCATTGTGAGAGAGAAAAGCTCATTTCCACTTCACAAGGGTGCACTTTTGACTTGCTGCAAGTGGGGACTATGCTTAAATTTACAGTTCTCTGGGTCTCTCTCTATACATAAAAAAATATAATAATATTTACGGTACGATATGGTATAACAGAAAATCATTACTTAGATTTAGTAAGACAGGCTTGGATACAAAAGCATAAGAGCAGTGCTACTCTCAATGTGGCATTGGTTCCACAACATAAAATAGATTTTATTTTTAAATTCTTCTCAACAATATCTTGATTGTCACACTGTGTGTTTGCATTTATTTAAAGTGATATTTAGAATATCAAACACATAAACTAATTAAATGTTGTTTTGCCAGCTCACAAGAAGATTATGAATATATAAAATAACTAGAACTGGGAGTTATAGTTAATTAATAGGTAATTCAAAACAAAGGTTATTATCAGTTTAATGATTTTAACTGTTATGTGCTTATTGACCAGGGTTTTAGCCCCATACCTAAAAGGTTGGACTCCTGAATCCTGCTGTTAAAAATCCAGTTGTCTTTACTACCTTTACCTTTACAACCTACATTCACACAGTACTATATCTAAAAACTAAGTAAAACAATAAACACTACTGATAATAAGCAAAATTAAAGAAGAATTAAAGAATTAGAATTAAAGAAAAATTGAAGAGGGGTTTAAGAGTCGGTTCAAAATCTTAATGATGTTCAAAGTTTAAGACTTAATGCATTTAAAAGTGTCCTTTGTAATAGCACCAGAGGAAATTTGAATAAACCCTAACACAGAGAGGTTAACTGCAGTCAAAACAGTCATGTTTCATTCAGTTTATGGTGAAAAGTGATTAATGACTCAGGAATGCATAAAGGTTCTGGTCAGGTCCAACAGAAACACAGAGAGGGTTACCTCACGATGTACCAATTAGCTTCAGCAACACATGACTTGTTCGGTCTGTAGTAAGTATTAGCATTCAGTTAAACCTTAAGACCATCAGCAGTTGAATCAGAAAGCTTATTTCAAATAAAAACACCAACACAACTATCTATTCGGTGTTCTGCAAGTCCAGTCCGTTCGTCCAACAGTAAGTCAAAGAGATTTGGATCAATCCAATGCAACAATTAGAGGCGATTTTCAAGGGGGTTCATTTTATAACTCACGGTAGCTTGGGACGTCTCACGTCTTAACTACAGTGGTTAGGTCGTAGCCGCAACCTGTAGCAGCACTTCTGCAGCACTGCTCCGACTCTCCATCTCTAGCAGTCACGGTCCGACGCCCGTAATGCGTGGTTCTCTTTGAACTTCCCGATCAGACTCTGTTCTAGTTTGTTCCTGTTGTTAATACAATTGAAATTAGCAAAGAACCCTGGCAGGCTTTCTAGCAACAGCAAATGTTTTGCTATTCATACCTGATCAAACATTCAAAACTCAAAAGTTAGGAATTCACCTTAATTGCCCTTTTTAGTAGTGGTAGAATGGGCTAACCCTCAGCTGTTTTTGAGACAATATTGGTTGGCGTTAATGAAAACTGTGTCCCAAACTTGGCTAATTTGCCTCACATACATTTTTTTATTTAACTGCCACAAATCAGATAATTTCACACAACTTTGATTACAAATCAGCCCTGAGAAAAAAGGGGAGGGTGGGTTGTTTTATATTCGTTTACTTGGGGGAAGGGGAGTGAGGGAGGAGTGGAATATATTCACAAACTGTGTGGAGGTAGAGTCCTTTTCTAAGACCTATTTCTTTTGGTCGGCGAAAAAGCGAACCATGCCAGCATGATTAATGGTCATGATTACCTACTCAGAAAATGTGGTTTTCTGGCCCAGCAGCTTCACTTTTATGACTTAAACCTGGGGCAAGATGTTTCATCATGCAAGCAAAGCTGCACACAGACTGCATAGAGAGTGCACTGAGGACCGAACACATCACATCATCTGTTCAGGAAGAGAGGTAGACTCCTGCTGTTGAAGCACAAACATTTAAGCTAAAGTTTAACATCAATATCGGCCTCAGGAGTTTTGGGCTGACATCAAATTTCAATCTTCTGTCACAGTCATGGGGTGCATATAAGTAGAAAACAAACTAATTCATCTGCAGATTGAGCTGACCAGTAGAGCAAGGCAAGTTCAGTGCATGTCTAAAATAATGTATCTGAAAATGCCTTTGTATATCAGCTATGAATCTAGATCTCTTGCTTCATATCATAGAGAAGCTGTTGACCAAATAAACAAAGCAAGACTCGAGTGATTGATAAAATTACAAGTCAAGTTTGCACCCCTATCAATCTCTCATATGTCTCAGTGTGCCAGAATGCTCTGGATTTGTAAGCTACACAGTTCTTTAACATTTTTCTAAGAAGAAAATTTAAAGAGTTGTTTGCGATTTTTATATGTTCATTCAAATACAATGAACTTACAGTATGAGATCTATTTTCTTTGTTATCACAATGGGAGCCAGCCAAAAAAAAGACTTTTCTAAAGGAAAGAAGGAAGAAAAACACAGATCAATGGTTAATGAACAAATGGAGGGATAAAGACCAAATAGTTGAATGAAGATGATGAAACAGGTTTATGGATTGAAGAACATGTACTGTAAATAGAAGGATTGTGATTAGATTGATGATATGAAGGAGGAGGTATGGGATGGACATCGATGAATAAATAAATTATTTCTGAACAAACAATGGATGGATGCCAATTAAATTAGCTGCAATGGATGGATGGATGGTAACAAAACAGGATATTTCTTATGATACCTTTTTCTCTTCTTCCTCACATATCCAGACCTACTAAACCCTTAACTTATATTCCAGACATTGAACAAGGTGTTCGTGTCTCTGCATCCATTAAGTCTGTCATGTCAGCGTGTGCAGCACAAAGTAGCTCCCACATGACGCTCCTAATATATTAACCTGAATTAGAGTTAATTTTTATCTCAAACACTAGAGCTATGCTCATTATTTTTTCAGGTCCTCTCACCTCCACCCAGTGACACTCCATCATGCACTAAGCCTCAAAGGCTAACCCCTCTATAAAGGTTGCTGCTCTTAGTGACATTTGGCTTGATGACTAATTTGGCCCTTTGTTTTTGATAAATATCAGCGTCAGTGTTGTTGCCCCTTGAAATGACTGGCTTATTAAGACAGGGTGAGAGGAATCGTCCTGAATTACAACAAACCTTTAGCGAGAAAAGCTAAAGTTAACGATAAAAATATTTATATTTAATTGCTTCTTTTTGAGTCGTTGTAAGACAGATTTTTTTATGCCTTTGGTCAACCTCTGCCAGAATTGGAAGATATCAGGAAAATCAACAGCTTGCGGCAAAGTTCATAAATAACAAAGTCACATTAATTAAAGTGGATAACAGAAACATTAAGTGGAGAGAGAGTATATCAAATACTAAGCACTCTAATAATCTTCCATTTGCTTTTTTTGGCTCAGGAACAAAATCTCTTGTGGCTCTAACACCATCATCCATCAATGAGAAGCTAAAAATATGAAAGCTGTTGAGGTTGTTCCAACAGCACAGGCAGAGATTTCTGAAAGCGAGAAAGACTTAGTTTCTACCATACTAATGTCAGAATGATCAACAGACCTGTCAGACTCTGCAGATTTATCATAGTCATATTTGCACTACACAAGCTTAAGATTTCAGTTATTGCAGCAGTGGCAAATTGTAATGTGTTTTGTATGTACGCTTTATATGCTGCACATAAAAATGAGCTTCATTTGGTCAAATGCTGTCCTTTCACCTAAAGCTGAGATAAGTATGTCTGGCTGCTTGAATTACAGAGTTAATTAAAATGATATCAGAGGAAATGCATGTGCGTTTGCCTTTTGAGATATTGCATCTCCATCTAGCATGTGAAGCATAAAAGTCGGTGATAATCCATGCAAGATGCATTTAGTATCGATTAGGTTCTTCATTAAAATACCAGTATAGACCTAAACACTTCATATAAGCTGCACCAAGTAATTTACATTGGATGAAATATAAAAATTATGTCTTCGGAACTTTACATAGTACTTTTGTGGAAATCACTGTATTATGGGATGCTTTCTAACTGGATAAAACCTGCAGTTATTTCCTGAAATTTGCATGCTACTTCTCAGATGTTGAAAAGATCCTATATATATCAGATTAAAAAAAAAAAATATGAGTGGGTTTTACCTCTGTTTACCTCTGCACGATTCTATATGTTCAAAAGAAAATACAGGATAAATCTGCATATAACAAACATATTTAGACTATATTTTGGTTAAATAGGCGCATATTTACCTTCTGTCAAAGTCACCGGTAAGTTCAAATGCAAACCTTTTCAAAGTGCAAAAAAGTTCCAGTTCCACATTCAACAGAGCAGGTAATGATTTAACAATTGACTAACAGGATCTAGTGTGTGTAGTGCTTATAAAATTTGTATAAATGCAGAAAGAAATTCTACTTTTCTCTTAAAACAAAATGCACCCTGATGCTCAAGTCAAGCATTAAAAAAGGCAGCATGCATAATGCGTAGGACCAATGAGATCAGACAAATGAAACTTAAGACAAATGATGTCTAAATTTGAGATGAAACCTACAGCACACCCTTGTCTGCAAGCAAAAATGATCTGCAATTTCTGTGATAATGCTTACAAATTGCAGCTTAAAATATGCAGTGTCTCCAGTTGCCTTTTGGTCTTTTCTGCTTAAACTTAAATGTTTCTATAATGATGTGCATCTTCTGTCTTTCATCTGTCTTTCATACTGCAGCAGCTTAGCTGCAGCATTATGTGGTGCTAAGTCAAAAGAGCCATGGAGTTTGTGGCCACCATGCATCTGAAGTATAGACCCAATGGATTTACCAATCTGGAGTCAACATTTCCCCCTGTGTTCCTTTGCTTTGCACCAAGTAGAACAATTCTAATAATGCCTTTTAGCAGAAGTAACAAGTGGGGTGTTTAGATTGAAGACTAAAGTGATTAGGGGATTCTGCACATACTTACACTCTTACTTTGGGAGAACTAAGTCTTATAGGTTTTGTAAAAGAGTCCCAATGCTCTGAAGTGCTGGCAGCTGCTCCGTGGTCCCAAGTATTGTTTAACATTGTAATCTTATGAGACACTTAAGAGAGCAAAGTGTTTGTGGCTGTTAAAGAGCCATAAATACACCGATGTGTTAAGCTAGGGCCAAGGAACACAGTGATATAGTCACTGATCAACTAACACGCCATATGAATTACACTCTGTAGGAGGACAATAAAGCAACATAGCATAACAATGTAGGTAGAATAAAACTCATGGGAAAATCAATAATTATATCAACGGGCCTAATGCAAGAATCATTTGTACGCACATATCCGTTCTTAAGTTGTTGGAGTGATTTAGGAAAAAATGTAATATTCACAAATTTCCTCCTATTTCAACTATCTCTGGTAGGAATACAGTTTTACAAATGCTCAACATTTGACTTAGGACTCTTGCTCAATCAGTCAGCTCTTATACAAACCTAGTTCTTCACTAAATTGCTACAGTATATTTCTTTTACTTAGAAGAAACTGTCCATTTTTAGGCTACATTTTTTTATATCATCCAACTCTGTTATTATATATTACATTTTTAATTAGTTGATGAAAGACGTGGAAAGTTCAGTAAAGCTCCTCCAATGGTGACACTTGCATTCATTTTACTCCATGGCAGTTCTTTGGCTTTTTTATTACACTAAATGTGGAATATTTGATCTGGGTCTGTCTGACTTAGTCAAATTAGAGGTTTGCCATCAACATTTCATATATGTTTATATGAGAGACAAGGAGGGTACAATGAATGGAAGACGTGGCCTGGAGCTGTACAGTACACGTGTGTCTTTGTATTAAAAGGAGATTTAGCAAAATGTTGTTGTGTTTGTTGATGTTCAACACATATCAACACAGGAGAGCACATCTTGCACCTCTTGCCTCCATCACTTTTGATCTACTTTTTATTTATAAATTGTTTGGTTTTTTTTTACATCTGTTTTATTTATTTATTTTTTTTATTTATACCTCTGTTACATTCCAACCAAGTCATTTACAGCTCTTGTTATTTATTCCCCAAAGCTTGCTTTTTACTGGTCCTTTAAGTTTGCTTCTCAGCTTTCAGTCAGCAGAGTCTTAATCTAACAATTAACAAAAATATTTGGCAAGAGTTTCCGAAAAAATGTATGGGATAAAAAGGCTATTCATCTAAAATACATTGGAAATTTATGTCTAAATGACAAATATATGGAAGTAATTTATTAAAACCTCGTATATCCTGTATTTTAAGCTGAAAAAGACCAAGTCTAACAAACTGAAAATGTAAAATTTTGTAAATGATGTTGTAAGATCACTATCACTAATATAAAGTCCTATGTGTAACAACTGATTGTAGTAAGAATTAGCAGTTAAAATGAAAATAAAACAACCCACAACTTGTTTAATATCTGACCCAGGACTACTGGAGTTCTTAAGTGAAATTTAGATCTCCCCAAAAGCAGATTTGACTGTCCAAGTTATCTCCTCCTACTGTCCTTCTCCACCTGCTGCTGACGCCCCTTGCCCCTTAAACACCTGCTGCTGCTTCTTCGCATGCTTCAGCTGAAGTGGGCACTCCACCAAAACCACCAGCAAACATCTGGGTTAACTTTACATATTTTTGATAAACTGCCTAAAGAGCTTGTTCCTTATCAACTCTTACTTTTTCATGTCTTTTTTCTTTCAGTATTTTCTCTGCTCTCCTCTGTGTTCATTGATCGATTGACATCCGTGGACTGAGAGGGAGGGGCCATTGGCCATCGGTTGCCTTGATTGGTCCAGCCCAGCATCGGTCGTCACAAATGGGCTGTGTGAAGGTTTATGCTCAGAATTCTGTAAAAATGTGCTTTTATATCCACCAGTGTTAAATGAAATTTGGGGCCAATAAAACCTACTGTTTATGTCACATTGAATGATGAAGAAAATAAACGGAGTGCAGGTGCAGCCCTGACTCACTCCGATTAATAGATCAAGTCTGTGTGATGTCATTATTCCTACGTCAAAGAAAATGGCGGAGCAACGGGTCTGATAACTGGCGTCTACTCACATCTGCTAGCAGGCTGATCTACCAGGTATTTGTCACCATGAGCACAGAGAATGAAAAAGAGAATGAGAGTGAGAGAAAGAGAGAGAGAGAAAACAGCACACCTGTCCAAAATAACCATCAGCTGACCGACAAGTACACCTATGCCAGATTGCCAGTCTGGGGATGTTCTAAAGACTAAAAATATATCTTTGATGCCTCAATTTTTTTTTTTACAAGAGCAGAACTTATTCTTGCTGCTGATCTGATAAGCCCTACGTTTCAGTTCTTGTATTTCTTGATCTTAGTACCAAGTTAAATGCAACCGATGATTTTGGATGCTTGGATGCTTTTGTCACATTCTGTTACTGGAAGACATTTCTTAAGTCTCTATTAGTAAAAGCTGGATCTGCAGGAAGTGACTGCTATGCACTATGTATGTGCCTCAGGATCCATAATATTCTGTGATTGTGTGTTCCTTACCACCTAACCACTTGTGAACTATGCAAAAGTCAGAGGTCTCATATCATTTCATACTGTAAATGGGATCCTATCACAGTACCACTCTGAGATTCATTTAGTTCCTTAGACCAAATCCAATCTTTAAAAGCATTTTTACAAGCAGTCTGAATGCTTACATGCTGGATTTTTTCACCTGTAGTTATGTACAGTGAGTAGTATTTTGGTTGGATGTCCAAAAGGACTCCTTTGAAATAACATACCTGTAGGGTGTTCAGAGTTGCGGTACCAGACTTATTATTAAGGCGGTGTAGAAATGAATGAAAGAAAAACAATGACACCAGTCATTCACAGATTTAGTAATTAACCTGCACATGTTAAATAAAAAAATATTTACGACCACTCCGCCTGCAGTTTGACAACTTTACAATGAAATGCCCTGTATTGTAACTCATATTAAGTGTTAGCTTAAAAGTAGGTGTTATTTTGCACTTCTGAAATCCTTGCCTAAAAAAAAATATATTAGAAAATCCTCTGATGTGCATGATCTTTGGTTCTCAGAGGCACAGGACTTCCATGAATGTGGCTATAGAGAAGAGAGGAGAGAGCTTCTTTGCACAGTCAGGTGTGGCCTGCACATAATAGTGACAACCATAAAATTAACATATATTTTCCAAATCTACTAGGAATTGAACTGCGTCTTTAAAAGGTTAGAAATCCTTGAAAGCATTGCAGTTTCACACCAGTGTCATTTGGGCCTTAGCCAACGGGTAAAGACAGTGTACATGTACCCAAATCGCTTAAGTCGTGAGCATTGTACAACACAGACATACAGTAGAGTACTATGATTTCTCAATTTAGTTTAGTTTCATTAGTATGGCTTCTATGCCTATGTTTTTTTTCAGTCTGTGTCTTGTTTAGTCAAACTAGTCATAGCTGAAGGCAGGTTCTGGCATTATGATTGAATATTTTTATCCTGAAGTGCTAGATCTAAGTGTAATTTTTTTTTATTTTTTTTTTATCTTATTTTTTACCACAAAAAGTTTGATCCGTTTTGCACTCACTCTATGAATCGTGGTTTACAAGTTAGATAACTGGTCTCTTTTCAATATTTTTTTAAGTTTATACTTAGCTTGTATGCTTTTTTTTTCTCAGAAATTTCTAAGTTTGCTTTGGGTTTTTATTAGCCTACTTTTGTAGTGCTCTTCTGGCACCCTGCTTTACCTTCCAACCAATCTGTATGCCTTCCACATCAAATATATATACTGTGTATACATTTTATAAATGCCAAATCTCATCACTCTTAAGATTTTTGACGAATAAACTGCTGTCATTCAGAAGATGTCATTTGGGAAAGAAAGTGTTTCAGCTCCACTTGCCTCTGTGTAATCACAACTAAAAACACAGGCAGTTGATGTGTTTGACAGCCCGTGCACTTTTATGTTGAAAGAAATTGCTAATATTGAGTATTTATTGTTCAAAGGATCACTGAAACTGGTCTTATGTGACAGGAAACCTTGCTGTCATGAAATGGACGGGGAATCTGTGCTGGTGTAAACCGGATAATTATGGATTTCCTCTGAGGAAAACAACTCTCTTTTATTAGTCAATAAATAAACAATTAAAACCCATTTCCGCTGCCTGAGCTGGGAATTATCATCTACATTCTGTGCCATGTTTATTATTTGCATCTGCTTGCAATTTTGTCCTTCTTTTAAAACATGTTTTTCTGCAGTTTTAGAAGAAGTAGCTCTAATACTTAGCTCATTCAATTTATAATCTAATAGTTGCAAAGTATTTTCCCCTTACAGCTAAATCCAATCTTATACAACAAGAAATGTTTTAAGTTCTCACAAAAGGCTGCAGCTTCCACCAAGAAACCGCTTAATAGTTTTGAATCTTTGCCTTAATGAAGCAATAAACCTTTTGACAGACGTAATAATACTCAAGACAGAAAATTGCCTTCTCTTAAATTAATAATCACATGGAACCAATATTCAGAGTCTCATGCTAATAACAGTAATGTAGCTACAGAGAGAAAAATGCATGTGCAAATGACATCTCTAAAACAGCAGCTTACAGATGAACTCCAGAATAAATGAAGCTGATTGGCTGTTTTCCAGCTGAGATCTTTGACAACACCCCATAAATCACAGGCAGTGCTCTCAAAAAGTGTTGATGTGGCAGTTTTCTCATTGTTGAACACCATCCTTCTCAGGGTTAGGGACCTGGGTTTAAAAATGGATCTCAACGATCAAAACTTTTATTATTTGGGCATAAAACTTGAGTCATTAGAAGCTGCCTCGGTATCAGGCTAATGTCTGAGACGAGCACAAAAAGGTGAAAGAAAAGCTACATCGGGTGTGATTAATAGCCACTCTAAAGCAAGGTGATTCGCTGCCGAACTACCCAGTGTTTTATGAATGTGGTATTATTTATATCTAGCTAATCTAAGCTATTTTAAAACAGAAGTCTTTGCTATGTAGAGGCTTTTATCGATAGGTATATAAAATAAATGGGTTCATATATAATTGTACACATTTACTATATCTTTTATGTATTTTATTAAATATTTATTATTAATACAAAAAAATTACTGCCTTTTTGTTCAATTTGGAATGTATAAATAGTTGATACAGTTTGGAGTAAATAACTAGTACATTTTTTGATTCCTTATTCTAATAAATTAATGTTTTTCTAAATTGATTTACTGCATGTCCAAAGAGGTCTCACTCCTGACTGTGGTACACCTTTTGTCATTTATTGATGCGCAGGTAGAAAGACAGGTTTTGGAAGGAACTTTCAAAAGTGTTACATAAACTGTAAGGTAAAAAACTAACGACTACTGTGATGTGGTTGAATTGTCTCTTTATAGTGCTTTGAGATGACGTGTTTTAAATTGGCACTACGTAATAAATCGAATTGAAATAAATCAAATGAGATGTCACTTAAGCTCATATGTAAGTCAAAGCAGAGGAATGAATACTTTTGGCGTGGATGTGTACTGGATGACAAGAGGGGTACCCCCTGTGTGTCAGTGTGCGACATGCATTGACCAACTGTCAGTATTTGACGAGTTGATTGAGAATGTGTTGGAATTTTGGTTTTTTTTCTTTGTGCTCCATGTCCAATATTCTTAATTTAATAATTAAGAATATACAGTGCTAATTAATAATTAACAATATGCTATGCTAATTAATAATTAATAATATACTGTGCTAATTCTAAATAAGCAGAGTATAATTCCTTTCACCTTTATCTGTTGATTGTTTTGTTAGTAATTTAAATTGTTTTGTTTGTTAAGGTTTACATTTATTTCTATAGTCTGTTTGACAGAATAATTTAATATGCTGTAATATTAGTAATAACTAATCACAAAGTAATAGTATTTTTATTGTCACTCATTATAATTTTATTATTTAGGATTTGGATGTAATTGTAAACTATTTTTTTTTATGTTTTTCTTTAACAATACTTTCTGGACATGATTAATAATTTAAGTCATCCATTGGAGTTACGACAGAGCTTGACATCATGGACTTCAGGGAGTTCACCATGTGTGTAACAACTCAGAGAAAGAAGGTCTATTTAAATCATTTCCCTCTTCAATGATTGCCCCCTGAAGTCCTCTGGCAGCCTAAATATCCCCCACTATATTACTCATAAAGCTCCACAGATTGTATTACTCATATCAGGAAGACTGGATTATAGTGAAGCCCTTTGACTCTATCACTGTTGATTTCCCTCGAGGCGTCAGAATGAACTTTAATGAATCTTCATTTTTACCAAAACCCTTGCTGTGAGGTGCTTGAAATTGATGTGTCATGGCCAATAAATGGGCCTTATGTGCAGACATATTATACGACTGAAGATGGGAGATTTTGCTCCACATTCTGTTCTTGCTTGGTTCTATCAGGGCAAAAATCTATTATCAAAGCAATAAAAAATACCACAGGCTATATCATACACAGTGTAATGAAAACATTAGAAAAATTACTTTCATCCTTATTTGGTCACACCTTAAAGGCATTTCGGTGTCAGACAAAATAACCCCAAACTAAATCCATCAAGGAGTATTCCAATAATGGCAATGATTACCGAAAGAAAAACTCTATCAAAATTAACCTTGCTCTCTGTAATAACAATTAATTGAACCCTAAACCTCTTAATTGTTTTGGACACATTTGACATCAGCAGCTTCAAGTGGAACAAATAGATACACATTAATGTCAACTTGGAAAGAGACTTCCTCTGTTGTCATGTCTAAAGTAGCAGTTTAAAAATGAAGCTCTCATCCAGAATTTTTTATTTGTGTCTACAGTGTTAGTCAATCTCTGTTTGCTTATGTCTGGAAAGCAAATTAAATGAATAAAACAGAGCGAAAATGCAAACAAGGGTGTCAATGGGAGAAATAAGTTGAAAGAAAGCTTAGGTACTCACACTAAAGTTAGCAATGCCGCAGAAGCGTAACAGGGGGAATTTGCTGAGCTTATGGCAGATGAAAAATGTTGGAGCTGAAGATTCAGAGGGCCTCAAAAGAACTAAAATCTTGCTGCACTGACTTAAACTCTGAGTACATGAGTTAAACTTAAAAATTATGAATCAAGATATAAAAGACTAAACTAATTAAAAAAGAGAACCAGATAAAATTGTGAACATCGAAAAACAAAGGACTTCTTAAAGGGGAACACCTTTTTTTTTTTTTACATTGGGCCCTTGATTTTACGTTATTACATCATGTTCTACTCACCCATATGAGTTTTGTGTAATTTAGAGCTGTTCTGAAGATATTCCGTTAGCTTATATCCAAGTAACGTCTTCCTATGGGCAAACTAGTTGAAGGCACAAACTAAACTGTTCATAATTTATTGTTTATGGTACGCCAGCATTCATAACATGTAGGGGAATCACTGTCGCCCAGACATCCGCGGTTATATTCTTTATATTTATATCTTTTAAAAACAAAGCGGAGTGTGTATGACATCATCCACACGCCGGACTGGAGTCACAGGTGGGCCACAGGCGGCTACGCTTTACCCCTTCTATTCATTCGGCTAGCTCATCTGAATCGTTCATTCCATTTCGAGAGAGAGATCATCTGTGTTCGTAGCACCAGACATCTTCCAGGCATGTGAGTAAAACTAGCAGCAGTTCATTGGACAGGATGAATGAATGGTAGCCAGCATGCGCGGATGACGTCAGACACACTCCGCTTTGTTTTTAAAAGATATAAATATAAAATATAGAACCGCGGATGTCTAGGGGACAGTGATTCGCCTACATGTTATGAATGCTGGCGTACCATATGTCATGATCGGTTTAAGGAATCTGACCGACATGCAGAGTAACCACTCAGAGAACCAGGGAAAAAAGTTCAACAGGTTAATTGGTAGTAAATGTAAACAGGCATTAAGTCTGGAACTCAGTGAACTGGTGAACCGGAACTGGAAGTGAGAAGGGAAGATCACAGAGATCAGTTCAGGGACCGTGGGAATATTGGATGTTGTTAAGTTTATGCAGGAGAGGGACTCAGTGGACTGTCACTCGGATTTCCAATAGGAACTTGAACGGATCATGTGGAGGTTTTCCCCTGCTCAGTGTGAACTCAGTCTTTCCTTCCTGGGGGAGAAGGTCCAGGTATCCAGTTATACAGGAAGGCTTCCTGCCAAAGAACAAAGACAAATGGAACATAAGTCTGAGAGAAACAAAGCTCAGGTTAGACTCAGCTAAACTCAGCTTGGCTACAGTACCCAAAACTGTCAAACACTCTGACGTCGAGGTAGTGACAGTCCACTGCTCAAATACTCCTCCAGATAATGGTCCAATGAGCCGCAGGTGTGCAGGGAGGCCCAACAAAGACAGGGCACCTCCTGGTGGTGGAGAGAAGGAAAAACACAAATAGATCACACAAACTGGATTCCTAACACCATAAAGAATAAATTATGAACAGTTTAGTTTGTGCCTTCAACTCATTACCATAGGAAGACGTTACTTGGATATAACCTAACAGAATATCTTCAGAACAGTTTGAAAAGACACAAAACTAATATGTGTGAGAAGAACATGATGTAATAACATAAAATCAAGGGCCCAATGTAAAAACAAAAAACAAAGGTGTTCCCCTTTAAGTGATGTTTAAATTTGTCCAAAAACAGATTTGACCAGTTCTTTCCTAAATCCTGGATTTGTAAACAGGTAAAATTTATACTCTTTTAGAGCCCTGTTTACTTCTCACTGTCACATAGCCAATACATTGATTTGAAAATAGGTTTTTAGTTTATTATTGACATTTAGTAATTAAAGGTATTTTTCAGATTGTTTTTTTTTCTCTTAATGGTATAGTGCAGATTTCTTTTTCCGTTGGGATCATCTAAATAAGTGCTCCTTGCCAATTGTCAATCATTCTGGTGATATATTTACACAAAGCCATCCTACGTGCTTGTCCCCAGTTAGCTATCTTTTTCTGTGCATGCACACTTTCAGGCGTCATTGAATCTCACCTTTCTCACTGCAGTTCTTTGAAAACAGCTGTGAGTCGTAAGAGAAAAAGTGTCTACAAAGTGTATGGGAAGAAAGAAAGGCTTCAGAAGATAGAAACCAGACCATTGTTTTTGGGAGAATCTTTCACAGGATGCCGTACACTGAAAGCATAGGTCTGGCTTCCCACTGATGCCTCGGTTCCGAAGTTTCTACTCGATAGGTAAAGTTTGGTATGCTATTTGGAGAAATATATTCCACATCACTGCTAGTAAAACGTATGTACCTCTATATTCTAACTTTCCAGGGAAGATAAGTTCATTCTATTTTGTAATTTGCATCATTAGCAGTTACACAGTGACAATAGATCCTTATTTACCCTGCTTACATGTCCAAATTTCCACTTCACACATAAAAGGATGTCATGATTTTTTAATGCTCCAGTAGTCTTATTTGGAGGGAAACTTTTTATTTATAAATATGGGTGAGATGAGACCCATCCGAGTGACCGTCTTATCATTACCTCCCCTCAGATCCTCGAGGAGAAATGAGCTTCTGCATGATCTTACATGTGTTTAATAGGTGTTCCCTCTCGGGAGTGGGTATTGTTTTTAAGGTGGAGAGGGTGGGTCTTTTCAAAAATTTGAGAACATCCTTCACTATATCTTTAACTATTGCCACAAGCACAATTATTATTGCAAATCATATTGCTAAACACACAAAGAAAGTCTTTAATTTGAATGTTTCTGATTTATACCAGTTTGAATAATTCCCTGACCATTAGCACATACTGTACTTACACAAAAAACTGGAGCGCTTATTTCAGTATGTACTATGATGCAACAAACCCTCTGTCCCATTCATTTTGCTATCATCTCTCTCTCTCTCTCTCTCTCTCTCTATATATATATATATATATATATATATATATATATATATATATATATACTTTTTTTTTTTTTTTTGCTTTCTGTTAAATGGGTTGCATTAGGTGTTTTCTCTGTTTTTTATTTATATTTTTTTCTTCACATTTATAGCTTCTGAACATTTCTCTCACCACTGGGAAAAAACACATTCATTCACAGCACTGCAGCATGTCACTCTGCATGAAGTATTGCCGCTGGTGAAATGTCATCACTCAATACCAAAAGGCACCTTGAACATATCTAAGAAACGTTTGAAAAAAAAAAAAAAAAAAAAAAAAAAAACATTGGAAAATGTTTTTCTTTTATTTACTTGTGTCTGTCACTTTAGATTGTCAACAAAAACATTTAATTTCATGGGGGACACATTTCTTTGATTGGCAGAATTTAAGTTTGGAAGATGTATGGGAAAAAAATGATAAAATTAAGGAATTATTTGAGTGAGGGTGAAAGTGTTAAGATACTGTATTTGAATCTTTTCATTTCACCAGCTTTTTTGTCATTGGAATACATTTCACTTAGACATGAATAAATCAGCACTACAGTGTAAAAGACAAATACAGAAATGTGGAAACAGCATGTTTTCTCAACATGATGCAACTTGGGTGCAATAACAAATACACTTCACATCTAACGCTAATATCGGACAGGATATCCATCTGCTGTGAGCTTACTTTTCCCAACTAATCTCCAAACACTTTTTTTTTCCCAGGAAAAGCTTGAAACAGTGTCAAGTAAATCTGAAATCTTACTGCCATTATGGGCCTGGATGTGTCCCACAGTCAGCTTTTGTGGCTGAGCAAGTCGTTCCCTCTGTCTGATGCATGAGTCGTGTCTTGAATATTTCAATGCTCACACTGTATTTCTGCACAAGGATTGCCATGTCAAATCCTGTTTGTGAATTGAACAGATCCAGAAATATTTCTTTGTTGTGTAGCTGATGTCATAACACTGTGCTGCTTTAGTAACAATCACCAATGGGTTCCAGAGAATGTATTCAATACAAGCTTTGCTGCCTGAAAACCTGGAAGTGGAAATTAATTGGATCACATATCATCACAAATAAAATAAGCATATTTAAGAATAAGCACGTATAACATTTACAAAAGCCCACACCCCTTGTGCTTTTCACATTTTGTCCTGTTAGTTATTCATTGAAATTGACTCAAGGTAGTGCAAAATGAAACAGAGGTTTCCATTTTCTTTGCAAATTAATAGTTGATAGGTAAGTAATGCATTTATGTTAAACCTCCATGAGTACATTTTTTTTTTAAATAATTTTCACTTCACTTTAGTAGGTATCATGTATCATCCACCACATTTGTATTACCAGGTAGTGACATTTCTGCACCCTCTTTTCTGAAACATAGCCCAAGATCAGTGTACCAGAATAGAAAGCATCTGTCAAGGAGTTTAATTTTTTGTCACTGATTATAAAATGGTCTTAGTACCTTGGTCCGTTTAAACACGAGTAAGCTTTTATTTAAAGCTTTGGGACCTTAGAAACTGTAGGATACCTACCACTGATGGTTCTTGGGCTGGCTTTAGCAATACACAGCACCCACAGCAAAAAAGAAGAGTTGTAAAAAAACACGTGTCTTTGTTTTCTTCAAAAAAGGAAGAAAAAAAATCATTGAACATAAGTGTAGTTAAAACTAAATCGAAAACTCTCCACACAATAGGATAATTATCTCTGGAACAAATGTTTGTGCTGTACTTCCTGCGGAGCATGAGGAGAGCCCACCTGCCCCCACCCATCCTCACCACCTTCTACAGAAGCACCATAGAGAGCATTCTGACAAGCTGTCTCACTGTGTGGTATGAAGACTGCAGCTCCTCAGACTGGAAGAAAGTAAGAAAGGCGTGAGAATAGCAGAGAGGATCATGGGGGCTCCTCTTCTCTCCATAAAAGACATCTCATCCCAGTGTTGTGTGTCCTGAGCCAGTAACATTATCAATGTCCCCTCACACCCCCACCATGGACTGTTCACCCTGCTTCATTCTGGAAAGAAGCTTCACAGCATTCGATGCAGATCCAGCAGATTCCGAAACAGCTTCTTCCCCACTGCCATCAGACAGCTGAAAGTTGAATAAAACTCTAAATCATGTCAACACAAGACTGCTTCCAACTGACACACCAAATCAAAACACTGCATGATTGCACCATATATATCAATCCTCTGAACCTCCACATAAATGTGTTTTTTTGCACCATGTTTTTTCTCCCACACTGTTTGCATTTGATCAATGCTGCACTTTGAATGGGAAGGTCATGAGAGCTGTACAAAACAATTTTTTGTTTTGTATACACTATATATACAAAATGACAACTAAAGTTGTCTAAGTCTAAATAGTAATGGCTGCTAAAGCCGCAGTCCACACACCTTTAAATGTTTAACTTGGATCTTAGAGTGAAAATACAGACAAAATCGAACAAAGTTGGTTTTGGTCATGAAAACCCATAATGATCATGCAAGCTAGAAGCAATACAAAGCAGTATCATCTTCCTGCTGTGTGTATTACTATACTGAAACATATGGCCACGGGAATTTGGGGTGCTACAGCACCTCCTAGTGAATTTCTTTAGAATATTTTGGGAAATGATTTTGACTTTTTTATTTTACTATTACATGTATTTGGATTTTGATTTATTTATTTTGAGGCCTAATTAACAAAAGTTCACGGAAGTTACGTTGTCTTGGCAATGTCAAGCAAGGTAGTGGTCACAAAAGAGGTATCCGGCTTTTGGCAGCAGACTAGTAAATTTACATAGTCTAATGACAGAAACGAGGGGCACAGAAACGCATTTCGGATTTGTCCGCTCATGAGAGACTTTATCTCCACGACCTCAAAGCGCAACTGAACATTTGACACCTGTAACCAGGCAGAGCACCCTGCCTGTAGCTCATTGTAAGAAGATGTTGCACTTTCATATCTATTTGTGCAGTTTAACATAACCATAGTATTTTAGAGTGTTATTTTGATCTGGTGTTCTTCGTTTAATGGAGAACTGTTCAACAACGTTTAAACAGTATCATAATATTATTACTTCCGTGTGGTTTGCATAAAAGGATTTTGAAGCCAATAGAGTCATGTGTGACATAAACACAGTGACTCATATTCAAGCCAGCTGACCAAATCTATGTTGTTATAGTGTTATTGTGAAGTTTAATAGATAGCGCATTTACTGTATTAACCTGAGAACTGATGATGTCTGTGTGTCACAGACCCTGGTTGTGTTCATTGACAATAAAGTAGTGAATCTCAATCTATTTAATTATTATTTAATTGTATTTTAAAAAGGCCTATAGGTTCATAGGTCTTTTGTCCAAAAACAAAAAAAAAGACAGTTTCACAGCACACCCCTGTTCAATATTACTTCCAGCGGCCCTGTTGAAACGTGTCAGAATGTTAGAATGCTTTAATGATGTTCTATGATCTCAGAAGTTGTCTCAGAACAGAAACCTTTTTACTTTACCAGTTGTTACTATTGATTTTAAGAATCATTAATATCTTTTGTTAGTTGTTAGAACTGAAATCTTTCATATTTACATTTTAATACATTAATAGCGATCATAATTAGACTTCATTATGAAGCCAAACAGGCATACTACTGCTTCTAATAGAAATAATAATATTAATAATAATTTCGATAGTCCAAACACAGTCCATACACAGGTTTTACCACTGTGTTTAAAACATATAACAAAAAACAAAAACACAATAAATGAACATACAAACAGCAACTTTAAGCTTCACAATATTTACTTTGTCATCAGCCCTGTCCTTTTCTTTGTCCTCATAAAATTACAACATGAAAAAAATAAACAATAGGGAAACATAAATAAACATAAAATAAGCATGAAGTGAAATTCCTGATCCATATGGAATTTATCTGTTTCAGTAGAAATAGCACCACATGTAGACAGCCAATTAATTGTTTTATGTACAGCCCCTAGTAAGTTTTCTTAGGATTGCCCTATATTTAGTTCCATTCATCTTCCATCTATACTTTGGACAGCTTCCTTGTTGCTGCTAAAGAAAATTACCCAGCAGAGCAGGATGGTGGTGCTTCTCAGTTGTATTTTTGTGTTCATTGTCATGCATGTAGGCCAACACGTTTATCTAGGTCTTTCTTAACAGGACCACCTTTTTTTTCTGCATGTATGCTGTATCTGCCTAATTCGTTTAAGTAAACTTTAAGTGGTACTTTTTTGATTTCCTCCTATAGTAGATTTTTCCATGTCTTCTTTTCTTCAGAATTACAGATTTCTGGTGTGCACAGCTTTAAGATGTACCAGGAAAATATTATCTGACCTGTGCTATGAATCTCTGCAGCTCCTTAAGAATTACATGGACCAATGGCTTGTCCCCTGGTCAAAGGTCATAATTAACATCAAAAGTAAAACTGATGATTATGTCTCTATTATCTACCCTAATAAATATATTCATATTTAATCATAAGTGTTGACTGTGCATATGGTGTTATTTTGCACTATTACCTAATGCTGATGATAGTAAGTCATGGATGTTCTAAAGGGGCCAAACAATTTTTAATTTAAACCATAGAAATTAAGAGTACACAAAAAAAAAAGGCAGAAGGGGAGAAGGGGATATCGATTAGGTGACAGCCTCTAAGTCAGGTTTGCCTCCATGATTGGTCGACCCAGGTAGGGCTTTGCCTTAAGGTTCACCGGTCCACCATTCCATTCAACTGGCTTCTAATCAGAGGCTCCCCTGAAGTCAGATCTTAAACTCAGCTTGACATAGACTTAATGCAATCTGCTGCTCATGTAAATACTAATTACACGTTTTTTCCTATGTTTATAAGGTTAGGATTGACAGAATTGTTTTGAGCTCCAAGTTCAAAGTTAATGCCAAAATTGCACAAAAATAAATTAATAAGCTGAAGTCATTTTCCTATTGCTTGTTCCTATCTCCCCAGTTCAAAAATATCCTTTGCTCTCCTTTATGATACCTTTGGCTGCCTCATACTATTTCTCTTCATCCTTCATCCAGGCCCAGGTTTTGGGGGATCAACAGACTCCCAAACTTCCCTCTCTTCCAGACACTGCTTCCAACTCCGCTGGCAGAAGCCTGAGGCCCTCCCAGAACATCTGAGACATAGTCTCTTCAGTGTGTCCTGGGTAATTCCCTGGGCCTCCTCCCTGTAGGAGGTGCCTGGGACACCTCCCATGGGAGGCATCCAGGGTGCATCCAAAAAAGATGTCCGAGCCACCTCAACTAACTCATCTGGCTGTGGAGAAGAAGCAGCTGTACTCTAAACCTCTCCCAAATGACCAAGCTCCTCACCTTATCGCAAAGGGAGAGCTCTGCCACCTTGCAAAAATATCTAATTTCAGCAGCTTGTATCTAGGATCTCGACCTGTCAGTTGGACATGTCTGGATAGAGACCCTTCTTTTTTGAATCAAAAATGTTCTGTGAGATGTCAGTAGTTGGAAATGTCTGTTTATAGCTTAACCTTGTTTAAACTTCTCCATAACTTCGTCATCCATTTGCCTGATGTGTTGCTAGTTTTCTCGTACATTCTATTTTCACTATATTTCCTAGATTTAAATTAAAATAACAAAATACACATACTTAATATTTAACTTTAAAGGCTACTGGCTCAACTGGATTTCATTTATTAAGAACAGGTTAAAGGGGGTTAAACAAAAGAGCATCATATCTTCAGACTGTCACATAAAAAATGTGTAGTATTTTTTCCACTTCATAAAAAGGCAATGGTTTTGTGGTAAACCATTAACAATAGAATAGGTTGTACCAATTATATTAAGAACTAGAAACTTCTAAAGGTTATTTATCAATTCCAAGTTTTTTTTAGTTAACACCTTTGAAATTAAAATTCTCAATGCAGCTTCTGAAGTCGGAAGTTAAACTAAGATGTCTGTGAATATGTTAGTAGTAATAGCGCTGGCCCTTCATGGAAAATAATTATTTTTTCAACGCTCAAAGCTTGAGAATGCAAAATTGATTGTTCCTTTCCAAGCAGCACATTTGTTTATCTCAACGGAGTGGGGTGCAGTCATGGCGACAGTATGTCAATTTCAGAAATCAATAGTTGGCTACTTGCTTCCAGCTTTTGCATTGCATTACCATAGTAAGGACTTTTTGACCCTTCCTCTTACAAGTAAAAGCTCTGCATTTGCCAGCTGTAGATTAAAAATGGTTCGTGGTGAGTGAGTTTTTATTGTCTGCTTGGTCATGTGTATTTTCTTGACCAGTCTGTGAACTGATTTTCCACTGAACTGTTGTATTACAGGGAAAACAGCTATCTAAAAGGGACATTTCTTACACATTTCAATATTTTTTTGAGTCTGTTTTTATTTTATTTTTTTGCTTTTATTTATTGTTGAAATATGAGTGTAAGCATGTTGCAACACAGTTTCAGTATTATTCTTGTGTTTAGATACAACTTAAATTATAGGATTACAATCTAAACATGGAAGTAATGGCGAACATGATGTGTCTCTCTTTACTTCTTCAGTCTCATCTCTAAAGATGTACAACAATCTAAAAAAGCATACAGAACAATTATGTGTCAACATTTCATGTCAAAATGTGCAACTGTCTTACGAAGTTTCTCAGTTAAAAATTTGGCAAAAATATGTAAATGTAATAACAAAGAAATTAGAGAATGCAAGATTTAGTAACAAATGTCTGAAAGACAGGAGAAAAAAAATAATCCAGAGATGAGAGGCCAGGGTAAGCAGGTGCAGACATAAATGGTTTGTTAAAGGTAATTTTAATAAATCCTACAGATAAAAGTATAAAATGATATGTCAGGCTTTAACATGGAGTGTTAGGCACTGCTCAACAGCAGACAAATTAATCTGCCTAGTTGTTTTTTTAGCATATCAGTTTAAGCACAGCTGAGTTGTGTTTGCAGTTTGTGAAAAGTTTATTTTTTATTTTTTTTTAGTTTAAAGTCCAATGTTAGGGAAACATGCAAAAACAGCACACGCAGAGCAGCTATTTTTCATTGCTAACAGTAATTAGTCACATTACACATTACAGTCATTGAGTTAACTTAAACAGCAGTTTGGCAAAGTATTTAAAGTTGAAGTGAACTGTGTCATAGCTGAAGATTAACCTAAGCTATGTGATCAGCTTCAGAATTTCTCATTGCTTTTCTGACATAAACAGTCATCCAGGTTGAGTTTTCAAGACATGCTTGTTATAAAATCTAAAGATTAAATATCTGAAACTTTTACAGGAAAAAAAAGATTAATATAATCAGTTTAATACTGGCTTGAAATACTTATCAAATGTTGTGCAATGTTTATTTTGAATGACACATCCAAAATAAATGGCCAAATCCAGAGATACTCCATAGCTAAATATGGTGTCTTAACATAGAGAAGAGGAATCTTTCATCAAACGCATTTGATTAACTCATATAAATATGATCTGTTATTTGAAGCCAAAATAATATCATATGTGGTTTTCTCCAGTGTAATGATGAACTCCAAAACAAGATTATGTCTGATTATGTTGGTGTAAGTGCCCACAGAGATTGTTAGGTGTCAAAAGTACTCATACCTTTTTACCTTATGCAAAAGTACAGATGCTTGTGTAAGAATGACTTTTGTAAAAGTAAAAGAACCGGTTTAAGTCCTTTACTTAAAAGTGTATTGGAGGATTTTCACATTATTTTTTAAAAGAGTCGCCCTCTCCAATTTAAAAAAGAAATGCATATGTACAACCCTGTACCCGCTACCCTAGAGGGAACACCTACATTATTACTGTACTGTAAACATATGCAAGAGCATGCACAAGCCCATTTCTCCTTGTGTCTGCTCTGTTTAAAAGTTGCTGTTCTTATAGCTTACTTCCCAAAATAAGATTTGCAATTTTTTCACTATATCAGACGCATCAACATTCAGTGAAAATGGGGACAAGCACATAGGACGTTCTTCAAAATACATATGACCAGTATGATTGACAATTAGGAGGACCACTTATTTTGAAGATCCACCCAAAAAAAACAAGATCCTCCACTATACCTTTAACTAAAAGTAGGAAAGTACAAGTTCTAAATTGCACTTAAGTACAGAAGTAAAATAAATTTGTGCCTTAAATCAGCTGTCCCTAAACTTATTTGCACCACAGAGCGGTTATATGTCAGACAATATTTTCACGGACCAGCCTTTAAAGTGTGGGGGGGTAAATACAATCAAGTAAAATGATACGACTGGCATAAAATCAAACCTGTGTCAAGAGGCACAGATGCACCGACTGATGTAATCGGGAAAGAATAATTTTTTTTATATTTTTCAAAATAAAACATCACTCAGACTCTGATCGTCGATAAATTATATATATATATATACACTATATTGCCAAAAGTATTTGCTCACCTGCCTTGACTCACATATGAGCTTAAGTGACATCCCGTTCCTAATCCATAGGGTTCAATATGACGTCGGTCCACCCTTTGCAGCTAGAACAGCTTCAACTCTTCTGGGAAGGCTGTCCACAAGGTTTAGGAGTGTGTTTATGGGAATTTTTGACCATTCTTCCAGAAGCGCATTTGTGAGGTCGCACACTGATGTTGGACGAGAAGGCCTGGCTCTCAGTCTCCGCTCTAATTCATCCCAAAGGTGTTCTATCGGGTTGAGGTCAGGACTCTGTGCAGGCCAGTCAAGTTCATCCACACCAGACTCTGTCATCCATGTCTTTATGGACCTTGCTTTGTGCACTGGTGCACAGTCATGTTGGAAGAGGAAGGGGCCAGCTCCAAACTGTTCCCACAAAGTTGGGAGCATGGAATTGTCCAAAATGTCTTGGTATGCTGAAGCATTCAGAGTTCCTTTCACTGGAACTAAGGGGCCAAGCCCAGCTCCTGAAAAACAACCCCACACCATAATCCCCCCTCCACCAAACTTTACACTTGGCACAATGCAGTCAGACAAGTACCGTTCTCCTGGCAACCGCCAAACCCAGACCCGTCCATCAGATTGCCAGATGGAGAAGCGCGATTCGTCACTCCAGAGAACGCGTCTTCACTGCTCTAGAGTCCAGTGGCGGCGTGCTTTACACCACCGCATCCGACGCTTTGCATTGCACTTGGTGATGTATGGCTTGGATGCAGCTGCTCGCCCATGGAAACCCATTCCATGAAGCTCTCTGCGCACTGTTCTTGAGCTACATGAAGTTTGGAGGTCTGTAGTGATTGACTCTGCAGAAAGTTGGCGACCTCTTCGCACTATGCGCGTCAGCATCCGCTGACCCCGCTCCGTCAGTTTACGTGGCCTACCACTTCGTGGCTGAGTTGCTGTCGTTCCCAAACACTTCCATTTTCTTATAATACAGCTGACAGTTGACTGTGGAATATTTAGGAGCGAGGAAATTTCACGACTGGATTTGTTGCACAGGTGGCATCCTATCACAGTTCCACGCTGGAATTCACTGAGCTCCTGAGAGCGACCCATTCTTTCACAAATGTTTGTAAAAACAGTCTGCATGCCTAGGTGCTTGAATTTATACACCTGTGGCCATGGAAGTGATTGGAACACCTGATTCCAATAATTTGGATGGGTGAGCAAATACTTTTGGCAATATAGTGTATATATATATATATATATATATATATATATATAAACTGTTTTCTCACCCCTCGTGGGGTGGTATGTGTCATCCTCAAGCTCGGGTCCTCTACCAGAGGCCTGGGAGTTTGAGGGTTTTGCGCAGTATCTTAGCTGTTCCTAGGACTGCGCTCTTCTGGACAGAGACCTCTGATGTTTTACCTGGAATCTGCTGTAGCCACTCTCCCAGTTTGGGGGTCACAGCCCCCAGTGCTCCAATTACCACTGGCACCACTGCTGCTCTTACTTTCCACATCTTTTCTAGCTCCTCCTTCAGTCCTTGGTATTTCTCAAGCTTCTCGTGTTCTTTCTTCTTGATGTTGCTGTCGCTTGGGATTGCCACATCTATCACTACTGCCTTCTTCTGCTGTTTGTCGATCAACACGATGTCTGGTTGGTTAGCCATCACCTGTTTGTCAGTCTGGATCTTGAAGTCCCATAGGATCTTAGCTCGGTCATTCTCAACTACCTTAGGAGGTGTCTTCCATTTTGACCTTGGGACTTCCAGCCCATATTCATGGCAGATGTTCCTGTACACTATGACAGCTACCTGGTTGTGGCGTTCCATGTATGCACTTCCTGCCTGCATTTTACACCCTGCTGTTACGTGCTGTATTGTTTCAGAGGCATCTTTGCACAGTCTGCATCGGGGGTCCTGCCTGGTGTGGTAGACCCTGGCCTCTATTGATCTTGTACTGAGTGCCTGTTCTTGTGCTGCCATGATTAGTGCCTCTGTGCTGTCCTTCAGTCCAGCCTTTTCCAGCCACTGGTAGGATTTTTTGATATCAGCCACTTCTTCTATATATATATATATCTATATATATATAGATATATATATATATAGATATATATATATATCTATATATATATATATATATAAATACTTTTTTCTGTGCGGCCCGGTACCAAATGACAGACGGACCGGTACCGGTCCGCTGCCCGGTGGTTGGGGACCGCTGCCTTAAATGATTTAAAATAATAATGAAAATAACTGTTCTTTGCACAGACAATTGGATGATTTTGGTCTTTTATTTACTACAATATGTTAGTAAAGAGATTAAATTCTGACTCGAACTAAAACAACAAAACGAGTGGTATTAAAACTGCTTAACTTTCCACAAAACATGCAATGCACTGTCCTGCAGTTACATAGAAACTGATTGAAGGCACAGACATTTTATACAGTTTGAATAGTAAAAAGTACTGGCTAAGAACAGAGAGAGAGGCCCTAATTACAAAATAAATATATAAATAGGTGTACCAACCATATACACAGATGGCTGAGAGGCTGCCATGTGAAATGTCCCTCAGGATAGAAACATGTCATCACTGCCAGGCAGAAATTTGGCATTTTAGAAACTGTTAGCAGGCCTGTGTTCACATGGCTTTCTGAGCTCACATTTCAGAATCACCTGCCTTGATTGGCTGGAATGCATCCGGCTATAAAATGTGGGCAAGAGCTGATAATAGCAACCACTCAAAAAGCTGCAATATTTCAGTCCAAAGCGTATGGGAAGTCTTTACGTTAGGTACTTATACACAGCAGATGGCCAGCAATGATTCCCAGTGTTTTTTGGAAAGTCATGCAGTTTTCAATGTAAAGCCAACACTTTTTAGCTGCAGCTGTACCTTAGTGTCTTGCTGGAGCTTTCATAACTATCCATGCCTGTTTGATGTGTTACAACATTTTATATGAAATGGAAATGTTGCTAAATCACTTGTACAAACTTCTAAAAATGTGTATTAAACCTTGCAGTCACTAATTTGTAGAACCATTTTTCACTTTAATTCGTTTTGTCTTGTGGTAGCTCTCTAACTTGTATGATTTACTTTTGAATGGTCATTTAGCGGACATCTGTCCCAGTATCAGCAGTCAGCCATTAGAATGCTTAGTGTGTAAGTGGATGCTGATCTCAAGTTTTACAGATTGGAGACAGATTGGATTAGTTGTCAAATCAGGTTTTTATCATACAAGGCACTAGAAGTTGGCTAAAGTAAAAAAATAAAACCCATAAAACCCATAATCCATTTACTGCTACTTGGCTGGATTACTGTAATATACTTTATGTGGGGTCAGTGGTTTCTACATTGTCAAGCTTCAGACAGTACAAAAATGCTGCAGCATGTCTTTTATATAAACACATCTGCCCCATTTTAGCTCTACTCTACTGATTTCCTGTACATTTAAGAATTTATTTTAAAGTTATTTTACTTGTTTCTACATCTCTCCATGTCCTTGCAGCTTTTTTCCTCTCTGAGCTACTGCATCATTATTCCCCACTCTGTTCACTCTAGTTAGCAGATTCGCTGCTCCTCAGTGTTCCCAAGCTTAGGGGTCACCCTACTTTTTTTATGGCAGCACCAAAAAGTGGAAAAAGTTTCCACGACTCATCAGGCAGGTTATATTACTATTAATTAAATGTCTTTGTTTCATTGTTTGACACTGTGTGAGAAGACAATTTTTTGATCATTTTGTGATTCTTTATTTTTTTTTTTTCTTTATTGTAAAACTGGTCATCAAACTGGTTTTGTTGCATTGATTAAATTATACAAACACGATAAAGGAATCTTTCTATGGTAGATGTGTTTCTGTTGGGAGCAGGTGATTGAATCATGAGGAACCAAGCAGGAACTGACATCTATCAGAGCAGTGCTCTCTAAGCCGGATATCTCACATCCTCTGTCTCCAGCGGTCCTTTGCGTTATTTTTAGATTGACGATTTGGGGAAAAAAATTATGAAAGTTAACATACCTGCAGAAGAGAACTACTTGTTGGATCTGTGGATGATTTTACATGTTTGCAACAAAACTAGCAGCAGTAGTGGAGTTTGGAGATGCTACCCACTTCTTAAATCTATCTTTGCTCTCCTCTGATTTATCAAGAAGTTCTGCAATCACACTTTTTCTCTGACTCCTAACTTGGTGGTCAGTTGCATGTTTAGCATGCCTTCCCTGGAAATGTCTTTCCAAATTGCTCTTTTAATTTTTTGAGAGCCTCTACAAAGCAAAGATGAAGAGCCGCCCCCTAGTCAGAGAAGGAGGTAGAATCTAGCTAGTGGGCTGTCGACAAGATGTGCCAGGCGCTGGACAGAATGTCCCAGATGCTGTAGCCCTGGATAACATGCAGGAGTCTGAAGCCAGTTCAGGCAAACAGATCAGAACAGGAACAGGCAGACTCAGAGATCCAGGATTCCAAAACCAGGCCAGGCAAAAAGATCAGACAGACGCAGGCAGGCTCAGTGGTTGAGAGGCAGAAGGGGTTAAGATCAGGAAATCAGAAACACCAAGGTACTCTAAATACACTCTCACCATTGGCTAGAGAGAGCAAGAATAAGCTGGCCCTGATGACTGAATACAAGTAGCTTAAAAAGCGGCAGGAGCAGGTGGATCGGATGAGCATTGATAAGAAAACCTGGCAGAATAGGACAGGTGAAAGGAATGAGCAATTAAGCCAGTCATCACAAGATCAACAACTATTACAATTATAGACTTAAGCATTTTATTATTATTTTTTTCTGCTTTGTTTTTTAGGAATTTCTTGCAGTGCCATTCTCATCACAAATAGAGCTGGATTGAATTGCCCATATTGCTTGTGGTAATCTATTAATGGAGCTCTCATGCTTTAGCAATGACTTTTTGCTCTTCTTTATTATAGAGTAATTGTTGGAGTAAAGGATCAACAGCCATCCTTTTAAAAGTTTCTCTCACCTGAGCGCTGTTAGTATTGCAGTTTCACTATGGGTCATTCAAATGCTTCTCTGACTAATGCTCTCTTTTCCTGATTTGTCAGTTTTCATGTACAACCACATCCTTTTAGTTTTGCAAGTGGGCCATATTCCTTTCATTTTTTGATGGTGCATTGAACAGAGCTATGAGATACTGAATGCTTGGGATATTCTTTGATATCATAACCACTTTAAACCTCTAATGCAACATAATGCCTGGTCTGTCTGGTGTGCCAGTTGTTCACTGGTGTTCTCAAACAAACCCCTGAGGCCTTCAAAGAATAGGCTGGATTTTAAAATCACACAGAAGGACTTAATTCGCTTTTAACTACAGGTATCTATGTAGAAGGGGTGAATACAATTGATTTTTACAGTTGGTTATTTGTGAAAAGATGTGAACATTTTAATAAATCTCCCTCTACTCAACAAATATGCAAATGTTTCACGCAAAATGTTGCTTGTGTTTTTAATAAAAAAGGTAAAAACATCCAAGGGGCTCGATTTGTATAATGCCCTTTAAAAAATAAAGTTCAAAAGATTTATTTATCACGTCTCTGAAGAACTGAACAAATTATCGAAATGATTGATCGTGAAACCCCAGAAGGCTTTATTCCTTATGATGTCTCTAGTTCAACTTGAAAGCAGTGGAGATAAGCAGAATGATTTCCCTGTAAGTTTCAGAGCTCAAGAGATTTTCTGTCCCCACTTTAGTGCAGATGAGCAATGATAACTGACAGTGCATTGTCCTTGTTTCGAAGTGCAAGTCAAAAGGAGACTGCAGCTGTAGCTTCCAGCTGTCCAAAACCATCATCCTTGTGTCACCTTAAACTTGAGTGACTGGCTGATCGATTTTCCTCTGACAAATCAATGCATTTCCTCCTTGTCCCAGCCCTGCAAACTACTCAGAGATTTGGTTGGGTTTTTTTTTCTTAGCCAAAAGACTATTCTTGATTCTGTTATGAGTCAGCACCCTGATGTTAGATGGATTTGCAGTTTATGTAGTTACGAAAGTTTAAATATGCAAATATAAACTCTGGCGACACGCTCCTCATCCAGTAGGTACGAGTCATGCAAAATCAGCCACTTGATGCAATCAGCTAGGTTTCCTTGGAGATAAAACGTTTTACCAATCTGACTGTATAATCTGATTTAATTGTCATGACATGTAAATATGCTCTATAAAAATAAACTGACTACACCGAGGTAGACTCATTGAAATTGGACAAATTGGAGACATGTTCTAGCACATACATAATAAAATTGTAGATCCAGCCTATCTTACTTAGTAGTGTTAGTGGTCTAATATTATGGAAATATTTTCTGGGGACACGTCAGTCTGATTATAGCTACATAGCAAGATCATACACCAAATACAAAATTTATATCACTTTAAACTTTATATTTTACATGGTGAGACGTTAAATATTGTCTGACATAGACAGTGATTAAATCTCTAGCCAATAAAGCACATTTGGGATGTGGCAGAATGGGCTCTTCCTCTCATTGATATTCAGTTGACAAGTCTGAAGTACGTGATGCTGTCATGTCAATTTAGACCAAGATCTCAAAGGAATGTTTTAAACACCATTTTGGATATACCCTACGAACAATCAATGAAGTTATAAAAAAGGGAGTCCAGATTGTAAAAACAAGCTGTACTTAATAAAGTAAATGAGAATTACAGAATTTAAAAATGCAAAAGTTTCAATAAATAAGTTATATCATCTATTTGCATTCAATGATGATGATTAATAGTAACAAAGCTCTCAAAACCCCAGGCCTGTGTTCACTGTAGCTGCACTAGGCAAAGAGAAATGCTCTCCCTGGTTGTTGTGAATATTCAGTAGTATCATTATAAAACATCATAAAAAGAGCCCAGAACTATAGATGCTCCCCAGCTGTGACTGGATAGATTTGAAACAATGACGAGCCTTCTGTAATAGCTCGATTTTATAGAGCAATTAGCTCTCATTTCAGTTAATACAGCATGAGTAATGAAATGTTATGATTATCTCTGGTTTAAGTAATTTACTGAAGTTTCAGTTATTCTAAGGTCCATCATGACTTAGCCATAAAAATATAGAGAGAATAATTATTTTAGGCTATTAATTAAAATACATTCACTGTGAATCCATCTGATTCTTCTTAATGCAATTTTTATAAAAAAAAACAAACAAAAAAAACATTCTACTGGTGGAGGAAATATAATTTGTTGGGGTAATTCTTTTGGTTAAATTTGGCTTTTGTAGCGTTCTGTAATGCTTAATTGTAGTATGCACAGAATGATAATGGTTGTATGTATTTTATTTATATTTAAAATGCCTGTTTCAATTTTTTCCCACATTTGTTCCACAGAGACTTTAAGAACATTATCAAGGAATTGATTTAGGTCAAGTTTGCACAGATGAAAATAAGATTTACTTTTATTTTCATGGTTCAGTTCTCAATTTTTTTCCTGCACCTCCAATTTGAACATGAAGTGGATCATATTCTAATAACTTGTCTTCATTTTTCTATTTTCTGTTTACCAATACTTTAATTGCATCCTTCTGCTTTTTTGTTCATAATACTACATATATTTTATATTGACATAGTATATAAACCAAATAAAACTTTTTAAAAAATTGCTCTAAAATGAAAGGCACATTCTTGACAGAAGTACGAATCCAGATTTTATTCTCACAAAGCATAAGCCAAAACACTACGAACTTAAGATCTGCTCTGTTAATAAGATCAGACTTTCAGTGCAGCAGCAAAGTATTTTAACGGTACATTTTCTGCATATAATAATAATATTACAGTATTATTCCAAATGGTATTAAATGAATCTCTTTCATCAGAATTCTACACAAAATATGATAAGATGGCAATGGGGAAAATATTTCACAGGTTTTGTCTCAAATTTTGTTGATCCACATTTGGCAGTAATTACAGCCTCTTTTATGATAAGATGCCCCACCCCTGTCTTTAGGCTGCTTGGTCTGTTCATCAAGTTCACTGGGAGATGTCTGTGCATAACCTTTTTCAGAACATCTTCAGACATTTCAAAGAAAATTTAAGTTTCGACTTTAAATAGACTGAATTAAATTTGACTGGATTTGCTATTCTAGACCATTTATACCATAAACTGACAAGCTGTGCAGTACATTTTAAACCTACAGAAATAATTTTTTATTGTTCAGGAATATGACTGACTTGTATTAGCTTCCAGACAGTCTCGTATTTCTGTGTCACAGAATGCTTTGTTCATAAAAAACTTTACTTTTTTTTTTTTACTTTCCTATGATTCATGCATAACCTATGCATCTCAAATTAGAAAAAATGCAGCATATTCAAAGCTATTGAAGGCATACAACTGGACTTCTTCATTTTAGAAGGTTTAAAACATATCTTATTATACACACTTTTTTGGCACAGAGAGGAAAAGAATGGTTTTTAGATGACCATCTTACGATTGGCTTCAGCAGGAAATGAAAATGGAAGAAAAAGCAAAGCTTTATAACAGGGAACAGGGATATGAATCTGTGGTGTGTTGGTGGACAATTTGTCAATTTGTAGCTGTACAATTTTAGTTGAAGTCAACATCCAAACGTGCTTTATTTACTTTTAGAAACATCTCAGTTTTCTTTTTTTTCTAATTTGAGTTTAAGGCTTCGTTTTTTTTTTTTGCCATAATAAATTGTAAAAAAAGACATGTTATCAATTTATGTTAACTCTCTAAAAGCATATACATTAGAGGATATAAGTGCTAAACAAATCAATCTTTTTACTATTATATATATATTTCCAATGATCGAATCTCCAGTCTGGCGCCAACATTTGACCCGTTTCAGTTCGCCGACCAACGGAACCGCTCCACTGAGCCTGGCACACCTGGAGGAGAAGAACACCCATGTGCGGATGCTGTTCCTGGACTTCAGTTCAGCTTTTAACACCATCATCCCACAGCATCTGATAGGAAAACTCGCAAAGCAGGGATTCAATACACCCCTCTGCAATTGGCTGCTAGACTTCCTCACCAACAGACCTCAGTCAGTCGGACAGAACACCTCTGATGTCATCATCCTAAGCACAGGCTCCCCTCAGGGCTGTGTCCTGAGCCCCCTGCTGTTCATCCTGATGACACATGACTGCATCCCCAGGTTCACCACCAATCACATTGTGAAGTTTGCAGACGACACCACGGTGGTGGGCCTCATCAGTGATGACAATGACCAGGACTACAGAGAGGAGGTGGAGCAGCTGGTGGGCTGGTGCATAGATAACAGCCTGATCCTGAACGTGGAGAACATGAAGGAGATCATCTTGGACTTGAGGAAGAACCGTCCTAACCACGATCCACTGGTCATCAACAGCTCATCTGTAGAGGTGGTCAACAGCACCAAATTCCTGGGGGTGCACATCACAGACACCCTCACCTGGAATTTAAACACCCCCTCACTGATCAAAAGGGCACAGAAGCACATGTACATCTTGGGGAGGATGAGGAAAGCCCACATGCCCCCACCCATCCTCACCAACTTCTACAAAAGCACCATAGAGAGCGTTCTGACTAGCTGTCTCACTGTGTGGTGTGGAGGCTGCAGTGCCTCAGACTGAAAGATGGTGAGAACCGTGGTGAGAACAGCAGAGAAGATCATCGGGGCTCCTCTTCCCTCCATTAAATATATTTCATCCCAGCGCTGCATGTCCCGAACCCGTAAAATTATAAATTACCCCTGACACCCGCATGACGGACTGTTCCCCCTGCTGTCCTCTGGGAAGAGGCTTCACAGCATCCAGGTCCAGCAGATTCCAGAACAGTTTCTTCCCAATTGCCATTAAACTGCTGAATGTTATGTAAAATGGGTTATTTTATTATGTTTTATTATATTTATATATTTATATTTTATAATAAAAAAAAATATGAAAAGTTAGAACTGTAAATATACGGTAAATATGTAAATATGTTTATTTTACTGTTTTTATGTATTCTTTACTGTTTTCAGGGCTGTACTTAAAAAAAAATGAAATTTTCTAGAGGGCTGTTCTCAACGAAATTTCTTATTGTTTACACTTGTGTATACAAAATCGCAAAATAAATCTTTCTAAGTCAAAGTCTCTAAGTCTAATGTGGTTACTGGGGTGAAACATCAGTAACTACACAATCCACAAAGATAGATATATAATTAGTGCACTTATTGAACATTTAGGAACTCCTTGTTTAATCAAAAAATGAACACACAAACAACGGTCACACAAATAACTTGAATCAGACAAAAGGAATGACCAATACAAATTCAATGAATATTAACAATGAAAGTCAGACATTGCTTTTTTCACCATACTTCAAGAGAATGATAAAAGCAAAACAACTCAAAACAAGCCTGGACAAAAATCGTGGTTTCCTTAACTTAATATCCTGCTGCACAATATTTTGAAGCAATACTAGTGATCAAATGGTTCATGCAAATGTCAATGAGACTTCTGCACCTCCAAGAAGGTATTTTGCTTCTAAGTTAGCAGAAAAGTAATGCATATTAAGAAAATTACCCTGTCCCTACTGTGAAAAACAGAGGAGGCTCGGTTATGCTTTGGGGCTGCTTTGCTTCATCTGGCACAGGTTGTTTTAAATCTTTGCATGGTCTCAAGGGATCCTAGAGAGAAATGTGCTGCCCAGTGTCAGAAAGCTTGGTCACAGCAACAGGTCACGGGTATTGTAACAAGAAAATTAACCAATACACACAGTTAAAAACACCCAAGAATGGCTAAGAAAAAAAACATTGGACTATTGTAAAGCATCTTTGGAAGGAGCTTTAAACATAATGTTTGTAAAATGCACCCTTCAAACCTGAGACAAGGGGGAAAAGTTTTCTCCTGAGGACTGGGCCAAAATACCTGCTGAGAGGTGCAGAATTCTCATTGACAGCTACTTGAACAGTTTATGACAGCCTTAAGAGGTTGTGCTACAATGTATTAGATTATTAGGTTATTAAGTTAAAACTACCTGTACCCTATATATAGGCCATCTGTCTGATTACAAGATTGTAGACATCTGAGATGCTACAGTTGCGAGCATTCAAAATGGCCCTTCCCAGTCATACGCTAGCCAAATGGCAGCCCACTTCCCTGCAACTTCCAGCCACTGGAGTTGCCCCCTCTTGCATATCATTTTACTCTGACTCCATCGTTTCACTGAATTACAGGGTCTGACCAGGAGATTAGGCTTTTATTTTGGTTTATATTTTGACATATTTTGATACAAAGATTGACGTTTAAAAAGCAATTGTAGGGGACCAGCCAACAACCAGCCAAGGGCCCATCAAGGGAAGTGGGGACATTTTGAATGGCTACATTTTGAATGGTCCCTTTTGTTGCATCATTTAAATCTTTTTTTTTTTCTTTTTCTTTTTTTCCAAAAAAAGGTCTTGCCAGGCTCAGCTTCTGTGGAGCAAAATCTCTGTCGATAGCTTTATGGGTGAATATCATATTTCTTAAGTATTGCTTCTTTAACATACACAGTCATTCACTTCATCAAAGGCCATGTGCACATAAGCACTTCTAGCCCTTCAGGTGAGCAGAAGAACAAGACGGAAAACCCAGCCAGTCTCTGGCCAGTTACATGAAGCTGCAATCCTTTCAAAAGTTGTTAGAAAATGTTCAGTGTCATCACTTTCTACTAACTTTTCAAGTATAGGTTCTACAAAGGAATGAAACTGACCTGAGTTGGAGACAGCTTTACTGTCCTCTGACGGCAGTAATCTGTTCTCTGGTTCCTGATTCTCCAAATCACAATTCTCCAGCTGAACAGGTTCAGGTGTGGGAGAAGTACGAACTTGGACTTCTAACTGCAAAAGACTGAATTGATATTGAAGAGCCTTAAAGCGCTATTCTTGACGGGCCACCTCCGCCCTAATCGTTTAATTTCTGGCCTACTGTTGACTCATGTGGGCACGAAGAATACCGACAAGATCTGAAATGGTGGGTTGGCTCTCCTCTTCACCCTCAGTGCCTGCGAGTTCCCCAGATGCCACTGCTCCAGAAAAATCCTCCTGTTCCTCAGCGTGTGTTGTACAGGTATTTTGAGGCTCTTGGTTACCCCATTTACTCCTTCCTCCTCGCTGTATGGTTCAGTCATCTGAAGTATAGTGGGGAGAAAAGAAAAAAAAAATTAGTGGTGTTATGAGATGAGCCAAGGCTTCGAGGGGTGTCGACTAATCGAGGGGGCGTTTCCCCGAAGCGTATGTCGAGGCATGATTCATTTAGAGGAGGGGACAAAATTGATGACATCCGAGGCCTCGCTACCGTGATACCACGGGACCGCTTCGGGAAGTGGTTCAGGAAGCGCAAGAATTTTGACAGGCATTTAAATAGCCTCAGTATTCAGTCAAGATGTGGGGGTTGTATGAGCTGCTGTGATTATACTTAATAATTTGGCTAATGACACTAATTTGCATTGGCCCTAATAAAAATATAGACTGGGTAAAAACGCTGCCAAATTAGATCGGTTTAGCCAAAAGATTGGTTGAAAACAACTTCCAACCCGATTAAAACCAAAAAATGTGGAAAAACTATTATGTTTAAATAAAAATGACCTTTCATTTTGCTCATCATTGCCCAATTTGCACAAACACTTTCACTGTCTGCTTGAGTTTATTTCACTAAAATGGCAGAAAAACTGTGCTCCTTAAATGATTGTTCTAAGAAATTTTAAACTTAAAAAAAAACTTACAAAGGTTTTTATCATACACCAACCATTAACATTTTCAAAGGAACTTAAAAGGGGGAAAAAAGAAAAACAATTGCATAAAAAAATCACAGATTTTAATTACAAACTAGTTCTGCACAGTACCAGTAGGTGGTGACATGTTCACATGGGTCCTGGTGAACTTTAGGGATCGTTGATGCAATTTGGCCAAACGGTTCAATGCCTCATGAGGCTTCATCTCATCATCTTAAAATAAAATGATTCTGGCTGGCAAAATCAAAATCCCACATCTGCCACCAAATTTGAGGGATTTGCACAAACCAGCCAGAAGACCACTGAAATATTTCAGAAAAACGTCTTAATTAATTTCAAAAAGTGTCCAAAAATTATAAGCTGGGCCCAAAAAAAGAGGTCAACAAAACAGACTTCAATTCAGGTACTAACATAAAGAACTCAAGCACAAACTGCCCTAAAAAATAAGACATGAGGGGTACTTAAATAGTCGCTAATCAGACCACTGTTGACACACAAGGGGATGACTGACTAACAAACTAACAAACAAATAAACTTAATTAAACAGATAAATACTGGCCAGACACTAAGTACTTTTTAGATTTAACTAATTAACAAAACTACCCAAACTAAGAATATTTAAACAAATGACAAACAAATTTCCCTTCCCATTACAAATGGTGTGACCCACTGATTAGCCTGCAATGATCAATTGAGAACAAAGCTGGAGCTCATTGCAGCCCTCCAGCAGCATGTCCAAAGGAAACTGGCAACTCAAATAAAAATAAATGTATCAGTTTTAATCTTAACAAAAAACAACCTGACAAATAAAGTTAACTAAATGTGTGCACTGCAAAAAGTTACCTTAAAGTCTGGCTATTGAAAATATTTGAAATGTGAAACTCATTTTGAAAAAATGGAAAATATAAAAGTTTCCACACAGCTTCAGAGTGTGACAGCAGGCTGTCACAGGTGGTATATGCTTTTTCTGAAGTGGCAATCCACTTCTATAACTGCCATGCATGTGGCATATGCCAGATAACACTTCTAACTTAATGTGCTGCTGCTCTTCTATGCACTCTAGTGATAAGTTCTAGATTTCCCAGGGTTTCACTTGTCTTTTGTTTGGCTTATTTATTAGATCATTCAAGCAGTTTCACATCATTTCTCTGAAACCACTTGAGAGTTGCATTGGCTGTGTGCTTTAGATGATTGTCTTCCTGTAAAACTCCTCTCCACATTTCCACAAGGTAGATGCCACTTCCCAGTACCGTATGGTGGAATATGCCTTACCATATTCAAGCAGACACTCATCCTTCTTTGAGGCTACCCTATCATTATTGGACTAAACCTCCGCAAAGTCCAATCAGCATTCAGGTAACAGCTTAAAAGACATTCAAAATCCTAACACAGCTACTAATCCACCAAGTGCCTGCTCAGTTGCCTTTCAATGTCTGGTTTTGACTTTGATGACCTTGATTAAACCATCCTCCATCCCCTTCTCCAACTGTGCCACAAGCTCCATCTGACCCTTTCTTTACATTACTGCTGCATTGTCCCATCTGATGAATGGGGTCTTTACTGCATTCATGAGGCATCCCCAGTCGCTCCGGCAGAAGACCGCCATGTTGAGCTTGGTTCTGCCAAAGATTTCTTCCCAAGGGGCATTATTTTTCTCTCTAAACTCGCTTCTTGCTTGCTGATCTTGGAGGTTCATATGAACCTACTCCTTATTAAAGTTGGCATCCATCTTCATTATATAATTAAAGGCTTCACTGTACATACAGTATACCTAGACTACATAGAGTATGTTTTCTATTTGTTTTGGTTACATATTTAAAGGGTGAAATATGAGATTCTATTGTGTAGGACTGAGGCTCAATTTGCCAAATGAACTTGACTAGTTTATTTATAGGTTTGTGAACGTTGTTCCTTTTGAAAAATGTGAACTATGAATGTGAACTAGTTTAATTATAGCTGTGTTAACTGAACTTCAACATTGTGCTTTTTAACTATGAATTGGCGCAAAATTGCTTGTGGCAGCTATTTGTTTTTACACATATTGGAAGGCTTCTTGAGCAATACCATCCAAAACGTACCCCTCATTCGCACAGACTTTGTCATCAGTATGGTTTCCGCTCCATTGCAAAAAGAAGAAATACCAGTTGGCTCAGCAAAACAAATTTTATTGTCTTTGGATATGAGTCTTTGAAAAAGAAGTTTTAAATGATCTCAGATAATAGAGCAAAAAAACCTTGGTTTCATTAAAATCACATGTCAAAAAGATTTCTATAATATCCATCTATCAACTTCAAAATATTCCAAACATTAGAAATATCCTGTCCAGGGGTGATGCTGAGAAACTAGTCCACACATTTGTTGTTTAAAAATTGAAATACTGTAATTCTTTACAAACAGGAATTCCTCAAATAGTGCTTAAAAGCCTTCAGCTGATCCAAAATGCTGCAGCCAGAGTTCTCATGAAAATTAAAAGGACAGATTATATTTTTCATATCCCAGCTTCTGACAATTGGCTTTCTGTTAAATCAAGAATATAATTTAAACTCCTCCTGCTCACATATAAAAATATGAAGTTGTTGTCAAGTTATAAAGAAGTTGTCCTGATGAACTTGATGTCAAGTTATTTAAAGATTATGCTGATGTAATTACTATGCCTATATGTTATATTATTAATCTAAGTTTTTAGAAATGTGTTTTCCTGCTAATTGGAAAAAAGCTAAAATTGTGCCCCTTCCAAAAAACAATAAAGAACCTTGTTCGGGGGGAAATACCAGACCTATAAGTATTCTGTCAGTTTTGAGTAAGATTATGAAGAAAGCTTTGTTTCACATGACGGATGATTGGTTGCATGAAATTGAAGACAGAGAATTAGTTGGGACTGTACTGCTAGATCTGATTGCAGCATTTGATTTAATTGATTATAAATTATCATTAGAAAAGTTAAAGTTATTATGGATTTGAAAAGTGTGTAATCCAATGGATCTATAGCTATCTTACTAATAGGAAGTTTGATGTACTTTTTAATGTTAGTTATTCTCAGACAAAGGTTATGCACTGTGGGTTGTCTCAAGGAAGTTGCCTCGGGCTGTTGTTATTTTCTATTTTTACAAATGATTTGTCTTTTATTTTGGAGTGTGCCACTATTGCCTTATATTCAGATGACTCAACTCTTTATGTGTCTGATTATGACTTTCCCAGACTTAATATGATATTAAATGACAACATTTTATTGAAAATTGGATCACAGAAAATAAGTTGGTTATTAATGCTGCAAAGATCAAATGTATGGTGTTGGGATCTAATCATCTTTTAAAATGCTCACCTACCCTTAACTTGGTTGTTAGCGGTTCAATCATTGAACAAATGGCTGAGGCTAAATTGACTGTGAGTGTGACTGTGGACAGCAGGCTAACTTGGATCGCTCAGATAATAACAAATACTGAATAATATGGGCAGAAGTACGGCAGCAGTTCGGTACTGTAGAAAATGCATACCAACTCAAATATGGAAAGTTTTAGTGGAATCAATAGTTTTGTGTAATCTGGACTACTGTTCCATTTGGGCAACAACTGCAAAAAAAACTATCTGAACAAATTACCGGTTGCATGAAATAAAGCAGCTCAGCTTGTCCTAAACTGTTCTTTCAGAACAAGTATCAGAGACATGCACAATCAGTTTGCATGGATGCTTGATAGGAGCAGAATCAAATATTCTCTAAGTAAATTCTTTAAAAAAATTTAATTATTACAAAAGCACCTGAAATTATTCATAATAGATTGACTTTTTTGGTGACATTCATAATTATTCCACTCAACAATCAGGGGAAAGAGGTTTTTGGTTACCTGCCTGTTGAACAAATCTACTTCAGAGAACATCATATTATAGAGCGATGGTGGAGTGGAACTCACTCCCGCAATTCTTGATTTCAGAGATAAACAATGTTAGCTTTTCCAAAAGGTTTAGACTTTCTATATTTATTTTGAAGTGACTGTAACATTTAAGAAATTAAGTAATTCATAATGAGAACTAGTAATTGAAATGTTTTGTAATTTACATAATACCCAGAGATTAGTAATGTTTTGTACATAGAAGAGATCATACTATACTGTTATGTACATCTTTGTGTATGTTATATATCTATATGAACTTGTATTGTTGTGTGTGTGTGTGTGTGTGTGTGCATGTGCAAGTACATTTGCATAGCTTTGATGTTATATCTGTTAAAAAATGTTAAGACCCTAGGGAGAATAGCTACTTCTTTGACTTAGTAGCTAATAGGGATAAACAAATTTCATATTAGATACCTGTTCATTCCTTCTGTTCTAAGAGTACTTCCCTTTCTTTTTTTTTTTGAATCTGCAGGTTCACTAGTGGTTCCTGAATTTTTAGAAGTAGAATTAGATACAATTCTTTTAGTCAACAGGTTCTTCTCCTTTGGAACCAACTACCAGTATTAGTCTATGAGGCAGACGTCTTCTCTACATATAAGGCTAGGTTTAAAATGTTCCTTTTTGATAAAGCTTACAGTAAAAGACGGAGTGATGGAGTTAAGTGGTGGCAGAGCGTTAACAGCCTAATCCAGTATGGGACAATTTCAGCTCGGACAGACTTTTCTCCTTTGCTCTACCTGGAAACTACATTTCTTATACCTCATCCAAAACAGGTTAGGTAATCCTGAGCTATTTTCAGCATTTGTGCTGCTATATGTTTGGGCTGCTGGACATCATAGGGACCCTTTTTCCTCATTCTGCTTCGTTCTATCTCAATTTTTCCATTAAAACTAGCTATCAAGTTCCACTTATAATCCTATGTTCTCTCTGCTTTTTTATTTCATCATAGTAGCTTCATCTGGTGTGTTTCTGTTTGGTTATCACTCCATCCTGGATTGAAATATCAGCTGTACTGCTGCCATCAACATCTCTGTTTATAGATGTTGGAGCTTGGCCTGTTCCCAGTTTAGTCCTGCTGCTTTTACCGTAATTAACCATATGTATTCTCTTTGATCCTCTGACAAGAGAATTGGCTAGGAGCTTATCTGCCATGGTTTTGTCTTTGCAAGACAGGGCAACCTGTGGCCCTGTACCTGCTTCATTTTGTGTCTCTTCAATCTCTTTGAACCCCAGTTGCCTTCCGCAGAAGGCCGTTCACTCGGACCCTGGTTCAGTTTCTTTTCTATTTAAAGGGAGTTTTCATCTCCACTGTTGATACATATATGCTAGGTGTGTTCTCTGTTAAGTGCCTTTGTATGACATGTGTTTTGAAGTGGCGCTATATAAATAAACTGGACTGAATTTAGAACTAAATGCATGTGTCTATGCTAAGTATGACACCAACCAGTTCACAATCAAGCAGCTTTTAGTTTTGGCATCTACAAAACACATTCTGGACAGCATGTAGACACGCCTTAAGTTTATGCATTAGTGTAGTACTGACTGGCAATGAGTTATTTATGTCTTTTCCATGCATTTGTAACACACAGCTATAATTACCTCCATGATTATTCATGCATGGTGACAGGATGATATCGTGGCCGCACTGAAGTGACACATCATTTTTATCCTAACTGATGTCATCAGATATTATTTTGTGGGAAACTGTAACAGAAATGCCGTTCATGGTCTATTTCTGGTTAGAGCATTGCAATGGCTTTAAAATCCAGCATGCAGTTCTGTTGCATGTGGTTTTTGGCGAGATTATGTCTCTTATTAATTTGGTAACACAAATTGTACCTGCTCTGTCCAATCAACACCGTTTTTCGTCAAACCCAAAGCTCCAACTACATCTCTCGCCTCAATGCTAACCTCTAGTGGCAACTCCTACCTAAATAAATATTTGGACAAGTTAATCTTAGACTTGAGAGATTTTATAAAAAACTTTTAAGTTTGAGAGTAGAAGTAGATTTAACAACTTCTCAGCACTTAGAACTAAAATGGCACTCTAAGATGCTAATAAATATGGCTCCCGTTTCATAACAGAAGAAACATATGTAGAAATTATATTTTAATTAATTATTTAGAAACTTCCAGACTAATTAGATGGAATGAAAATGAGAATGTCCAAATTTGACTCCAGGATTTTAACATTTGCATTTTTTCAATTAACCTTATGGCCTAACATTATTTTTGAAGGTAAAGAAATTACAGCCTTAAAGGCTTCAACGCAAAAAAACGTGAAACATCAGCAGAAATTAAGATTAGCTGCTGTCTAAATATCAAAAAAATGGATAAAGATAATTAACCTGCTGGGACAGCAAAATAGGAATATTTTTTGTATTTTAAATCAACTATAAATAATATTTTATTTTCACTTCTAAAATCCTTAACTTCAACCACTGACAAAAAATGTAAACCGAGTAAAATGTTTTAAAACCTTTCCGTATCACAATTTACATTCAGTGAGAACCCAATGAGAAAAAATGTAGTATATATATCCTATAAAATTCTTATTTAAAAGGTATTTTAACTTCTGTCAAAATAAAGTTTAAGTTTTATAGTCCTTGGCAAAAGCCTTAGCTTTTCCAAGTCCTAGAACATGCCCGTGGTGATCAACAATGCCATGCATTTGCTAAGATTAAAAGTACAGATAGTTGGTTTTGTGCAAAACCTTGTTTCTCATAGCCAAGAGGAGAGGAAGAAAATATTAATGGAATTAGTTATGCACCTATTTTCAATCTTTGACTCCAAATTTCATTCTATCTTGAAGTCCAAAGAGAAAGTAATAAAGTGGGTAGTTTAATTTCTCAGCAAATCAAACTCTATTCACATACAACACATTTTTGCCTGGGTAGTGATATAATTACAGAAGGAAAATTGTAGACTAGGGGTTATGAAAATATTTCAAATAAATTATATATTAGGTAGTAAATATTGTGGTAATGCTTACATTACTGATTTGATTTGTTTTCTGTTGGCAACTAAGGCTGCTGGGCTTGGCTTTAAAAATTAAACTTGCCGACGGACAAAAATCAATAATGCACATTATGCACAGCGGGTAGCTGTGTAAGTAAAGTCATTCAGACTTTTAAAATAAGCAAATGTAACTTTGGATAAAAGTGCATGATTTTGTATTTAAAAAGACGATAGAAGTATTGTTTTGAGGTCCATATCAGTCGGAAGCCTATTGACCTCAAACTTTAGTTTGAAAAGACTGACCTATAGTTACTTCAATTTAGGAAATTTTGGAATAGTATTCAATACTTTTTACCATTATGCTCACTCCTTTACCATTGTATGGCAAACAATGGATTCACTAAACATTAAACATTTTTATGAACATAAGAAAAGGGCTAATTAACCATTGACTTTTTCATAATCCTGGCGCTGATGGTTGGGTTTTTTTTTCTGCTCCTGCTCACCTGCCTCATTGGCCCTGCGGCTATTACTGCCGATCTGATTCACCCGCTCCCTGCAGCTATTTATGCTGTTTGCTCTCCTTGTCATGATATTGGCACTGCTCCTTGGTTCCCTGTCTAATTGGTTCTGCGGATGATTATCGCAGATCATTTCCACCTGGTTTCTCTACTATTTAGGTTGTTTGTTTGCTTCCCACCAGTGCCAGGTTATTCGAGTGTTTTGGTGAGATGAATTCTAGCATTCTTTAGTCCTTTCTGTTTTCCTGTTTATGACCAGTTTTCTGCCCTGAGGATCTTGAGTTTTTGCCTTGCCCCTGTTTGTCTTATCTGATCCTGGATTCTACTTCTGAACCTGGAACTGTCTTCTGACTTCGGCCTTGAATTTCTCTTCTGGACTTGGTTACTGCTCGGTGTCGGCTGGCGCCCGCTCTGCTCACTGTCTAGGAACTCTGGGGGTGTCGCCCGCCGCAACTGCGGTCAAACCTCCCGTCTGGACTCACCTGTGTTCTCCGTGAACGGACTGCACTTTGAATCAGGTCAACGACTTTGCTCTAAGTATTCAGCTCAACATCCAGTCACTGACCTGTATTCTCCTATTCCTGCAGAGATCCATCCCGATGCAGACGAGCAGCCCCGTGCTCCTGTTAGTTTAAATAAACGCTTTGAACTTTCCCACTGCCTGTCTCACCTTGAATTCTGGGTCCAACATTCTGAGCTATTTACACTCCTGCCATCAGCGTCGGATTACTCAAGCTGTCTCAGTGTGAGCTACTCTAGCGATCTAAGTAAGTTTTCTGTGCTGTTAAATTCTTATCAGCTTTTTGCCTGTGTATTTTAGGTTTTTGCCTTTTTCCTTGTCTGTTCTGCTCAGTTTGATTTTTTGTCTGACTGCCTGGATTTTGCTGGTTATCAAACTTGGACTGTTTTACTGGATTTCGGCTTTGGAGTATCCCTTACGGACAATGTTGCTTGCTCCGCGTTGGCTGTGCCAGTTCCCCCGCATTCTGTGCTCTGAAGCGGTAACGACCACAAGCAGCGGACATCTCCCCCTGGGTTTCTCCTCTCTGAGTATCGGACTGAACTCTCAACCAGCTCAGTGAGTTGTCTAGTCTTCTCGGCTCATCTTTCTTTTCACCGATCTGAATTTCCTGTCTAAGCAGAGAATCAGAGAACCCGCTTCGAGCAGTTTTCGTCATCCTCTTTTTGTTATTTAAATAAACTTGTTTGAAACTTTCAGTATGTCTGCTGACTATTGGGTCCAGGCTTCAGCATGCGTTACAGACTTAAATAGTTAAATATCAAGTAGAGACATCTACCTTAGCTGTTTTGGAACGGATGCTTGAATGTTAACAATTCCAACATGTTTTATGCTTTGCTACTAACAAATATCCATTTACTTGCTATTCTGAATAATAATCAGTTACAAACTTGTCGCCCTTATTTGGGAATTGTACATAATCACATTATATGCTGATACCAAAAAGAGAAAATATATGATATTTGATGCATGTATGTAAATTATGATAAATTAAGGCGATATATTCCACCCTGAGAGTGTGTTAATATTCCTTATTAGCCTAAAAGAACCCTTGCACAGGGCTTGATAAGTTAACATAAACAGAAGTAGCGTCTTCGACTGGTAGCACCACTGAACTACCAGAAAGCCAGATGGTGGCCAGTGATGCACATACTAAACAAGTCCTGACAGTGCCCACCATGCTGTAATGCCTTGCGAAAAACTGTCTAAAAAAAGACAGCGTATAAGGCTTGAAAACGTAGCTACCAGCGGTAGGACTTTTAGTAAATAAATGTCCTCTCATGTCTGTCGACTTCACAGTGACATTAGAATGCTTAATGAACTTTAGCTCCAGTTTTAGTGTACTCCAGTCTATCAGACTGTTTTTCCAGCACAGCTCAAGTTGTATCCCTCTTGGAATCAAACATCTTTTTGTGCCCTTGTACACTTTATCTTGGATTTTCTTTTCTGTTTGTTTGGCAACTATGCTGGGAGTTATTCTCGCTTGCCTGCATTGCTTTGGCTTGTCGATCAATGGTATGAATGCTCAGTGACATTTTGTCACATGTCACTGTCACATGATGTTGCTACGGTAAACATAAACAGAAAGGCTGTATTTACTAACAATCTGAGCAAAAACATACCTTAAATGACAAAAATAACAAATAAGCAGCTGGACAGTGGATCTGGCCAGCGGATAGGCGTATGGAACTACCCGAGACACAATGATGGAACAATTCCTTTTGCCTAGCCCAGGAGCAACTGGAGCTTCCCCAAGTAGAGCTGGAGGTGGAGTCTAGGGGAAATGGCAGTCAGGGTGTTTCTGCTAAAACTGCTGCCCTGACCCGGTCCCAGATACAGCAGAAGACAACGAGTACGAGTACGAGTACTGATGGGATGTTAAATAAAACAAAAAAAACAAATCGGGGTTTGGATGAGAATGCGTTGTTCAGGGTAACAACAGCTTTAGGGTAGGGTAAAGCTTTGTTACCCTCAAACACTTCCCTGAAAACCAAAGTTTAAAGAGATGGGGACTGGGGTGGTAGGGTTCAGCGGTTAAGCTTTGAGTTCTCAAAGGGCAGTGGGTCCTATAGATAAGTGCCCCCAAAACCTTTTTTGCACCATGGACTGATTTAAAGGAATAGTACACCCAAAACATGATTAGCCTTCATTTTCTACTCACCCCCATGCTGAACAACACTCTGGAGTACTTTTTTGATATCTCAAATGCATCTGGAGATCTGGGAGGCTTCTTGCTGTCTGCTGACATTCAAATAATGGAGGTCTATGGTGACCGAGACAGAAAGGTCCATAAAAGTCCACAAAAAACGTGTCAATATTCCTCCATACTGCTCGTCCAATGTATTCCAAGTGTCCTGAGTGGGTAGCATCCAGAATTTACTCGAAACGAAGTCATTTAGAATGTTTTTAGAGCATAAACAGTAGTGTATGGGATTTCCTGAAAGCGCGCACATGCGCGCTCACGACGCTACGGAAGCCGGCAGACCAAACCAGATGAAAGTGCGCATTCAGCGTCTGCTCTGCCAATAATGCAAGCGTAGAAGAAGAAATGTGCTGTTTACCTGTGCAAAGAAAGAAACAACGAAAGAAAAATGTCTGAGGACTTCAGTGTTGAGGAAGAGCATGAGTTCTTTGCCGAGCTGAATGCGCTGGTTTGGTCTGCCGGCTTCCGTAATGTCGTGAGCGTGCATGTGCGCGCTTTCAGGAAATCCTATACACTACTGTTTATGCTCTAAAAACATTCTAAATGACTTCGTTTCGAGTAAATTCTGGATGCTACCCACTCAGGACACTTGGAATACATTGGAAGAGCAGTATGGAGGAATATTGAAACGTTTTTTGTGGACTTTTATGGACCTTTCTGTCTCGGTCACCATAGACCTCCATTATTTGAATATCAGCAGACAGCAAGAAGCCTCCCAGATCTCCAGATGCATTTGAGATATCAAAAAAGTACTCCAGAGTGTTGTTCAGCATGGGGGTGAGTAGAAAATGAAGGCTAATCATGTTTTGGGTGTAGTATTCCTTTAATGTCAAACAAAATGTTCACCTACCAGTCTGTAGCTGTAGTACTGTATGGTCACTATGGTAACGTAAAACATGCCTTTAAAATACCCACCACCTAAAGACAGTGCATGCAAACAGCCTGCTAACTAATAACAATAGCCCTGAGCTTGTTCAGCTGCAATGAGATGGTGGGAGTTTATAGCAGGAGGTATCAAGTGACCTATAGTGTTGTGGCGACATACATCAATAGCATGTCAAAAAAAAAAAAAAAAAAAAAAAACAAGATATAGACTCGAAAAATTTATTTGTTGGAAATAATTTTACCTACCTAACTTAGTCTGTTAATAGGTTTAATACCAAGTTATGATTATTTAATATTTCCTATCTGTCCTTTTGAGAAGCTGCTAAGTCACACATATTTGCCTCTTTGATCAGATATAGTGCATCAGAGCACCACTTGTTATGTAGTATTTAGAGATTTCACAAATTAGATATTTGAAAATGGACAGGAACTTTATCCTTTATGTAAAACTGTATTTCTTGTTTTGTTAGCTGCTCAAGTCAACAAGCTGTTACAAAATCAGGTGATTCCCAGGATGAAACTTCTCTACTAGGTCTCACCTTAAGCTGTGATGGACTGTAGCTGCTGAGTTATGATCCATCACAGCAAAGACATTCTGATTTTTCTTCAGCCACATCAGGTCATGCCCTTCTGTCACTGTTTCCTATAAAATATTGACTGCAATTACTGCTGTTGGTGGTGGTCACACAGCGATTGAGGGTGTCAGCTGACAGCTTGCTACATGACATACTGTAGCCTGTTTTAAAGTGATAATCTGTGAAGCATTAAGGCAGATAGAGTTTTTATACTTATAGTACCCCTCCCATGCCATGTTAGGAATGCAGAAACCTGAAGCTGAAAAAGCAGAAATATCTGAAATCTGCTGGTTAGTTGGTGATTTGGATAATTTTTTGTTTTGTTTTGTTCTGTTTTATTTACTGTAATTCCTTAGATTTCATGTGCATACAATTCTTTACCCTAATGAAATACAGGATGACATTTCTAAAGAAAAGTAATGTACATACAGTAGGATACTGCATTCAAAATTTAAACTTAAGAAACGTATTATATATGTACAGCCATTTTCAACTTTTGAAGTTTAAGCTCCTTTATGACTCCCTTCTTATAGAAAATGTGGCTATATTGGCCATGTATAACATCATTTTAAAATAATTATTCATAATGCATAATGAATTGAATTCAGGATATGCAAACTGTTATATTTAATTAAGGACAATGGTACCAAATGGTTTGTTTATGAAAAGTAAAATAGTCAAATAAATAGTAAAGTAATAATAGTAAAATAGTAAAGTATATATATTGGAGTGTAACAGAATGAGTATGAAACAGGGGTAAGAGTTTTCAATGTTGGTAGAGAAGAAAATTGAAACCGTTTTAAATGTAAAGGCAACTTCGGATTCATTATATTATTCAGGAAAATTTATAGAATAAGTGTTGCATTTGGGTCTCTGATTAAAAAAAGGAATATTACAACAATGCTCCCCCTATAGATGGCTATTAAAAAGTTTACAAACATTTTATTGTGAACACTTTATAACTCATACATAAGTTTGTTTTACATTAATTAAGGACGAAAAAGAGAAAAAAATGACCAGATTCTTGCGAAATAGTGAGCCTAATCTGTTAAGCTTTTTCATTTAGCGTTTCTTATATTTAACACTTCAGATTAAGTTACTACCTTCTAAGCAGAATGAGTATTTAAAAACAATTTTTTTAGGCATTGCTATGTTCAATGCATAAAAAGCACTCATATTTCAGTTATAAGGTGTTTACCGATTATTAAAACATATACTAAAAATATTTATTAGCTATCCAAAAAGGGAGGATATGGTATGATAATCTCCTTTCAACCAGCAATAATGGAACAAAATAGTTGATAAACAAATTAGACTCGCTGCAATGAGTCACTTAAAGCCAATTTTTTTTCTATTTCAACATTTAAATTGAACTTCAGTAATTTATCCTCACAACATCAAAAGGCTTAGATTCAACTTGCTGTCATTTTGCCCAATTTGATGTTAACAAACAATTAAATCGGTGTAACCAACTAATGGCCTGATCATCTAAAACTCCAAATGACGAGCCCTAAATTGAATGGGCTAAAAAAATGATGCGCTATTAGTAGCAATCTTTCAGGTGATCTACTAAAATTGTGTGAAATATTGATAGGCGGTACAAAAATGCTGCAGACCAATCTATTAATGGACACAAATGTCTATTAAGAGTTTCAAAACTACCACATCCTGTCAGCGGGTAAACCACTCAGCGTCCCTCCAGTCCTTTTCCTCTTAAGCAGTCACATTTTATATGAAAGTTCCTGTAAAAGGAATTACTCTCAAACAGAAGTTTACTTTAACAATTTTAATCTAAAGAAGGTAGAGAAATAGTTACAGCACTAAGGCTCTTATTTGGAATTGACACAGGCAAAGGGAACAGAGAAGAGCCTCCAAAAAAGTCTCATTAGTTGTTATACTTGGCATTCTCTGCAAGGGATGTGTGCTGCCTCGTGTTATCAGTAGAAAATGTGTCAGCATTTTGTTGTTATTCTGATGTGTTGCATGATAGTATGAGTCCAAAAATGTAATACTGTGGCATTCTGATCAACTCAATTACAGACTGTCCTATTATAAAACTTGATCTTATTATTCTTATCCATATCCTAACAAGACGGAATAAGGCGGACACAAAGTCAGACATACAGTGTGGAATCTACTACAGCAGAATCTGTAACAGAGCAGAAAGGAAGATTGAATCAATATTAACCCAGGATAACTGCCAGGGTGTTCTGAGACGACCCATATGCCAGAAAATGCAATATGGTGTGGTGAATTTTTGCAAGGCAACTTTATTTATGTAGCACCTTTCGGTAGCAAAAGAATACAGAGTGCTGTACGTATAAAAAAAAACTACTATTTTTAATAAGAAAAGACAGAAAAACGCTCATGGAAGTGGCTTAAATATAATTAAATAATGAATTAGAAAATAATTACATGAATTTATACATCTATTTTAAAATTGAATGAATAATACATTTAATTCTAACAAATTTAAATACATTTATTTTTTATTTAAGGGTTTCAGCAATTTTACAGTTTTATAGTTTCTTCTAGATCATAGGAGCATAAACATTAAATGTTGCTTCTCATTTGGTTCTGATTCAGAGTAGAATTGATCCAGAAGACCTGAGAGGTCTTGGCAAGTCTACTTTCCTTGTTTCCTTTCCCCTCTCTCTTTCCCCTAGACCAGGGGTTGGTATCCAGTGGCTTTTTAGCGCCCCCTTGCTGCTCCCTCAAGCTTTTTCAAATATTTATGAAAATATATATATTTCATTTTTTTTATATGGTGTGCGGTAGGTCAAACACATATTCATTATGTTTTCCAATGCTTTAAAAATTTGTATAATAAATTTAAACAATAAACGTAAACATTTCTTTCAAAGAAAATTTGCGTCATAGCGATAGAGATCAGTGATCTTGGCCTGCAACACAAGTTTCAGTGCAGCGCGTTGCAAGGCAAAAAAAAGTGGTGGGTGTGTCCCGGATCATGGATATCAGATGGAAAAAAGGAAGATAGCTGATGAGAACAGATGATTCAAAGAAGAATGGACCGTATGATTTGCTTTCATTATCAATGTGGAAGAATTACCTGCATGTTTGCTTTGTAATAAGAAGTTGTAATGATAAGGCATTTCCAGGGAAGGCATGCTAAATTTGCAGCCGATGAGATGGTTGGGAGTGAGAGAAAAAGTGCGATTACAGAACTTCTAGATAAATTAGACGAGAGCAAAGATAAATTTTAGGAGTGGATTGCATCTCCAAACTCCACTAATGCTAGCAGTTTGGTTGCAAGCATGAAACACCATCCACAGATCGAATAGGTACGCTCTTATGCAGGTATGTCAACTTTCTTCAATGTTTTCCCGATATCTTCAAAATAAAAATAACACCAAGGAACGTTCTTGACGGAGGATGTGGGGTTTTTGGGTTAGAGAGCACTGCTCTGATGGATGTCAGTTCCTGCTAGTTCCTTGTGGCTCAATCGACTCCTCCCAACAGAAACATGTCCACCATAGAAAGATTCCTTTATTGTGTTTCTATAATTCCATCAATGCAACAAAACCTAAACATCGCGGTGAAGGGTGGTCAAGAGGTTCATGGTGAATTCCACGCAGTGAGAGCGTTCACTGCTCCTCCCTCACATCATGATACTATGTGACATTTGTTCCAGGATCATCATATATGCCTATTATATATTTAATTCCAATTATTCCTTTTTTTATAGTGGGCTAATATGCTTAGAGCCTGTGTTGTCATACAAGGCTTATATAAGACTTTTACATTTTTGACAGATTTGTTTTTTGTGACTCTTTGAGCAGTTTGGGTTGCCCACCTCTGCCCTAGACTATGTCTTCTGCTAGAAGCAATATGACGCAGATGCTTAATGGATTCTGCGCATCAGGAACAGAAAGAAGGGGGTGTGTTTACTTTTTCCTAATTTCTCTTGGTCTGTCTGCTGGGGATTCAGTGAGGTACATACCTGAGATAAATGTACGAATGGCATTAATTATTAAAATAAAAAAATCACATAAGACACAAGCAGGATCATTGGTCCTGCATGATCTGCAACCACAGAGCAGGCCAGCAGCCAATTACCCTGCCTCTCCAAATGAATGATTCACATCTGACTTCAGTTGTCTGATTAACTTTTTAGGTGTGAGGACACAGTTATAGTAATTAATTGTATAAAAAAATGCACACACACAAAAAAAGATACATGAATAATTTTTCTAGATCCTGTTTAGACATAAGCCCTTTAATCCTGGAGATGTTCTTTAGGTGTTAGAAAGCCAACTTTTTTTACTCACCTCATGATCCTTTGAAGGTGAGGTCTGAGTTGATCACCACACCCAGATTTTGAGTCTGACTGGGTGTATCTAGCTGGATTAATAGAAGCCAATTTTTAAATGCTCTTTATTTAGTCCAAAATATTACAGCACTTTTGTTTTCATTATAGCTGAGAGAACATGTTGGCATATCCACATAGTATAGAATTAGGGGTTGAATGGGTTCATAGTCACTTGCTGACTCACATGTATGCTTACGGTAACTTATGCTGTTGTTAATCAAAATTCAAGCTGAAGATATTGAATAGGAAGGGGGCTAAGATGGACCCTTGGGGAACATCACAGGATTTTCATAGGCTCTGATATAAAGTTACGTACTGACACAAAAAAGTTGCTGAATCAGCTGAGTGTTGTACCAAACAGTAATAGTATGGAGTGCAGCAATTCAAATATAGCATTGCTGAATAGATTAAATGTCTTTATTACATCTAGTTCTGTAAATCAGAATATGTTCAGATCCACACAGAAGTATGTTTTTTTTCTCATTGGCTGTTTTAACTCTTAGACATGCAAAGCATAGCACATGATAAAAAGAAATACACATCTTCCTGTTTGAGAAGTCACATTGCTGCTTCTTAATGTTTACATTTAACTATCCTCTGCATATTTTTTGGAGGTTCTGATGATCAGCATATATTTTCTTGATTTTCAAAAATATATGCCCATCATTAGAGAATTTTTCAAGTTTGCACACATTTTATACATGCAAACCTTGGTAGATAAGGTAATAATCATCCATTGTTAGTTTTTATTTTGCTGCTTTAGGGCTAATAAACTTAATTTTAATCATAAGTTACACAAAAACAGCAATGTACGACTACATTCTGTTAGATGATAAATGGCCACCTCCCCAGGAAAGTAATTAGAACTTAAAGAGCAAGAGCAGGAATGCTCTAAAACAATGAAAAGCTCAGTAACATCTGTCTATAAAGGTATTTTTCAGAGGCATATCTGTAATTTATCACATTTTGATGAAGGATTTTTATAGCAATATGTTTTTTTTATATAAAATCAACAGTCTAGGGACAGAAATCTCTTGATTTATTTCTTATTTCCTTTTTTGTCTTTATTAATGCAATGAAAGCACACTGCTTCCATGCCTCCACACACATGAGCACAGACACTCTGCAAGTCCGGAGGTCAAAACAAAGTAGTAACGCCTGAAGAAAAGATTAGAATGACAAAGGGGAATGGCAGCAAGTCATGAGAGCTGCAGGGAGGAGGACAGCAGAGATGGAGATGCTAAATAATGGCTCTCTTGTGGATAAAATATAACTCTGCAGCAAGAGAGGAAAGCAGCAAAGTGAAGTAAGCATAACGTCTTTTAGACACAGGGAAGGAAGAGAATAAACCATTTTTAGGAAGTGTAAAAAGCGAAGAAAGATATTTGTTTTATTCTTTGTCCCTTCCATATCAAATTACCTTTCAACATACTTTTTGGTATTATGAACACATTAACATTTAAAAGATAAATCATAATTATAATTACAACTTTACAATTGCAAAGGTAACATTTATATGATTTGTATCTTTTTTTATAAATTAACTTGTGCCTTTATTTATTACATTCTCGATTATGATGCCACTAAATAAAGAATAATGAAAAAGAAGAAATGGAGAACCAAATGAAAAGTCAATATAACTTCTTACTAACTGAAAATCTACAGTTACATTTACAGAAAGTCTGTTGTAAATGCATTCAGTATCCATGAAATTTAATTAATGGACACCCTTCATCTATTGCTAACGGCAACTAAAAAGAAGGTCAGACCTCTATTTTATGCATGCCCAATATGAGTAATAAGGGTATTAATTCCCTCACGTGACTCAGAAATAATGAATGTTCAGTTTTACTGCTGTCAAATTGAAAGACGAGTCAGACTGTGAACCTTCCATCTTAAGCTACTGGCTAAGCAGAGAACTGGAAGGACACGACCTGTTAAGACTTTGGTAAGATGGCTCCAACCTGAAAAAAAGGAAACCAATATAGAGTGCTAGATAATGACCTGCTGGTAAAGCACACTGTATTAAAACAGTTTGTACAAATCTTGATTGTAATTCCTCAATGATTAGTACATGATAAGCAGCACAACTGATTATATTTGGTCCTTGAGCTCTTAAATGAATTATGTAATGAATGAAGATGATTAGGTTTAACAAGGTTAAGCTGTAGAATCAGCGGGTGCAACCTTAAATGGACCAGGGTTTCTTTTCACAGCGTTTCTTTATTCCTTTTTTTTCTTTTTTAAAATCAGTTCAATTATGCCCTGTGACAGACTGGCGACCTGTCCAGGGTGTACCCTGCCTCTTGCCCATGGACAGCTGGGGATAGGCACCAGCACCCCTCGCATCCCCAGCAGGCATAAGCCTGACAGAAAATGGATGGTTGGATTGATGGAGTTGAATTTAAAAAAAAAAAAAAAGAAATTTCACAGTTCATATTTTGTTTTTGGAGTCTGAGAAAAGTGTCCACTTTTTTGGTAGGTCGGGCCTATTTCAAATCAGTTAATGTATATAGCGCCAATTCACAACACATACCGTCTCAAGGCACTTTACAGAGACAATTCAACCAGATCATAAAGTCAGAGTCTTTCAAAGTTTTCTATTTAAGGAAAACCAGCTGATTCAATGGCTTCAAATGCTGAGTTCGAATTCAGCAGCTGCGTTCTTCAAGGCCAGATTCGTCGGCCGATTACATCATATAGCGCAGCGCCAAGGCCTGTTTGGGTAGGAAGATCACTTGTTATGCGGCCGACAAATGCAGCCTTCTTTTTTCTTGTTTTAAACGATGGGTCCAGTTTATCCTACGTAGCCTTGGGTATCACGTGATTCATTGTGAGTCCAAGCAAGACGGCTGTTCTGTGCTCAGAAGAAAAAGGTAAATGGCTCTGAACAGTGGTGAATATTGTAAGTGCAGATTAAATAATAAAAATATGTAAATAGTTCAATCTGAAAGTCGGAGAAGGCTGGACCTGTGTGAATCCAGAGCCAAAACCCTTCTGACGTCAAAGGACCTAGCCTGCCTGGACTGGGTCCCTGGAGGATGCAGCCTCTGACATCAAATTAACCCACTGACTCAACGGCAATACCTCACACCAAGCACGCATGTAGGAATAGTGGGGAGGAAAACTCCCTTCAAAATTAATGAAACCTCCAGCATAACCAGGCTCAGTGTGAAAGGCATTCTACTGACTGGAGTTCAAGGAGACAGGAGCAAAGATACAGAAAGAACCAGAGATATAAAAGGCAACTGTCAATCAGCTCCACAATCAGCTAACAACCTAGGTAGTTTAACAACATCCAGATTCATGTTAAAAATCATGCCTGACACCAGATAATGTGTAAGCTGGCTATCAAACCTTAGTTCCACTGCAACTGGAAATGGGGTATTTTCTCAAGGCTAAACCATAGATTCAAAAAATTTGGGAATAGATTAAAAATAACCTTTACAGCCCCTGTGCAAATGAGCTACTAAAAGAGACACTGTCCTAACTTTATGAATGAATTATCACACTCTGCCTCACAATATCCATCATCGATTTTGTTGCGATCTGGAGGTCTGTCCACTTTCTCCACCAGAGGGCGTACTAGATCTCCTGGAGACGGAGCTGATTGCTACCACCTGTCGCTCATCTGCTCATCAGGGGATCTGTACTTAAGGAGGCAGAGGACGTCTCTCCAGTGCCAGAGTGTTTGCCAGTTATGGTTAGCAAGCCTGAGCCAACCTGCCTGTCTGAATCTCTGACTCCCTTGAAACCTGAACCTGATCTGTTTTCTCCTCTCTGCTTCCTAGGTTGAACCTGCCTGAAAACCTGAAAACTCTGAAGAGTTTCTCTGTTGGAAATCTGCCTGCCTGATCCCTGAAGAACCCTGGAGAATCTTTCCTGCCAAAGACCTGCCTGCCCTCTCTCTGAAGAATCTAGAAGGAAAACTCAAACCTGTAATCTGCAAAAACTCAAACCAAGCCCTGCCTCCGCCAAACCCTCAGCCTGCCGACAGCCTCTGGACCCTCAAGGTCGCCCCCCTCAGCCGTTAAGCTCTGACCCCAGAACAGGTATAGTCCTGCTCACTCACATCCTGCCAATTATTCTGGACATCAGCTAACATCTCTGTCCCCCTCTGCAGTGAACCCGCTCGTGACCAGTCCCAGCTCTGATTAACCCCCTGGATCTGTTTATTCTCTGTACAGAAAACATCTTAATAAACTGTTGAACTTTTCTCCTGTTTCCGTGTGTTCTGCATGTGGGTTAGGAACCTTAAACCAAACATGACAGATTTCAGAAATTGGGTATTTGTATACAGTGCAGGTGCAAAGAGGACAAAGTAAGTGCTTCCTGGATGGGGCAGCTCTATGTAGTAATCCCCCTTCTGCTAATTTTCCATTGCAGGGAGTGACTACTGCCCAAAAAGCATAATTCATGAGGATTACTCAGACATGGATGACGTAAATGAAATACCACTTTATGTTTGATTTTGATGAGGGGATAGCATTATAATGTTAATAATGCAGTTGTGTGGTCTGTTAGTGTGTCTCCGTTTTCCACCTCCAGGAGGTGACCTGTCTTCGCTGTCACTCCCTGCACACCTGCAGCTCGTTGGATCATTATCTGGAGGAGTATTTGAGCAGTGGACATCGACGCCAGAGTGTCCGCCCTCCAACGTTTGCTCCTTTCTCTGGATTAACCACACAGTCTGGATTCAAGGATTCACAAGACCTCCCTCAATCATGAGTTCCTCACCTTGCAAATCTCAGAGCTTCCAAGATTCCAACAGTACCTGAACTGACCACTTAACTTCCCTTCTCACTTCAAGTTCCGGGTGACCAGCTCACTGAGTTCCAGATCCAACTCCTGTTAATGCCTTCAATAAACCTGTTTAACTTCTTCTGTGCTCGCTGAGTGGTTTTCTGCATGTGGGTCAAATTTGTTAAACCGATCATGACATATAACATATTTAAAAAATAAAAATGTGGACAGAATGATATAGGTCCTTTGCTTCACAACAGTATAGGCTCTTCAGGTATTACTAAAATAAACAAAAACAAGGATACCAATATCCTTTTGCAAAGAAATTATAGGGAAAAAGGAAGTCCTGAGTAAATAAGTACATGTTCCCAGGCATAAGCGTATAAAGACTGAATTGTGAATATAATTTTATTACACATTTTTTTATTTGATCTAGTTTTCAGAGGTTGCAGAGATGTTATAATCTGAAAAATATAATGAACTAATCAAAAGAGGACAAAACATGACAAATCAATCAAAATAACTGGCGATTTTTCCTGGTTGTTAATCTGCTTAACATATTCTCACAATACCCCTGATATATGATCAACGTAATGTCTGACACACACCATCTCTCCCTAGGTGGCTAATAGTCTGAATTAGCTGCCTTGGTGTAGACCCTTGACATCCTCATGTTGACTTCAAAGACACCAGTGGGATCAGGGTGAAGGGCAAGACACCACGGGGCGACCAGACACACTGATCAACACTGAGCCAAAGAGGAGGAATTAATTGGGTTGTAATGAAGTAGACAGAAGCATGACATTACACGCACTTACATGGTAAGAGTGTGTTTCTGTTGTGGCATAGTGACGTGTCAGACCTTCCCATTGTCAGTAAAACACACTGCTCTGCCAGGGTTGCTGACCTCATCTTGTGTAATGTAATATATTCGGCATGCAGTATTTTGCAACCTGTTATCCTCTGGACATTAAAGGGAGAAACATTTACCTCAGTATCTCTAGGTTGTGGCACCATAACTATCCAGACACATGAATGTGTATGGACATTATCCAAACTCTGCTAAAGCTGCCTTTTTGAACGCAGATTTTTTAATTTGTTTTTTCAGAGGGAAATTATTTTGCAAAGCCAACAACATATACCAGCAACATTAACCTGCTTAACTGGGTAATACAAATAGTTTTTTAAAAGTAAAACACTTTCATAAGATCTTGTTGTCAAGCATTTACTTCTCAGTGCTTCAGAAAGAAAGGCTCTGTGGGACAGTCGCTCATTTAGTCGAAGCACTTATAGACTATAAGATGTTGAGAGATCGACCTGACAGCTAATTTATCCCTAATGGGGTCAGAATGTGCTTCAGTCAACTAAAGTGAACTGACTATTGAGGAGATATTCAGTAACATTTTTATACAGAATAGGGCTGTGTCAGACATTAATAATTCACCCGGTTAATTCAGTCTCCTTCTCTCTTAGGATATATGGAAATATCTGAGTTATTAAACCTAGAGGGTGGTGCTAAAGTGACTTTTTTTTTGTCCTGTCTGGCAATGTGGCATTAAAAATGATTGTCTTGATGCCAAAAAGAGAGCCCAACAGATTTTGCTTTCACAAGTGGAGAAGTAGGGCTATCGCCATAGTGTTCTGCTTGATTTATGCATATAAATAGCTTTATTATAATTCATGCAGGTAGTATTAAAGAAGATATAGACACTGCAATGTAAGTAGAACAGGAAAGGAAAAACAGAAAAATAAGGAGAAAACGTCTGGATGTATGGAGCCATTTCGTTTACAACGCAAAGGAAAACTAAACAACCTGCATGATAATGACTGACACCACAGCCAAATCAGACGTTGGGGAAAGACCGGAAGTCTGTTGCAGAGATGTTGAGAGCCCCCTCACTGTACAAACCTGACACCGAAGACCAGAAAGCCCTGGAAAACTCAATGGCAAAGTGGATTGGACGTTCTGGCCTGCCTGCAAGGACCATTGAGGATGAAGGCTTTGTGGATAAGATGAAGATGATGACAAGCTGACAAAAGGCTCAATGTGTACAGTGTGATATATGTTAAAAAGAGAATCAGTGTGTGAAGAAGTTCTATTCTGCACAATGTTATATAAATAAAATAGAGAAAAAGAGAAGCAGTGTGTGGAGAAGTTTTATTCTATACAGTATGATATATATGTTAAAACGAGAAGGAGTGTGTGGAGAAGTTCTATTATTTACAGTGTTGACTTAAATGACTAAAATTTGACTACGACTAAAATTGATTTTCGTCATTCAGACTAAGACTAAATTGGGAAGGCAATGACTAAATATGACTAAAACTAAAACTAATTTTTGTCATTGTGACTAAGACTTAATTAAAAAAGCTGATGAAATTAACACTGCTACTAGGTTAAAATATTAAATAATATTGCTAATATTCCAAATTATAGGGTATCTAACATCTATGCAAACGCTTCACACTAATGTAAATAAACACAAGGTAAATTATAGCTAATAAATTGGGAAATGGGAAATGATCTACAGTAAGAGTCTATTCAGAAAATCTCAAAGCAATGTCCAACTTTAAAGTTAGGTGTATTAATTTATTTTGAGATATCCTTTTAAAACAGCAGCAGGCAGATGTGAATAATAATGAATGGAGGTATCTTCAATGCAAACAAAGCAGTGTTGTTTCATTCAGTTGACAGTGAATAATGACAGTTACTTTTAAATGCATTAAACAATGGTAGCATTGAAGCAAAATGGCTTAGGGCTCAACTATGACAAAGAGTCATAGAACCCACAACATGGCTGCCTCCACACCATATGCCCAAAGCAGGTATGACTAACGGTGATGGGGAAACATAATGGATCATAAAGCTTACAAAATGGCCACCCCTGCACCACGTTACTAAAAGGAGTTGGGCAGGAGTAACATGGTTGGGAAAACACAATGGGTAGGAAAGCTCACAAAATGGCCACCCCTACACCTCATGACCAAAATGAGACATCCAGGGACTAACAATGCTAGCTGCTCAACTTTAGACCTTCAGAACCTTTTAAAAGGAAACCATCAACTTTAAATTCAAGAGTTTAAATAAAACAAAACTAACTACTTCTTGCTCTAACTAATGTGTTTTAATTGAGCATAAGATTAAAAAAATAAAAGGCACAAGGTTTTACTGTATGTTGATTCAGTGGATGGAAGCGGGAACGACATGCGGTACATTTCAGTCTGGCTTAAAGCCAGTCCTCAGTCTAAAAGGCAGCTCTTAGAGAGACTTGAATCAGTCTGATGCAACAACAAAGGAATTTTGGTGGGCTTTAATCAGTTTGGTAGCTTATGACTTGGTCAAAAGTGTCCTCACTGATGATGCAAGCCGTTACTGGTCTGTGCTGCCTCTATAGCAGCGGGTCCTCGCTGCAGGGGGTGGCCCAAACTCAGCAGAAGCATAGTAAGGTTGACAAACACCGAAAACTCAGTGGTTTTCTTGACAGCTTTAGCAGTAGGGAGGAATCGCGATGTATATACTGCAGTCAGAGCTTCTGAATTGCAGGAAGGAGATGGTCTGGATTCGCCAGCGAACACAGACCCTTCAAAAAACTTCACATGAAGGTGGGTTCCTCTCCCTTTCAGGCTGGCAAAGCCATGCCTAAAGCGGAATGATGTCGGAAGGTTCGGTTTGCTTGCATCTCAGTTCTCCAGGAGTGGGTTTGTATTAAACGTGTGAATTCTTAGGAGTTGGTCTGTTTGCACAATCATCATTCGAGCCAGCCCCATCCTTCTAGAAGGAAAGCTCATCATAGTCCTCTGATCTAGCTGTCCAAGAGGGACATGCAATAGTAATTTGGCTTGCTTGGACTGTAGTCATGTGGTCTGGCAGTGTATGTATCACAACACAGAGCAAAACAGAGATACACAAAGACATAGAACCATGAACATACACACATATATATAAGGACAATATAAAGAGACCAATTAACCTAATAGTCATATTTCAGGACTGTGAGGGGAATCCGGAGTACCCAGAGAGAACCAACATTTGCATCCACATATATGTGGATACAAATGGAAACATTTGATGAATTGCAGCTTTTGACAGTGTGGCATACTCTGTTGTTACTAACCCGAAATCTTCCAGAATGCATGCAGAGGTGACACGTGAATAAAGTGGAAAATGATGACACGTGAATAAGGTGGAAAATGGCTGACGTACCCACGCGTACATTTCTGGTGTGTCATTTGGGAGGTGTGTCATTTGGGAGGTACTTTCAAAGAAGAAATTTTCAAAAAGGCTTCTGAGGTGAGAGGCAATAATTTGTTCCATAGTTTGAATCATAAAACTCCCTAAAGTCCTCAAGGTCTGGGAACATTTCAACACTTCCTTTATCCACTTCCATAGGCCCACCTTTTTCTTAAATGCTTTTACCTTGTCAGAGAATAAAAGAATATGCAAAGATTGCAACCCACTGTTTTTTGCCAGATAACCAGCAAATGAACAACTACAGTCTGATATAAAAAAATGCAGAACCTCCTCACACAGTTTAAAAAGTCTCAAAAAGAACTATGCCACAAGATAGCCACCTTAGGGGGATCTTAGCAGAATCTCTCATGCACAGATCAAAATCTCATACCTAAGCCACATTGATACAAAGGATTAAAAAAATTTTATTTTGGAAATTATGGAAGGTATTGGAGAAGCTGTGTTAAAACTGACAGTAACTGCTTTTGAGTAACCAAAAGCTGTTTGAAACCAACCGCTCGCCATCGTTATAAAGTATGGTTGGAGGTTTGATTCATTTTGCGAACTTATATTTTTCAAAAATGATTTGGTGACCCCAGAAATCATCTTGCGACCACAACTGGAGTCAGGAGGACCCTAAAGTTGAGAATGTCTCTTTGAAAGCAGGTGTTAGAGCAGGTAAACAGATATCACATTAAATGCGAAACTGTTTGTCTTCATTCAAAACATGCTAAGCTTTTCTTAGTGGCTTTACTTTTAAGAAGGTATATACGTGAAATTTTTATAATAGCACAGCCGTAAAGCCATTAAAGAAGAATATCCTGTTGTTAAAAAAAAAGTAACAAAAGGTCAAAATCCTGTGAAAAATATGAAACAAAATGCAAATCCTTTACATAGGACAACGGTGTCCCGCTAAATAAAATAAACCAGGCTTTCTAGACTGAAGAAGCAAAAGGGAAGATACAGAGCAGGTGCGAAGGTAAGCTAATTATGACCTGGTGTACAAAGAACACAGAGTGAGACTATCAGCAACAAAGCAGAATGCATTAATTAATACATGAGGTATCCAGAACTTTGATTCAGACCAAAAGAGAGAGAGAAAAAAATACTACACTGAGATAAGCTTCTCTGCAAACACTGATTAGATTAAATAGTTTTGGGTAACCCTATGTTTTGTGGCACCAGTGGGCTTGATTCATAGTTATCTGAAAGGAAACTGCCAGAAATAAATAAATAAATAAAAACATGAAAAATTACAGCAGAGATCCTCAGGTCTGGTATGCTGGTTCACCAGAAAGCTAAATAAGGGACTGAAAGCCTATTTAAATAGATAGGGCACTTTCTCTACCATCCAACACCCAGAAGGTTGAGTTTTATTCAGACAATAAAAAAAAACACCTGGCTTTATATTCCCTACAAATGAAAATTTTCAAAAGAAGAAAATCAGTCCAGTGTCTGAGGAAACGATCAATATTCAATCCATTTTGTGGTATTAATAGGTAATGCAAAGATGCAGAGTCTCTTTGTCAAAGGGCTAAATGTTGAAATAACATTGTGATGATATTACAGTATATGATGACAGCCACAGCTGCTGACAGTGAAATTCAAGTCAATTCAGTTTATATATATGGCGCCAATTCATAACACAAATCATCTCAAGGCACTTTACAGTTTAACCAGATTATACAGTCAAATTGATTCAAAGTTGTCTATCTACTGTAAGGAAAACCAGTTGATTGCATTGACTCATTGACTCAAAAGCAATCCCTCACACTAAGCATGCTTGTAGCGACAGTGGAGAGGAAAAACTCCCTTTTAACAGGAAGAAACCTCCAGCAGAACCAGGCTCAGTGTGAGCGGCCATCTACAGAGGCCGACTGGGGTTCAAGGAGACAGAAGCAGAGATACAAAAAGCAGCTGTAAAAAGTGGCCCCTACCAGGAAACACACAGCCAGGCAGACAAGCCCCAAGCCAGCTCCCATGTCAGAGGATGAAGAGAGCACATCCAGCCAGTCACGGTTGGAAAGACATTCATCTTTCACTGTCAGCAGTTTCAGGCCTAGGAAAGGGAAGAGGTTCCAGAAGTCAAGCAGCTGTGGGGCAGAGCAGACACGAGCTTGGAGGGTAGAGGCAGTCATTTAGTGTAAAACTGGGTTTGGATAAAAGCTGACTGATTTGGCAAGACTCCTACTATGTCAAGTCTTGAGCACTCCTAAAATTTGCTGGTACCTGAGGGATGATTAGAAATAGGAGAAAAATGGTGAATGTGGAACTTTCTCTCTCTTGAATGAATGATTTTGGAAACAAACCCTTCTTGCATGAGGCCCACTCTCCAAGAAGATAGTAAGATGAATGTTTTGTTTTTAACAGTTTGTTCTCCCGAGATTAATGTTAACATGATTGATGTACTGGGAAATGCAATTCTAAAGGTCCTTCTGTCACAAGGAGCCACAACTTTAGGTCAACCAAACCTGAATTCTCACTGTCCCACAGGGTTTGTGGTGGATCACTTGATGTTGTCTGGAGGCATTATAGATGCAAATGAGTTTTAGACATGCCTTTTTACTGCTTTAATCCACCACAGGTTTTGTTTAAGTGTAGAGAATTGGATTTATTATGTTCTCAGAACACACAATTGTCAATAACGTTGAAGGAATGCCTTGGCTAAAATAAATAAATAAATAAACTGATAACTTTTATTTTGATTTCCCTTAATATACGAAAGACACAACAAAACTAAGCACAAAACATCGCCATTTAGAACATTTATTTAGTACCTTTACTCTGTTATTTACAAAAACAACAAAAAGACAATATTCTGTATTAACTGCTTAATAAAGCAGTTTTTAAGATGGAACGTACACTGCAGTTTTTGTCACCGTCCTCTGTTTGAGATGCCACTGTTCTCACGACACTTGCCTCATTTCATTACAACATTAGCCTTGAAAAGGACTGAAAAAAAGCCTTTGAATATAATATAATTTAGCCTACCATGTCAGTCTCCTTGATGGCTGCATCCATCATTGTCAACAGAAGGGAACATCAGAGCAGGGCCCAAGGTTTCACCAGAGGATGCCTGAATTGTGAATGTCTCATTCAGGTGTCTCAAATCATTGTGTGATGGAACAGACAAGTCTGAGTGAATGTGGCAGGGAACACCACGCCCTGCTTAGTCTGTACATGCATCATCTTTCAACTTGAGAACAGCAACAATACATTCTCGGATATGGAGGTAGGATGACTTTTGATGTCTTTGAGCACAATATTTAAAGTAAGAGTTTTCCATTTTCTCACTTTACAATAGAAACCTTCAAAACCGTTTTTTTCTTAAGATCCGCACAAGAGTTTCCTTGTGGCATGGGGGTGAAAAGCAGTTTTGTAAAAACTATAAAATAAAAATCTGAAATTTGTCCTATACATCCTTAAATTTAAAACGCCAAAATAAAACCTCTTATAACTGAATTAAAAAGAGCTCAAGGTCAGTTGGTGAGGATGTGGAACATCAGTAGAGATCAAATTGTTAGCATTGTGATGCATCGATGGAAACCATTCTCCTGGAACTTTGGCTGAGGTTGAAATATGAATCCTTGCCATAATCTCAACAAAACACACTAGATTTGTTGTATGTATGTTTTTGTTTCTCTTAGCATTCAGGATTTAGTTGTTTAGTCTTTTAGCCCTAATTCTTGGGGTTTGTTATTGTTTACCGTAGCAGCCATTCAAAGTAGCTCTTCCAAGTCAAACGCCAGCCGAATGGCGGCTCACCTCCAGCCACTGTAGTGATTTGTGGATCTTATTGTCCACAAATCTTGACAAAAAGAATATTTTGGTACTAAGATTAATGTTTAAAAAGGGATTGTGGGGGACCAACCAAGGGCCCAACAAGGAAATTGGGGAAATTTTGAATGGCTACTACTGTAGTGGAATATCCAACCTGGAAAGCTAGATTGATAATGTTCGGCATTTTCACTTGAATTCTCTAGATTATCAATCTGGCCCTACTCCCATTGAATCCACTTGGGGGAAAGGAAGGACATTCAGCAGAGCTTCCCAAGCCGATTTGGTGGATACACACCTAGTGTCCACCTACAAAACTTTGGTTTTAGCTAATCAGGTGGTAAAAGCCCACAAACATCATCTGCTACCCCAAAAATACAGATGCAACTGTTACAGGGCATGTTCATCCTGTTGCACTGCCATGTTTAGTTCGGTTTGACTGTTGGCCCGATACCTCTTGCGCTCTTCACCACTGTATGTCCCACATAAAACCATAATACTGCAATGTGATTGGCCGAACTTTTAAGGATTGGTTCTCGCAAGGTTGAGCTGTGAGGAGGACATATGGATTATAGTGTGGTTTGTTAACACACAACATCTGAGAATTCAGCTTGCCTCTATTTTAACTTGAGAACATTGGCCACTGGTTCTTAAGATGGATCACAGAAGACCAGCTATAACTGCATCTTAAACCCTATCACAGATCTACACAAAAGTAGGAAAATAAAACTTTTGTCTGATCAGACAAAAAGGACCCAACTGGAGTCTGACCAGCGATGGAATAGGAAGAGACTGGGCGGTTTTAAATGAATGAAGAGCAATTAAATCTGCCCTGGGAATGAAAAGAGACCAGCAGTTGGCCCTAGAAAAACACTTAACTATTCACAACTTCTTACAGTACCTAAGATAACATTACGCCTCTAAATAAAACCCCTTCCCATTTGCAGCAGCATACTGTGATGGTCTTTTTCATCAGGCATCATGTACACAACACTAGTGTAATTTGAACTTCTCACCAGTGGGAGCAATTTTTCTGTAAATAAAAGGTGTAACTTGCAAGAGGGTCCTTTAAGCCATTAAACCCTACAGGCGGATTAAAACTACAGATAATTGAATAATGGGTACTGGATTTGAGTGGGGTAAAAACGGATGCTCACTTTTTGCATGCCGTTATTAAACAATTGAAAACCTATGCATTCATTTTTTCTTCCTTAAAATATTGTGCTTGGCGTTTGTCTATCACAAATAATTTTTTTTTAAATACATTGAAGGTTGTTATTGTAAAGTGCTGAAAAATCAAAGCACTAAGAGGTTGGATTTGATTTTTTTGAAGAACCTATGCTGTAGTAAGCAATGGAAACCTGTTTGGATTCAAGGCTGAGTGTGTCAATGTACAGAGACATTGGAGTCAGTGAAGTGGCTCATTGAAAAAAGTCTGTTTTTATTTTGTTTTCTGTTGACATTTAAGCTGGGTAATGACTGATCATCCTGGTTTTCAGTGGGAGGCTATTTTATCATATTTCATTACTGAGGCTCATTAGGATTAGATGAAGGCTTGGATATGGTATTTCATTGGAGATTCTTGGCTACTGAGCGATGTCTGTGACTCCCACTCTCACCTAAGACTTCAAGAAAAAATAAATAGCTAAAAAAACAGAACATCAAAGCCTTTTATTTGCCTTTCATCATGTGGAGGTTGGCAATCTTACAAACCAGTCAATTAGAGCTTATTACAGCCATTGCACTGCTGCTGCTGCTTCATATTCAGCCATTTAGCAGGTTGTTGGATGCAGTGTTTTATTTATTTGAATTTGCAAAAAGGCTTTTGCTTCATTATTACTCATTAAATTTTGAAAACATTGTGTTTGTTTCCCAGGTATAAATGGAAATATTTTTCATAGGGGTCTGCTTGAAGTTCAGTGCAATCAGTGCAAAAATAATATGAATGTATAGGTGCAAGAGGAAACATGAAGAAGATCAAATAATTTTTTATATATATTTTTCTAATAAATGTAAGTCTCACCTTTTTCTGCAAACTTTTAAATTGTATTTTATTTTTTAATTGTAATTAAGGTATAACTATTTATTTCTACAAAGATTAAATAGGTATCCCAAAAATGATGCCTTGATTACTATGGCTGTTAGTATTCAGAATGAAATCGTAACAATTTAAGCATTCAAACATTGGCAGAGTTGAGATTTTATCAGGGTTAGTCATATTGGACACAAAGACAGGAGTGACAGAGAGAGTTAGAGTTAGACTTTTCAACTTGTGATACCTTTAAGGAAGAAAAAAACTTGTTAATTAGCTATCCTGAAGCAGGGAAAATGTCTAAAAACTGCAGAGCCGACTTTGGGAAGGCCTGAACTGTATCCAGAAACAGCTTGGAGAAACACCAGAGAACACCCATTCCTATATGAAATAACGCACATAGTTAATATAAATGTCCCTTTGTTTCAGTCTCCCATAAATACTCTCTCTGTGCAGTTCTTCAGTGCTGGTTCCTCGTCAAACGTCTCTCTGAGCCTTCCACCTTGTGATAGTTATCCCCCTGATGTTTCCATGGTTTCTGGTTCGTTTTGACTTGTTTTCTTGTTTTGATTTTTGGACTCCTGGTTTCCTGTTAGTTTGGACTTTGTTTTCTTTTTGTATTTTTGGATTACCTGCCTCTGTTTTCAGTAAACCTTCATTAAACCAAGAAATTCACCTCTGCCTTCCTGCCTCTGCTTTTGGGTCAACTAACCATAACCAATCGTGACACTATATTCATTAGAAAAAGAAAAAATAAAAATGGAACAATGAGAAAGACTTAGGGCTGGATCTATCAAAGGTTTGCGTGTATTAAAACGTGAGCTATTTCACTGCACACGCTAAAAAATTTACAAACTGATCTATCAACAGTGTGCTAAAAGGATTTTGTCTTTAAAACGTGCTAAATAGCGCCTCTTATCCATTTAGTACTTTTTCTGCAATGAATATGCAATATGGGGCGTTTACACGCAAAAGTGCGTCTTGTGGGAGGAGAACATGTAAAGATATTAATTTAGCACTCGCAAAGTGATTTATTAAACCTGAAAGCAATTTTGCTAACGGTATCTGACTCTATATTTAACATGTTTCAAAAGAAGGTGCAAATGGTCCGTATGCGTAATTGCGCACACATGGCAGCGGTTATTGTCGCAAGAAGGAGACATCGAAATGAAGCAAGGAGACGCAGAGAACGAATTTTTTCACTCCGTGTGAATATTTTTGGAATGAACGAGGAAACGATCATCAAAACATATCGTTTATCCAGCATTGCCATTTTGAAGCTGTTGGGGGAACTCAGAATGGATTTGGAGCCAGCCACAAGGAGGACCCACGCAATACCAGATATCACAAAACTCCTTGCAACATTGCACTTTTTTGCATCTGGGTCATTCCAGCGTACGGTTGCAGCGAGAGCTGGGATCTCCCAATCTCGTTTTTTCAGAAGTTCTCATCCACAGTCACTTCTTGTAAGCCATTTGGTATGTGCATTTTTCTACAGGCCAATACAAAACACCTGTTTTTTTTTTTGTTTTTTTTTTTTTTACTGCAGTGAAGTAGAAATTCAGCCACATACCACCTTAGGGAAAATATATATACAGGTGCTGGTCATAAAATTAGAATATCATGAAAAAGTAGATTGATTTCAGTAATTCCATTTAAAAAGTGAAACTTGTATATTATATTCATACATTACATACAAACTCATATATTTCAGATGTTTATTTTGTTTAATTTTGATGATTACAAATGACAACAAATGAAAATCTCAAATTCATCATATCAGAAAATTAGAATATTGTGAAAAGGTTCAAAATTGATGGCCCCTGGTGCCACACTCTAATCAGCTAATTAACTCAAACCACCTGCAAAAGCCTTTAAATGGTCTTTCAGTCTAGTTCTATAGGCTACACAATCATGGGGAAGACTGCTGACTTGACAGTTGTCCAAAAGACGACCATCGACACCTTGCACAAGGAGGGCAAGACACAAAAGGTCATCGCTAAAGAGGCTGGCTGTTCACAGAGCTCAGTGTCCAAGCACATTAATAGAGAGGCGAAGGGAAGGAAAAGATGTGGTCGAAAAAAGTGTACAAGCAAGAGAGATAACCGCACCCTGGAGAGGATTGTGAAACAAAACCCATTCAAAAATGTGGGGGAGATTCACAAAGAGTGGACTGCAGCTGGAGTGAGTGCTTCAAGAACCACCACACACAGACGTATGAAAGACATGGGTTTCTGCTGTCGCATTCCTTGTGTCAAGCCACTCTTGAACCACAGACAGCGTCAGAAGCGTCTTGCCTGGGCTAAAGAGAAACAGGACTGGACTGCTGGTGAGTGGTCCAAAGTCATGTTCTCTGATGAAAGTAAATTTTGCATTTCCTTTGGAAATCAAGGTCCCAGAGTCTGGAGGAAAAGAAGAGAGGCACTTCATCCACGTTGCTTGAAGTCCAGTGTAAAGTTTCCACAGTCAGTGATGGTTTGGGGTGCCATGTCATCTGCTGGTGTTGGTCCATTGTGTTTTCTGAGGTCCAGGGTCAACGCAGCCACATACCAGGAAGTTTTAGAGCACTTCATGCTTCCTGCAGCTGACCAACTTTTTGGAGATGCAGATTTCATTTTCCAACAGGACTTGGCACCTGCACACAGTGCCAAAGCTACCAGTACCTGGTTGAAGGACCATGGTATCCCTGTTCTTAATTGGCCAGCAAACTCTCCTGACCTTAACCCCATAGAAAATCTATGGGGTATTGTGAAGAAGAAGATGCAATACACCAGACCCAACAATTCAGAAGAGCTAAAAGCCACTATTAGAGCAACCTGGGCTATCATAACACCTGAGCAGTGCCACAGACTGATCGACTCCATGCCACGCCGCATTGCTGCAGTAATACAGGCCAAAGGAGGCCCAACTAAATACTGAGTGCTGTACATGCTCATACTTTTCATGTTCATACTTTTCAGTTGGCCAACATTTCTATAAATCCTTTGTTTTTATTGGTCTTCAGTAATATTCTAATTTTCTGATATGATGAATTTGAGATTTTCATTTGTTGTCATTTGTAATCATCAAAATTAAACAAAATAAACATCTGAAATATATGAGTTTGTATGTAATGTATGAATATAATATACAAGTTTCACTTTTTAAATGGAATTACTGAAATCAATCTACTTTTTCATGATATTCTAATTTTATGACCAGCACCTGTATATATATATATATATATATATATATATATATATATATATATATATATATATATATATATACTGTATATATATATATACAGTATATATATATATATATATATATATATATATAATTTTTTTGTTTTGGGTCACTGTAAGATTTAAATTTCTTAATGCACTAGTTTGTACAAACTACAATCTACTTTGCTGCAAACCACAAAACGCGCAAAACAATCATTTAAATAGGGCGTCTCCAACAGTTTTGCACCTGCCACCAGTTACGCAATCACTCTTGTTAAATCACCCGCAAACCATGGTTCAGCCCCTCACGCAAAATTCTAGTTTGCAAGAGCAAATTACTGCACGCAAAATTGGATCTTGATAAATCCGGCCCTTAATCTTTCTTTTCTTTTATTTTTTCTTTCCTTTTTCACAGTCACATTCTTGTAACAAAGGACTATGGAACCATTATAGCCTTAAGGTTTGTAAAAGATATCAGAAAAGCCAAACCATAAATAACAATTATACACATATCAAGCCTAATTCATAAAACTTATACAGTAAACCAGGAAAACCTCCAAAACTAAGCAATTAATTTAAGATTGAAACTAAACCCATAATGATAGGTATACATTATGGATGTCTTTCTGAAAGAGAACAAAAAAATGAAGACAAATCATAATCTATGAAACGGGGAAAAAAACGTAATTGCATGAGCCTCAATGACTCCCAATGATAGAGTATTATCTGATGGTGTTATAAAACATCTGGGTAAAATCTGAAGTGCTTTCTGGGGAGAGTGTAAGCCGCATTTTAACCAACTGCAGCGGACCTGCTTTAGGTACTGCTTCACTTTACCAGTGGAACAAAAGCTATGGTGAGATCCTGGTGGGGTTTAAAAGGTGAGGAGGTGTATTTTCTGCTTTTTTTCAAAGGTTCCAGCTGCTTTTTAACTTTTTGTGTAGAAGCTGAATAAGAGGGGTGAAAAAAAACAATCCATGCAGAACCACAGTGGGAAAGTATCAACAGCTTTTGAACTTTTTCACATTTGTTGAAAAAGTTCAACCACAAAGGCTATTGTATATTAAATCACTGGGACTTATATAATAAACCAACACAAAGTAGTGTGAGTCATTTTGAAGATACATGACATTAATACAAAGTTTTCAAATGGTTTCAAAAAATAGAAGATCAAAAGGTTGCTGGGAGCTGCAGAGATGACAAAAGCTTTTGACAAGGCCGGCATTAATGTTGCACCATGCAGATCTGGCCATGATGGAAGAGTAGCAAAATCTAAGTCATTATTTAAGCAAAAGGTTCATTGGAGGTTTCCTACATGTGATGTACAATAAACAGGAAGCATATAGTAGAACATATTCTGGTCGGGTGGAAACAAACTGAACAGTTTGAGCTACATGCAAAACATCATGTAACTAATACAGTATCTCACCCTGTTGCGGCGAACGCCCCCTTTTGTTTGCATCAGCTGTTTAAGCGTGAGCGCGCAGTTTACCTGCGTGCAATCAATCAGTCAATCAAAAGGTGAGACAAACTTCCTAGTTCAAGCAGAGGATCGCAGCATGAAAATAAAAAGCCCCTGTTTACTCGGGCAGTGGAAGAAGCTGTTCAAAATTTGTATTAAGGAAGCAAAGGACTGAACAGACAGCCGGTAAGCTTGCATTTAATTCTGTTGTGAAAAGAATGTATGCGCCGCGCTGATGAGGCGTTGAGACGTGCGGGAAATGTTTGTTCGTACTGTTAAGCTTATAAATACTCACACGGTGCGTCATGAAAGTTTTGCCTTGTAAGTCTTGCTTGCTTGCTTTATTTGGCTGGAGAAATGCTGGTGTAACTTTTTTCAGTGATTTAACGTTGTGGTTGAACAATCCAAATTGTGTTTGTGAAACTGTTGCACGGGGTAATCTTTGCATATTTCTTCTGTGTGTGATTAAAATAGACTTCTAACAGTTAAAATGAAATTTAATAGTCTATGTTATGCATATTTAAAACAAACTAAAAATCACTCACTGGTTATTTATTATTGCTATTTAAGAATTGATGTAATCTATGGAGTTAAATAACCTGCATAAATCGCTTCCGTGAAAATGCTTGAATACGTTTTTTGATGCATTTTTTGTGATAATTAAAAACTAAATGGTCTTAATTTAAAGTTAAAAACATAGTCTATTTTCATAAATATATTTAATGTTGCATTTCTCAGAACTATTACAATTTGCTAGATGGTAAATGCTTTGTTTGGTTTCATTTCTTTCAAAGGTTTTTCACCTGCTTAATTAAATGATTCTGTAAACCTGTAAACAACACAAGAAGAAGAATAAAAAAAAGGAAAAAATGAAACAACAGTTTGGTCATTGAGTGGAATCCAGTTTAATGTTCAGCTTAATACAACCCTTCAAGTGTGGGAATAGCACAGCAAAAATCAAATCACTTGACAGTGAAAAACCGCGTCCAGCTGGTTGAAGAGGTCCCATCCAGCCAGACTGAAACTGCCTGCAAAGCTTCAGCGCCCTGCAAAGCCCGCGTGCCGCTGAGTCCACATCCAACCTGCCATTCTCTCCAAAACCCAAAATGGCTGAGTCAAAATCTCTGCAACAGGTAAAAAGAGAGAGAACAACTGCCAAGCAGCGGTTTACCCGGCAAGCAAACTCCCTTTTGAAGTCCTGCAAGAAAATGCCAGCTGAAGAACTAATGGATGCCTTCAGCAAGGTCACACTTGAGGCTGAGAAGGTAATGGAGGCAAATGAGGAAGTGGAAATATTCACTGAGGAAGCAGAGCTTGAAGCAGCTGATAAAGCAGACATACATGCAGATGTGAGAAAAACAACAGAGGACTGCGAACAGAAGCTAGAAGAGGTAGAGGCCGCTGTTCAGAAGACTCTGTGGCAAAGTTTTGGCTACGCCGAACTCTCTCTTGCACTAGAGGCAGCTGAGAAGGAGTGTAAGCGACTCACTATAAGCGCATGTGACCTGAAGCTGGAGGTGTATGAACTAATGCTCAGAAACATTGAGCGGCTGGTGAAGACTGCAAAAGAAACCATGCGCCAATGGACTCGGTGGGTGCCAGAAGAGGAGCGGCCTGATTTCCAGAAGCGCATCAGGAGTGTAGAAGGCTCACTACTGGAGTTAACCTCTGAGAAAGCTGGTCATCTGCAGACAAAGCTGGAAAACGAGTCTGCTGAGGAAACACCACACAAGTCACCTGCCATCAAACTAAAACCAACGGCACTCCCACTGTTTGATGGTAACAAGCGCAACTTCTATCTCTGGAGGAAAGAATGGGAGGCGCTTCAAAGACAAGGGGAACCGACCGGCTCCAAGGAGGTCAAGAAGATTCAGCTTTTGGGCAGCCTGGAGGACAAAGTAGTGAGGGACCTTCGCCTATCAACATATGGAGCGGCGGAGGAGATCTTCCGTGTCCTTGAAAACAGGTTTGGAAATAAGACAGCAATTGCACTGGAAATCATTGAGGAGCTACAGGCGCTGCCACCAGTGAAAAGTCACCAACCTAGGAAGATTGTGGACTTAATACAAATTGTGGAAAAGGCCTTGTATGACCTCAGTGGCCTGGAAAACACTGGTGCTCTGAGAAACCCACTCATCACAAAGGCTCTAGAGAGTAAGCTGCCTGATGGCCTAAAGAAGGAGTGGCTGGTCCATGTGTCAGAAAGAGAGGAAGATGCCTCCCCTGAAGACAGGTTTGACATGCTCTTCAAGTTCCTGAGAAGTCAGGAGAAGATTTACGAGCAGCTGGACCAACTGAAGGATGAGGACCCCAGCAGAAGGGAAACAAGAGTCCCCCAAAAGCATGCACGCTCAAAGACCACCAACTCCCAGTGCTCCCAAGCATCCTGCGTCGTCTGTGGAGAGAGGGGCCACAGAAAGAAACTCTACTACTGCAAGAAATTCAAAACTCTCAAAGTCCCTGAGAGGAGAGAAGCAGTTGAGAGGATTGGTGCATGTGGGAGGTGTCTCGATGTCCATGATGATGACACAGAGTGCAAGACCACCTTCCTGTGCAAGAACGAGGGGTGTAAGGGCGCTCATCACTTCTACCTCTGTCCCAAGGCTGGAAGCAGAGGAGATGGGCCACAGAGGCCGAAGTCCAGTCAATCAAGAAGTGGATGGAAAAGGGGCACAGAGACACAGGAGGAGTTCCTGACAAGCCTGCCCCCTGACCTTGCTCAACAATGCCGAAATGTGTTCTGTAACTCTGTCGCCAAGACATTCAGATCAGCTGTGGAAGAGAGGAGTCTGCTAGCTGAAATTGGCCTTGAAGAGTTCCCTGTTATAATGATGATCCTGGAAGTCACTGCAAACGCCGGCCAGAAGATCGGGACGTTGATAGATTTGGCGTCTGACACCAACTACATCACCCATGAGGCTGCCAGTGAGCTAAATTTGAGGAGTGAAAATGTAACACTTATAGTCCATGGAGTCGGTGGGGTGCAAGTGACAGTGGAGACCAAGCGCTACCTCCTGAAGATCAGGGTCGCAACTCCAAAGGGAACCCTCAAATCCCACCAGCTTGTGTGTTATGGGCTGGACAGCATAGCAGAGGTCAATCATTGTGTGTCGCCCAAAACTCTGCAAAAAATATTCCCCGACGTTCCTCTTAATGAACTGGTCCGTCCCACCAAAATCAAGCTGCTCATCAGCCACAAAGAAGGCCAACTCGTCCCACAGAAGGTGCGCTCTGTCGGTGACCTTGTCCTGTGGGATGGTCCCCTTGGGAAAACAGTTGGTGGCTCTCACCCAGATTTCCTGGAAGAGGTCAGAATCACGGCCCATGGCTCCAGAACCCACTTTGCTCGCTCCATGCGCACAGCAGCTGTAGATCACAGAGAAATCATCAGCTGCGTCTCAACACAGCCACCTCAACTCACCAAAGCCATTACATCTGCTGCCAGTCGAGACTTCATGGACTGGTGGAAGTGGGACAGCATAGGGGCCGCATGCGAGCCTAAGTGCGGTGGCTGCAGGTGTGGAAATTGCCAGCCTGGAGGGAAGGAGATGTCAATCTCTGAAGAACGGGAACTGGAGCAAATAAAGAGTGGACTGACATACAGCACTGGAGATCACCACAGTGAGAAACCACATTGGCATGCCAGATACCCCTGGGTGGAAGATCCAGTAACCTTGCCAAATAATAGAATTGCTGTTGAAGCAACATTCCTGAGGACGGAGAAGCAGTTGGCAAAGGAGCCAGGATGGAAGGCTGCCTACAAAGCACAAGTCCATGAGATGATCGAGCGGAGAGCTGCCGTCAAACTCTCAAAAGAAGACTTGGCAGGCTGGACTGGACCTGTGTGGTACATTAGCCACTTGATCGCTCCAAATCCTCACTCTGTTACTACACCAGTCCGTCTTGTCTGGAACAGTAGCCAGAAATTTAAGGGCCAGAGCCTGAATGACCTCCTCCTTAAAGGTCCAGATGTCCTCAATGACATTCGTGCTGTTCTCATCCAAGGTGTCTTCGCTGCACTTGGGGACATTAAAAAAATGTACAACTCTGTATGGCTTGAGGACCAGGAAGTACACCTCCATTGCTTTCTTTGGAGAGACTCTATGGAAGGGGACATCCAGGAATATGCCATCACCAGGGTTAACATTGGCGATAAGCCAGCTGGCTGTATCGCACAAGTCGCCATGAGGGAGACAGCCTGTCTGCCCATGTTCCACCATCTTACAGAAGAGCGTCAAGTGCTGGAGCAGGATGCATATGTTGACGACATCTTGACCTCACATAATGATCTGCACCAGCTCAAGCAAATGACAACTAATATTGAGCACATCCTGGAAGCTGGTGGATTCCACCTTAAGCCATGGGTCTATTCAGGCCAAAGTGGGAGGTTGGAATCTGGTGACCCTGAGGATAAAGAACCCTCAGTGATGATCCTCCCAAACCAACTCTCGAAGGAGAACAACAAAGCAATGGGTCTTGGTTATGATCCAGAAAGCGACAAGCTTCACTTGATGGTGGCTGTGAATTTCTCCAAAAAGAAGAAAAAAATGAGGCTTGGAGTAAACCTGTCAAAAGAGGAAGTCAGGGACCAGGCACCAAATCCACTCACCCGGCGAGAGCTCCTCAGTCAAGTCTCTGGACTGTACGATCCCCTCGGCCTTGCAACACCAGTCAAGCAAAAGGGAGCCAGCCTGGTGAGAAGAGCATTCCAGGAAGCAAAGGTCAAATGCAGTCCATCAGAGGATACATGGGATGCACCTTTGTCCGAGGGCCTCCGGGATGACGCTATTCGCCTCTTTGAAGACTATGCTGAGCTCAGCCAGCTGAAATTCGCTCGAGCCTTGACACCACCTGACCCTCATGCCAAGGCCTGTGGTATCACCTTCTCTGATGGTAGCGAGCGCTCTTACGGTGCTGTACTTTACCTACGGTGGGAAACACCACACAAAGTGACCGTACGACTGGTTGAAGCCAAAGCCAGATTGACACCATTAGACCACAAGGGTGACGCTATCAAGGCTGAGGTCTGTGGTGCCGTTTATGCCACCCGTCTGAAGAAGCACTTTCAGAAGCACTGCAACATCTGTGTGGAAAAGTGGTACCACCTGGTTGACAGCCAGACAGTCCTGGGTGCAATCCAACGTGAGAGCTATGGCTACCAAACTTTTTTTGCCAATAGAATTGGAGAAATCCAAGGCAGTTCAAACATCCAAGACTGGTGGTGGATCTCCGGGTCTCTCAATGTCGCAGATATTATCTCAAGAGGGGCAAGTCCAAAGGAGTTGGATGAAGGCACAGAATGGCAGCTGGGTCCCAAGTTTTTAAGTCGTCCTGAGAGTGAGTGGCCAATCAAGTCTGCAAAAGACGTTGCTGTGGAAGCCAGGGAGAACCTGATGCACATCCAGAAGAAGGCATTTATCGCTGCCCTCACCCGAGCTGGAGCAAAGAAAGACCCTAAGCTGGAGCCAATCTCATGCTCTGTCAATCTCCACAGGCCTCCTGCCGGAGCTGCAGTGACAAACCTGGTAAAACTCCAGCGATTCAGCAGCCTAACCAGACTGGTTAAGTCTATTGCACTGGTCTGGAGGGCAGCAAAGAAATTTCTCCATGACAGAGTCCGGGGAAAACCAAAGTGGGAGGCAGTCCCCTTGACTGGTACAGTCACCGTGGCCGAGAGAGAGGATGCCTTCCGAGACCTCTGCCTTGCAGCACAAGAAGGAGCTAATTTCCCCAGCACTACAACAGATCGGCTCGTCGCATACAGGGACGAGACCAGTGGGCTGTTGCTGTGTGGTGGCAGGATCCAGCACTTCAAGGAAGATGGTCGAGCCGTTCCACTGATTCCCTTCAACACCTGGCTGGGAACCCTACTGGCACGCCAAAGTCACCAGGAAGGCCATGAAGGGGTTGCTGGGACTTTACTCAGAATGCGACAGAAGGCTTGGATCGTACAAGGCAGAAGGCTGGCTCAGCAAGTTGTCAACCAGTGTGTCCACTGCAGAAAGGCCAGGGCCCAAGTCTGCCAACAAGTGATGGGTGACCTGCCAATGGAAAGATCAAGACCTGCTGCACCGTTCCAGTTTATGTCCGTTGACCTGTTTGGACCATACCTAGTAAGAGATTAGGTCAAAAGAAGAGTCTCCATGAAGGTCTGGGGGGTAGTCTTCTGCTGCATGGCAAGCCGAGCCCTGCACATTGACCTTGTCAACAGCATGTCCACAGAGAGCTTCCTTATGGCCTACCAAAGGTTTACTGCCATCAGAGGTCATCCCACCAAGGTCTGGTCAGACCCAGGAACAAACTTTGTGGGTGCAAAGTCTTTGTTGGAGGACCTCTACAGCTTCCTGAGTAGCCAAGATACATCAAGCCTGGAAGAATATGCGGCGAAGAACGGGACAGGCTGGACCTGGAAAGTACTCCCTGCCGATTCTCCGCATCGGAACGGCGCTGCAGAAGCTGCTGTAAAGGTTGCCAAGAAAGCTCTTCAAAGTTTAAGTAACTCAACAAACCTCACTTTTAGCGAGTTCCTCACAGCCCTCCAGATGGCAGCCAACCTGGCCAATGAGCGGCCCATTGACGCAAGAGTGCAAAGTCGGGAGGACTGCGTTCAGTACGTAACGCCAAACTCACTCCTCCTTGGCCGAGCATCCCAGGGAGGTGATGTCAAGTCCTTTGACTTCGAGAACTACCCCTACAAGCGGCTCCGGGAGATCCAAACCCAGGTCAACAAGTTCTGGAAGGCATGGTGCCAGCTCGCGGGCCCAAACCTGTTCATTAGGTCCAAGTGGCACACCACAGAGAGAAATGTATCTATCGGTGATATTGTTTGGCTCTGTGATCAAAATGCCTTGCGAGGGCAGTTTAGACTTGGCCGAGTCGTCACTGTAGCTCCTGACCCAAAGGGCATCGTCAGAGATGCTGAAGTGCTTGTCACCCCAGGCAACCATGTTTCAGTCCTACCTCTACAACCAGCGGCCCACTCCTCATCTTCTGGTGACCGGAAAGAGAGACCAAATGGTGTGATACTGCGCAGAGACGTTAGACGACTTGTAGTTCTACTCCCTGTAGAAGAGCAGTAACCCTAGCGTTTAAGCTGTTCGCCTTTATAGTTTGCAACCTTTCTGTCCAAGTACAGAAAGCTTGAGTGGGAGGTGTTGCGGCGAACGCCCCCTTTTGTTTGCATCAGCTGTTTAAGCGTGAGCGCGCAGTTTACCTGCGTGCAATCAATCAGTCAATCAAAAGGTGAGACAAACTTCCTAGTTCAAGCAGAGGATCGCAGCATGAAAATAAAAAGCCCCTGTTTACTCGGGCAGTGGAAGAAGCTGTGCAAAATTTGTATTAAGGAAGCAAATGACTGAACAGACAGCCGGTAAGCTTGCATTTAATTCTGTTGTGAAAAGAATGTATGCGCCGCGCTGATGAGGCGTTGAGACGTGCGGGAAATGTTTGTTCGTACTGTTAAGCTTATAAATACTCACACGGTGCGTCATGAAAGTTTTGCCTTGTAAGTCTTGCTTGCTTGCTTTATTTGGCTGGAGAAATGCTGGTGTAACTTTTTTCAGTGATTTAACGTTGCGGTTGAACAATCCAAATTGTGTTTGTGAAACTGTTGCACGGGGTAATCTTTGCATATTTCTTCTGTGTGTGATTAAAATAGACTTCTAACAGTTAAAATGAAATTTAATAGTCTATGTTATGCATATTTAAAACAAACTAAAAATCACTCACTGGTTATTTATTATTGCTATTTAAGAATTGATGTAATCTATGGAGTTAAATAACCTGCATAAATCGCTTCCGTTAAAATGCTTGAATACGTTTTTTGATGCATTTTTTGTGATAATTAAAAACTAAATGGTCTTAATTTAAAGTTAAAAACATAGTCTATTTTCATAAATATATTTAATGTTGCATTTCTCAGAACTATTACAATTTGCTAGATGGTAAATGCTTTGTTTGGTTTCATTTCTTTCAAAGGTTTTTCACCTGCTTAATTAAATGATTCTGTAAACCTGTAAACAACACAAGAAGAAGAATAAAAAAAAGGAAAAAATGAAACAACAGTTTGGTCATTGAGTGGAATCCAGTTTAATGTTCAGCTTAATACAACCCTTCAAGTGTGGGAATAGCACAGCAAAAATCAAATCACTTGACACACCCAGAGCATGCCATACCCATGGAGAAACATGGTAGTGACAGCATTATGCTGATGGGATGCTTTTCTTCAGCTTGGAAAGGTTTGATGAAAATAGGGAAAGCATTGAACTGATTTTTGCTATAAAAATGCAGGGATTAAGGCATGTGGGTGTGTGTGTATTTTCTCGAGCCATGCCAGGAGGGTGTGGGGGCATGGGAACAGAGATTGCATGAATGAGACTAAATTGAAAATGAAGACTAAATTTTACTTTTGAAAATCCAAAAACAAAAATGGCCAGAAGATGGCAAAAGTGCATCTATATCTGTCATGATCTGGCCTGATTCCTTCACTTTAATTGTTTATTTCATTCAACTGCCATTTTCCCTCCCTGCTGCAATTACCATTTATTTCATTAACCTGTTTCCTTTGCCTTATATTGGGTTCAGCACGAGTGATCGGGGCCAGAGCATTAGTATTTTTCTGTTAGTCTGTCTGTTTAGTTTGTTCAGTTTATTCCACGGTTCAAGTCCTGGATCCTGGTGACCAGTGGGAAGAGGGTTTAGTGTCTGTCTCGTCTCCTCATCGTGCACTGTTCCTTCCCTGCGGAGTCCTCAGGGTTTTGGCTCGAAATGTGGGGAGGATAATTTTTTATTCCTGTTAGCCTGGCTCCTAGGAGAAGACCAGTTTAAAGTTTCCGGCATCAAGTTGTGGTCCAACGTCCTGTCTCTGTTACCCTCAACCACTGAGCCTGCCTGTCTGTACCTGAGCCCGTCTGCTTCTGTGCGGCTCCGCCTGTTCACGCTTCTAGACTCCGTCTGACTCTGAACCTGCCTGGGAGCTCTTAGGATGCCTGGAAGCCTGGATCCTGTCTGATCTCTCTGTTTCTGTCTGATCTGTCCTACCCTGACTCTGGTCAGCTTCCTGCAAGTCCGGGGCTGCAACACCGGGGACACTCTGGGTTCACGCATCAGTTGTCAGCCCATAGGCTTGATCGCTCCACTTCCTAGGGGGATTGGACTGAGCTGTTAAACCAGATAAGTGACTCACTCTTATAATCATCTCCTCTCAGATGATCGTGGTCATTTACCTGTGTTTCTCCCACAACCAGAGTGTCAGTGATTGGGCGGTGCCCCTGCCACCCTCCTGCAGTCGCCGCGAGCTGCAGAACCTCAGTAGCTTCACTTCTGTTCTGTCTGTTTATGTTTTTATTTTAATAAACGTTTTGAACTTTCCTACTGGCTGTCTCACCTTGAATACTGGGTCCGTCTGTCCTGTTTATGACAATCTAGTAGGAATGGTCGTTTTCAGTGAAGAAAGCACAAACTCTTATTTTCAACTCACATACACAGTTAGTTATTGACGCTGGTAAATCAACTGTTGCTTCCAGCAAACGTGTAGTGTGTGCCACCGCACCCAGCACAGCACCCGCCCACTTCTTCTGTTTGGTGAATACTGTTAGTTTCAGAGCGCTCCTTTGCTACCATTGGCTGACGAACACAAGAGGGATTTTGATTGTCCTTTTTTAATTTATATACCGTCAATTTATTTTCAAGTGACTTTTTTTACCCACTGGCAATAGCTGCGAGCCGGTATTGTGGCCTGGGGCCAGACTACTTTTATCTCTGTAAATGACTGGCGGGTTAATGACAGTAAACATAAAAGGTAGGGTAAAATGGTTTATATTAAAAGTCAGGACCTAAATTCAGTTGGAATATGTGGCTATATTTTCTTCATCTGTAAACTGTTTCATTTTTTCCCTCCACATATGCATCAATAGGTGTTGGTCTATCACATAATAAAACCTATTCTCATTATGAGTGCGTATGAAATCGTACGAAAAGTTATGCACCGTAATTTCGTACGTTTTGGACATTTTTTTCGTCGTATGCGCATGCGCATCTGACGCACCATTCACGAATATAGAATATAAATTACAATTAGCACTAACCCTGACCCTAACCCTAACCCTAAGATATAAAACAGCAAGCAATGTGGTTAGAGACATGAATAAGTGATGATTGCACTGTTTTTCCCAGTTTTACGTCTGTCCGCGCTTCTGCTTTTTTTTTCTGTCTGCCAGCGCATGCGCACTGATGTGGTTTTTTGAGGAAAAACATCCAAAACGTACGAAATAGTGTGCATAATTTTTCGTACGATTTCATACGCTCTGATAATGAGAATATGTTGCATAATATTCAATTACCCACGTGAGAGGATGTGGCCATTAAAGAACAAGTTATGAAAAAATAAAACTTTAGACACTCGACTGTTTTGAGATGGGTTAAAACAATATACAGTAGATTTCTACATAATATTCCAATCATATTTTTGGTTTCTATTATTTTTCCAGTTTCCAATTAATTCCCTGAGCCACTCTGAAATCCTAAACAATCCCATCCCTTAAGCCCTCATGTTTCATTTCATTATTTCATTGTCTGTAGTCTCTCTGATGGACATTGAGGTGGCCTTAGACTTAGACTTCTTTATTTGTCATTTTGTATGCACAGGGTGCATACAGAACGAAATTGCGTTACATACAGCTTATGAACGTTGCATTGATATTTCAAATGGCTCAAGTTATAGAAAAATACAAAAAGTGCAGCAGTGGTCAAAGTGTGAACAGTGCAGAGGATAAGAGACAGTGTGCAAGTTGCAGTGGATTCAGTGCAAATAGGCATTTGTGCAAAAAATGCGTTATTGAAACTAGAATGAGATGAACAATTAAAGGGCTAAAAGTTAAAAGTTCAGCAGCGTTTGATGCCCGATAATGTGCAATAGGTGCAGAGTTCGGTTTGTGGATCAAAGGTTCAACAGTCTGATGGCAGTGGGGAAGAAGCTGTTGCACAACCTGGTGGATCTGCAGCGGATGCTGCGGAACCTCTTTCCAGAGGGCAGCAGGGAGAACAGTCCATGGTGGGGGTGTGAGGGGTCTTTGATGATATTACGGGCTCGGGACACACAGCGCTGTGATGAAATGTCCTTAATGGAGGGAAGAGGAGCCCCAATGATTCCTTCTGCTGTCCTCACCACCCTCCTCACATTCTTCCAGTCAGAGGCTCTGCAGCCTCCACACCACAGAGAGAGACAGCTGGTCAGAACGCTCTCTATGGTGCTTCTGTAGAAGGTTGTGAGGATGGGCGGTGGCAGGCGGGCTCTCCTCATCCTCCGCAGAAAGTACAAGCGCTTCTGTGCCCTCTTCACTAGAGATGAAGTGTTTACAGTCCAGGTGAGGTTGTCCGTGATGTGCACCCCCAGGAACTTTGTGCTGCTGACCACCTCCACAGCTGAGCTGTTGATGAGCAGTGGAGCATGGTGGGGGCGGTTTTTCCTGAAGTCGACGATGATCTCCTTCGTCTTCTCCACGTTCAGGATCAGACTGTTTTCACTGCACCAGCCCACCAGCTGCTCCACCTCCTCTCTGTAGTCCCGGTCGTTGTCGTCCCTGATGAGGCCCACCACCGTTGTGTCGTCCGCAAACTTCACGATGTGATTGGTGGTGAACCTGGGGACGCAGTCATATGTCATCAGGGTGAACAGCAGGGGGCTCAGGACGCAGCCCTGAGGGGAGCCCGTGCTGAGGGTGATGACGTCAGAGGTGTTCTGACCGACCCGGACCGACTGAGGTCTGTTGGTGAGGAAGTCCAGCAGCCAGTTTCGAAGGGGTGTGTTGAAGCCCAGATGTTCCAGCTTTTCCACCAGGTGCTGTGGGATGATGGTGTTAAACGCTGAACTGAAGTCCAGGAACAGCATCCGCACGTGGGTGTTCTTCTCCTCCAGGTGGGCCAGGCTCAGGTGAAGAGCAGAGGAGATGGCGTCCTCAGTGGAGCGGTTTCGCCGGTACTCTACTGGTTCATCACTTTTGACTCCTGCGTCATACTGCTCCCACCTTGAACTTCTGTTTTTTATGTTTTTTTGGCCAGTGTGAGACAGGAGATTAATGTAACTTTTCTGAAGTCTCAGTCTCATACTAGCAGCAGCAATAGAAGTTTTAGCATGCAAATTAAATCTAGAATTTGCGACCTGCCATCACATAGACTAATGTCCATATCCCCAAAATCAAAATAAACCTATCCTTTATTTTAACCCAAACTGACAGAACGAGAGATGACAAAGGGTAAAATAAGTCCACAGGGCCTCAACCATCAGAGTGTTGGTCACTCCTGCATATATCAACCTATTGTAGAAGGCTGTCTGATACTGGGTTTAAAAGGGCTCACTTTTTTATTAAAGTATGTTTGAAACAAAAAAAACGACAACAACGGTGAGCTGCAAGAAAAGAGGACAATTCAACTCACCTACATCAGGTTTAGCCAAGGCACAGATGACAAGAGTGTGAGTCATAGCCTCTGCTATACCTATACCTACCTTTTTATTTTGGGCTTTTCAGTAACTCTTAGATCGATGTTATCCTGTCTTCTCATTTATCCTGATTAAAGTCTTATTTTCTCATGGTGGCTCTGTTTGGATGTTTTCTCCGTTTAGGGTCTTAGTTTATGATTTATATTTATATGTTTGCTGTTAAAACTAATCTTGTTATAAATGATATCTTTCTTAAATGTTTCCTTTGCGTTTATAAAGTTATCTCTAGTCTCTTCGCCTGTCCTTTAGTTTCCCACTGGTCACCTGAGTTAATATTTGCATCATCCTAGTTTCATTTAAATTTTGGATCCTTCTCAATTTATCCTAGTTACTTTTCAGTCTTAGGTTATTTCCCTGTTGCTCTCAATTGCCCCCTAGTGCAGCTCTCCCTTTCCCCTCAGTTCCCCTCCAGATTTTTCTGTTCACACCTGCTCCCAGTTAGTTGATTACTCCATTGTTCTCTATTCTCCTCTCCAGTATATTACTCCTTTTCTGGAGAGTTTTTATAACCTGCTGTATGTGACCTTCTGTGTGACTCCCTGTTTTGGTTCCTGTTTCCTTGCCTTACCTCAAAGAAAATCTAAAAGAACTTCCATATCATCACTTTGCAACCACAAACTTTCATGAATTTCACAGGGGTGTTTTGTGATTAACACCAGTCTGCACACACTGTAATTACAAAAGGAAAGAATGTAAAAAAAATTATTGATATTACACTGAAAAACCCATTTCTTATGTGGCGGTGGTTTCTTTGGGGAACATTATCTGGGAGGATGGATAGATGACATTACCATTTTGGCTATCTAAAATGGTCAACATACCATTTTTGTGTAAGTACACTATGAAAAACAACTTTTTAAAATGTACCCAAACAAAGCAACTGAGTTTATTAAGTGTTTCTTCTTTCAATATCTATGAAACGCCATCAGAAATTAGGTAACTTCTATTCAAACTTAAACAATGTTTAACACAGAAATGACTTAAACTGAGATGGAATCCATGATCTTAATGTGGGAAGGCAGCAGTGTTACAAACTAGGCCACAATCCAGACTGAACTGAAGACTTTTCAACAATTAGTTACACTGCACATCCAACGGGGCTGTAGAATTATTCTGAACAGAAACTGCCGACTTCTCTGAACAGAAAAATGAAAATGTATTATTTTGATGGTTTAGACACAGATTTAAGAAAATAATCATGAACATTGTAAACATTTTACTGGCACATGTGTTCATTGCGATGGCAAAATCCTTAGAACCGTTTTTTTTATATATATATATTTGAATATATAATAAGTTGCATTAACTATTGGCAACCAATATGCTCATTGTTTCTTAGGTAATTTTCTATCAATGTACAGTAGCAGACATTCAAAATGGACATTCCCATAAAAGTCAATGGCAGCCCACTTCCCTAAAACTCCCAGCAAAATCCACTCCAAATTCCAGCCACTGAAATGACCCCCACTTGCATATATGTTTTTACTCTGACTCCACCTTTTCATTGTATTACAGGGTCTGACCAAGAGGTGGCGCTTCTCTTTAGATCTTAATGTCCACAAACATGACAGAATACAGGTGCTGGTCATAAAATTAGAATATCATGAAAAAGTAGATTGATTTCAGTAATTCCATTTAAAAAGTGAAACTTGTATATTATATTCATACATTACATACAAACTCATATATTTCAGATGTTTAATTTGTTTAATTTTGATGATTACAAATGACAACAAATGAAAATCTCAAATTCATCATATCAGAAAATTAGAATATTGTGAAAAGGTTCAAAATTGATGGCCCCTGGTGCCACACTCTAATCAGCTAATTAACTCAAACCACCTGCAAAAGCCTTTAAATGGTCTTTCAGTCTAGTTCTATAGGCTACACAATCATGGGGAAGACTGCTGACTTGACAGTTGTCCAAAAGACGACCATCGACACCTTGCACAAGGAGGGCAAGACACAAAAGGTCATCGCTAAAGAGGCTGGCTGTTCACAGAGCTCAGTGTCCAAGCACATTAATAGAGAGGCGAAGGGAAGGAAAAGATGTGGTCGAAAAAAGTGTACAAGCAAGAGAGATAACCGCACCCTGGAGAGGATTGTGAAACAAAACCCCTTCAAAAATGTGGGGGAGATTCACAAAGAGTGGACTGCAGCTGGAGTGAGTGCTTCAAGAACCACCACACACAGACGTATGAAAGACATGGGTTTCTGCTGTCGCATTCCTTGTGTCAAGCCACTCTTGAACCACAGACAGCGTCAGAAGCGTCTTGCCTGGGCTAAAGAGAAACAGGACTGGACTGCTGGTGAGTGGTCCAAAGTCATGTTCTCTGATGAAAGTAAATTTTGCATTTCCTTTGGAAATCAAGGTCCCAGAGTCTGGAGGAAAAGAAGAGAGGCACTTCATCCACGTTGCTTGAAGTCCAGTGTAAAGTTTCCACAGTCAGTGATGGTTTGGGGTGCCATGTCATCTGCTGGTGTTGGTCCATTGTGTTTTCTGAGGTCCAGGGTCAACGCAGCCACATACCAGGAAGTTTTAGAGCACTTCATGCTTCCTGCAGCTGACCAACTTTTTGGAGATGCAGATTTCATTTTCCAACAGGACTTGGCACCTGCACACAGTGCCAAAGCTACCAGTACCTGGTTGAAGGACCATGGTATCCCTGTTCTTAATTGGCCAGCAAACTCTCCTGACCTTAACCCCATAGAAAATCTATGGGGTATTGTGAAGAAGAAGATGCAATACACCAGACCCAACAATTCAGAAGAGCTAAAAGCCACTATTAGAGCAACCTGGGCTATCATAACACCTGAGCAGTGCCACAGACTGATCGACTCCATGCCACTCCGCATTGCTGCAGTAATACAGGCCAAAGGAGGCCCAACTAAATACTGAGTGCTGTACATGCTCATACTTTTCATGTTCATACTTTTCAGTTGGCCAACATTTCTATAAATCCTTTGTTTTTATTGGTCTTCAGTAATATTCTAATTTTCTGATATGATGAATTTGAGATTTTCATTTGTTGTCATTTGTAATCATCAAAATTAAACAAAATAAACATCTGAAATATATGAGTTTGTATGTAATGTATGAATATAATATACAAGTTTCACTTTTTAAATGGAATTACTGAAATCAATCTACTTTTTCATGATATTCTAATTTTATGACCAGCACCTGTAAGTACAAATATTGATGTTTAAAGAATAATTATAGGGGACCAGGCAAGGGTCTGTCAAGGAAAATAGGGAAATTTTGAATGGCTACTACTGTAAGATCATCTAAAGGTCATTTTTAAATGATTTTCATGTAGTGTTTTAAACATCTACTGATTTACTGATCCAGTGCGATTTCTCATTAAAATCTTAATTTGCCACTTCATAAGTAAATGTGAGATTAAAATAATTTTCAAAGATTCTATCAAAAAATACCTTGAAATTCTCTAAATATTTATTTCATCATTTTGACATTAAGCATATAAAACTGTAGCAATCCTAACAAAACCATAGCAGGAAACGTTTGTTCAAATACAGGTGAGAACTGAGAATCAAGATGTAGGTAAATTAATGTAAATTTAACTTAACTTAAATAAAAGAAAAACAAAAAAAAAATGTTGTACCTTGGAATGAAATTAAATGGAATGAAATCTTTGTCTAGCTCCAGTTTTTGTTTTTTCAGTGTTTGCATGTCAATTTGTAATTCAAAAGGTTTAGCTTTGAGCAGTGAACTTCCTGTTGGGTCTTTTCAGACTCTGCAGAAAATCCTGAAAAACATACAGAATGATGGTTGGCAGATACTGTAGGGGAGAGAGCTCAGACAGAAAAATTTGATCTATCTTGTAGTATTTTGCCAGCTGTCTAATTTCTAAGCATGATGAAATACAAACAGATGTTGCCACAAATGATCAACTGCAGAAGGAAGCATTAGAGAGCTATATAAGAGTGCTGCTCCTGCCTCAGTGCTTTTTAGATAACATAGTGTAGCAGAGTACAGTGAGGATGTCTTTTAGTCCAGGTGCTCGTTGTGGTTAGTTCAGGATGCCACACTGCTGCTGTGGGGGCACATTGCAAAGCACCTGTCACTGGCAGTTTTATGGATCCAAAGGAGGGTTCTCTGTAAAGCGGCTTTATTTCTCCATATAGGGGAATGACTGTGTTCCTAAACAATCTTGCAGTAAACGTACAGATAGTTTGCTACAGGCTCCTTGGGGAGAGCAGTGTTGCTTTCTGAGTATATTCCTATAGTTTTGAGAAAAGTGTGGTAATTCCTCCAGAAAATGGTCGTCTCAGTGGTTCATTACCACTGACAGCAAGGGAGTGCAAACCTATGTTGTTGATGTAAGACTTAGACTTTGCAGTGGTTGTTAACAAGCTGGAGCAAGAGTCATTGGTTTTAGTATTTTATTTTTCACTTGCAGAGATGAACAAGATGCAAAATAAAAAATTATTTCCAAACAGCAAATAAAACCTCTTCTCATATTATCCCTGATCAAAAACAAGATAGAAAAGGAGAAAGGAAATTCACAGTAGAGGCTATACATTTTTCTATTGCTGTTATCTAAATGCATTTGCAAATAGTCTGGTGCGTTTGGTCATCCAATACTGTCAGGAAAGATTTGCTAAAAAAAAGAGTGACTATTCCTCTTGTGTTCACTTAAATAAAGGTATGATGGGTTAAGGCAACAGTATGGACCAAACTTTAACAAGTTTAGTAAGAAAAAAAAAAAGACATATAAAGAAAAAGGAAGAGCCATAGGGTAACCTAAGACAGCAGTTACCAAACTTCTCCATGCAACGCCCCCTAAAAAGGACATTGCTACAAAATATGGCAAGAAAGATCTATTTTCTGAATGATATTTTTACTTGAATCCCTTTATTATTATTATTATTACAGTTATTTAACTTCACATAAAACATTTTTACTGTTACATATTCCCACTGAATAACAAATGTTTTAGCAAAAAAAAAAAAAAAAAAGAAATTGTAAGAAATCTGACCTCTCACATGTAAAATGGGAGGGGTGGACTTAATTTCATGCTATAGGGATGATCACCTTTAGATGCGCTCTGTTTTGTTTTCAATACCTTCAAATTTCAGTAATAAATAAAATATGGTTTACTATTACAAGTTACATTATACAGCAAATTCTAAATATCTGTATTTTATAGTAATTCTATAATAAACACTCTTAGGCCCAACTAGAACCCCCTGGTGGCCACTGCTGTGAAAAAGAAAGAAACAAAAAAAAGAACTATGAAGCAACAAATAGTCTCACAATTTACAGACTGCAGAGGACATCGTAACTGATGCATTTGATGTTCTTGTGTAGGGTATTTTATTTGTTTTCCTGCTAACCTTTGCTAAAAAAAATGTCTATGTAAGTGGCTACAGTTCATGGCTAAAACCAGATAACGAATAAGCATTTAATCAAAACAATATTTAGAAAAGCTTTATCTAAACTGATTAAGTAAAAGTTGGACTTCTTACAACAACAACACAACAAGTTTTCAGTTGGGTGCATCAGGATTGTAGCACTGCATAGTTCTATGTATGAAGGGCAGCAGTTTAGTGACAGTTTCAAAGCTCAGAGGAATGTTCTTTGTTTTTTTTCAAATTCTTTTTATTCTAGTCATTCTAACCAGGTAGCTATTTAGCCTGATTACTGTATTGAATGTGTCTGCATATTCGACACTGGTGTTGCTGATGACATTGTGATTAATATTTCCAATTAAAAGATGCTGTGATAACAACTCCTCAATTAATGAGCAAGATGTGCAGTGTTTGCAGCTGGTTTGCGTAAACCTGAAACAATATAACTCACCAAACAACATCTGCTAAACAAAAACAATACAAATAAAAACAAAATAAATATTTATATATGTATACTGTATGTAATTGCACTTATTCTCTTTAGAAAAATATCTGAAATAAAATTTAATACAGCACCCTGTAAAATGCTGTCTTTCTGCTTTCAGTTTTTTTTTTTTGCGCAATTGTTCATTTTTCTGTGTCTTTTGTTTATTGCTATTTACGCCATGTTGGCTGTTTACTGGTGTTTTCGATCATGATGTTGTATGCAATGTGGACATTCACAGTTGCAATCTCCACATGTTCAGCAAACTCCTTAAATATTAAATACAGTGAATCAATTTCATGAATTATCAAATAAGGGAAAGAGTTTGAGAGGAAAAGCCCTTTAAGGGTGAAAAACTACAAAGTATGTTGATCCTTTCAACCAGTATGTCTGCTCAGTAGCTACTGAAGCTTATCAAAGGACTCAAAACATAGTATTGTATCATTTTGATGAGCTTTGTTATCGGCTTTAAATAAAATTAAAAGACATCCCCTGAGCTTGAAATGTTGCATTATTAAAATGGGAATTAATTTTCTAGTTTCATTCTATAGGGAAATCAGTATTCATTGAGATAATAGATAATAATGTTCTCTACCAGAATGCAAAAATGAAAAATTAGAGCATTAGGAAGAAAAAAGGGAACATATATAATGCGTCTGCAGTAAAGCACTCCACAAACACAGCTTTGTTCCTTAATTTTGCAGTATTTTATAGAGATATTTTATTATTACTAACATGCTAGCGTACTAAACTCTGTTAAAGGAAAATAGGATTTACATAAAATCCCCCCTTAGGGCAAATGTTGAAAAGCTCCTGACAGAAATCATAAGAAATGTCCATTTCTCTTTATACTGTATGTCTACATCCACTCGAGCCATGCCCCTTCGGCTGTGGCAGATTTATGAGACCTTAGTAGACATACAATAACAGAGTTAGGAACTAAGTGAGTGATTAGAGCAAGTTTAATAATTCAAATTTCACACTTTGAAGTATTTTTGTAACAATGTCTTAAAGTAGCCTAGGGGAACAGATGGTGAATGCCATTTTATTTGGTGGAGGGAAAAGAAAAAAAAAGATTGCAGCAGTCTCAGTTTAATTTAATTTTATATGTCATGCAAGTTGCCTTTAGTTCCACAGTTGAGATGGTAATGAAAACAGGAAATATTTTTGGCATTGTGTGCCACACATCAAGTATGTGACATCGGAGAAAAAACAACAACTATTGCTGTCATTTTTGCAAGTAAAGCAATGCCAATTTGTAGAAAATTAGTGGGTGAAAAGACTTGACTGAAATGGCACATTTGAAAAGAATTCAATTAAAAAAATTGTGTGTACAGTATAAAGACATGCTTGCTCACCAAACAGTGTCATAATTATATTATGTTTGTAACTTTGCTATTTTCTTTTCTTGTTTTTCTTTTTCAGCTGTAGAATAGCTTTTATTACTAATCCAATCCCATACTTGCTGGTCAGTTAGGAAGTATATATTTTATTATATATATATTTTCAGGGGCGTGCATACATAGACACTAGGTGGTGCTAAAGCACTAGGAAGTTTGCCCTTTATCAAAGAAAATGCCCTTTTGAAACTCGTTTTTTTTATTATTATTATTAATATTAATAAGATTTTACTGAGGTCGGTTTTGAAATGATCTTTTGAAAACCTGAGCCATTAAAAACGACTGAAACAATGCCCCGAAATGAGCCACCTACTTGCGCACAAACGACCCTCTCTCTCTTCCTTTGTCACGTGAACTTGCGCGGTCGCCAGATGCGCCGCATCATGCAGTTCAGTAAGCGTCTTCAGATAGCAGGTCGCTGACAGACTGCTTCTCCCGTGCCCCATTAGCCAGGTAATATAGATCAAGCAGAATCATTTTGTTGTGCGTTAAAATGTCTCATTCAGCAGCACCAAACAAGCATTTTGCTGACTGGTCACCAGATAAACTTGTCGTCTCCTTGTAAGATGCTATTTTACTTTTTATATTTTATATCCATATTTTTATCTTAAGTGTAGGCCTATATATTAGTCTATTTTATTGCATGACGTATACCCACAGTTTTTTGATATTTTTATAATTTTATTTACCTATTCCATATTATATGTTTCATGTTGCACGATTGTACCACAAAAAATTCCTAGTTTGTGAACTCCTTCACTAACAATGGCAACAAACCTGATTCTGATAGTTTTACACTGTAGCCCAAGCTACAAATTTAGGTAGAGTTTGCAATTGCAAATACGGAAGAGGATTAGGGCCACTGAAAAAAAAAAATAAGTTAACTGATTTTTAAATTTTATTTCAGTTTAACATGGGAAAAAAGTCAGAATTCTGACTTTAATCTCAGAATTCTGTTGTATAGGTTTTGTTAGGCAACATAAATTAACACATTTTGGTCTCTTTATTGTCTTAATTGTATATTGATTTAGTAATTGAAGCACAATACCAAGAAAGGAGGGTTAATCGTATTGAAAAATCTTAAAAGCTGTTCACATTTTATTTTTAAGTGGTTTGTGAAGCAGGTATTAAAATAGCTATTATTTTGTAGTCTACCATAAGTCATATCCACGTGACAAGACTTCCAGCAGTGGCGGCCGGCCCATAGGGGGCGCTGGGGCACCGCCCTCCCTGATAAGAAGAGAGAAACGTAAAATATATTTTTAGAAATTAACTCATAAATGTCAGTTTTACTCTCTAGACTGTGTACCTATAAGCAAAACAAATTATATAAACTACATTTCCCTATCTACTGTCATTAATTTGTGGATTTCCACAGACAGACTCCTACCGTCTCTGTTCTGGGGGCGCTGATCAGACTGACCCACATTTGCAGAGAATCTGTCAATCATGTACTATTGCTAGGTGAATTTAATGGCCAATCAGCGTCTCGGAACTTTATGGTATTGGGGCGCTGAAAATACTGCGCTTTAACAGGCTTCGGAACCCAAGCGCAGGTGCAGACAGTTAGAGGGAAGATGGCGAACGTAACGACCGAGATGCAGCTTCCACCAAATTCGGTGAGATCCTTATTTATCTACCCGTTTGCCAGAAGAATATCCCTGTTGTAGGATATGAACATTTCATGTCATGGTTATTGTGACTGTGACGAATCCACCTCGTCGCTTAAAACAACCTCTCTAACTTTGCGCACCACACACACATTCCTGTTATACTGTGTTTGTGAGGACCAATACACTCGCGCTGAGACCAGTAGCTCCATGAACTTAAAACACACAAGCTGTTCCTGGTTACCTGCTGGCATATTGAGGGTGCACACTTAATATTTCAGTGGGGTTAGCCGTGTGTGTGTGTGTGTGTGTGTGTGTGTGTGTGTGTGTGTGTGTGTGTGTGTGTGTGTGTGTGTGTGTGTGGGTGTGTGTGTGTGTGTGTGTGTGTGTGGGGGGGGGGTGGTGTACGTGTTTATGCTATGGGGACTTGTCATCTTCAGTCTGGCTGCGTCTTTGCTGGGTTCAAACCCCGTTTGGTGTAATTGAATAAGTCAATGAATCTGTGTAAAAGAATTAAGTTGTAAAAATTATTTGTTTTGTTTTACATCAATTGTTTGTGGAGGTAATATATGGACAAAACTGATTAATGAGAAGAAATCAGAAATAAGAGAGCCTGATGTGAGGGGCTTAAACTATTTAATGAGGGCTGTGGGAAGAAAAGCGGCAATTTTTGTTTTCTGTTTCTTTGTTACATTGCTGGTAACTGGAGGGAGGCTGAGGCCCAGAGTATCTTGTATGTTTAGTTTCTTTTGCACCCTGTTTTGAGTTTTTGAGCTCAATAAATCACCAACACCGGTAACCCGACTGAGACTGGATTCTTGGAGGCCAAAGAACCCCGTCACAGTGACCCAAATCATCACTGTTACTGTTATTATATAGTAAATTAAATCATTACTGTTAAATTGTATGTATTGTCCAATTTTTTATTTGAATTCTTATTCCGGATTAGTTGGAGACATACACTAGGCTATATCAGCCCCACCAAAAATATTTTTCACCAGCCGCCACTGACTTCCAGTCATGTTGCCCTAATAGCCCATTATTTAAACTAATGTGGCATATTTGTTAAAGCTATTATTATTATTATTATTATTATTATTATTATTATTATTGTCATGATGGTTATTATTATTATTATATTGTAGCCAGTCACAGCAGGGAAGCTCTATACCATCAACATCTACCAGGACAGGAGATGAGGAAGAGTTCAGGGAAGACACAGAGACAGAAAAAGACCAGGATGAGGGAAAACAGCAGGATGAGGGAGAACAACAGGATGAGGGAGAGCAGATGGGTGAGGGAAAATAGGGAGATGAGCCAGATGAAAGAAGAAGAAAGATGAGCTTTAGTCTGTTCTGTTGGTGGTGTGACTTTTTTTCATTGAAAACTCACGTTTAGAGAATGTTATAAATAAAAGTCAAATTTCATTCAACATGCGTGTATTTTTTTTATAATTAAATGTTCCACGTGCGCTAAAAAGTGCCCTCCTCCCCCTCCTGAGCACCTGCCCCCCAAAATGTCTGTGCACGCCTCTGTATATTTTGGCATGTTACTGCAAAAGTTAGATCTTGGCTTTTTGCAAACCGGCTGTTTGTGACTATTGGCAACTTGACTCACTGCTTTATTATTAATTTATAGGTAAGTAGCAACATTAAAAGCCAAATAAGTGGTTCACCTATTAACAAAATGTATACTGAATTTGTAATTTTGCTTGGCTCTACCTTTGTTACACCTCATCCAAAATAGTTAGGGAAAAAATGTAAGATCAGGATAACCAAATAGGTTATCCTGATCTTTCTCTTATATATTCTACTATATGTTTAGGCTGCTGGAGGACATACAGCAGGTCAAACAAGTATCAAATATGCCACATGCATTTAATACTTTGTACAAAAGCCTTTGTTGGCAATAAGAGCTTCAAGACGCCTCCGGTATGGAGAAATTAGTCACAGCATTGCTCAGAGTGATTTTGGCCCATTCTTCCAAACAAACAGTCTTCAAATCTTGAAGGTTTCATGGAACTCTTCTGTGAACTCTGATCTTTAGTTCTTTCCATAGATTTCCTATTGGATTCAAGTCACATGATTGGCTGGTTCAATCCAGCAGCATTACTTTCTCTCTCTGAAACCAATTGAGAGTTTCCTTGGCGGTGTGTTTGGGGTCATTGTCTAGCTGAAATGTTCAAACATGTTTTATCTTCATCATCCTGGTAGATGGCAGCAGATTTTTTTTATCAAGAATGTCCCTGTAAATTTTTTCCATTCATCCTTCCTTCAATTATTTGAAGTTCGCCAGTACATTATGCTGATAAACAGCCCCACACCATGATTTCCCCACCTTCAAATCTTCCTGTTGTTGTGGTGTTTTTGGGGTGATGTGCAGTTCCATTTGACCTCCAAACATGATGTGTATTATGGGATCAAATGAATTCAGTTGTGATCTCATCTCACCAGACTATATTCTCTAAACGTTGTGCAACAAATGAGCTTCATCATGCTCAGCAATGCAGTCTTACGTGGTGAGTGTGCATAAAGGCCATGGCGGTTGAGTGCATTATTTATTGTTTTTAATTGTACCTGCTAATTCCAGGTCTTTCTGAAGATTTCCACAAGTGGTTTTTTTGTCCTCTTATAATAATTATCCCTCCTCTGTCAGAAATCTGGCGAGGAGCACCAATTTTTCCCACAAGAAGGAAACTTCTACCAGACTAAGAAAATAAACTCAAAGAGGCTGATTCAGAATACAAAACATTTTATAGGAATGGATGAGTGGCGGTTACCTCCCTACTACAGCAATGGAAAGTGACAACCTTGTTCGGAAATGTATAATTAAGTAGACGTACAGTGCCTTGTGAAATTATTGGCCCCCTTGAACTTTTCAAATGATCTAAAGGTTAAAAGGGGGGTGAGTCATTATCTAGAATTTACATTAAAAGCAATCTTTTTTGTATGTTTTTTGCTTTTTGTTTAGTTATAAACAGTTACAATTATAAACTACCTGGAGCAGCTAACTCGCTGTGCAGCATTGTTCAGTTGAGGTAGCTACTGTATGAGAAGGAACTAGAGTCAGCAATATTTGTTGAGATACAATATATTGTTTCAACAATACCATAATATTATTTCCAACCTTACAAACAATATTTAATAAAACTCTGATGATAAATTATCATCAGTTTTCTGATGATACAAAGTATAATACATTTTTTGTATTATTTTTAATCGAAACTTTAATAACTCCTGAACTAGTTGTCTATCTTAATACAAAATAGTTCATACCTTAATCAGGTTTCAAGAGAAGCCTGGATAGGAAGCAGTTTTCTGTTTATATTGTTAATATTATGTTAATAGGATACCCCAGTGTTTCTGTTCTGCTCCCATTACGGCTTTCTTTTTTAGTAAAACATATGAGTGACAATTTGTTTTTTTTGTTTGTTTTTTGGACAGATTTTCCAAGCCACTTGTCTTATTACAACTGCAGTCTCTGCATTTAATGTCTCTAATTGGAGGTTTTACACTCACACATGCCAGCATTACCTATTCATCCATGGTTACTTTTGTATATGCCGCTGAAGACAAAGATGCCTCATCCTGACAGTTAATTAAGCCAGAGTTAAATATTCTCCTTAATCAAAAGAAAAGTGTATATGATGCACAAGACAAGTGTTTTCTGTCTTACACCACTTTCCACCTGCACCTTTGATGGCTCATTGAATTTCCCTCTCTCCCTGTGACACCATTCATGTTCTACCCATGTGAAGGTTAGGAAACTGCTCACCTGACTACCACATATCATTGATTGTGGTAAAACGCGGTGCAATTTTGTGAGAATGCATGTCACGATTTTGCTGCACTCCACTAGTTCTGCCAACGCAGTGTGAAAACGTTTACAGTTTAAGGACCCCACAGGGAGCCTGGCTTTACTGAGCTTCCTTTATTTTCTTTTCAGGTTAAATGGAACAAGAGGAGCTCTGGAAATCTTTATGAAGGGAGACATGCTTAGACTATACAGACAAATGCAATTTGTAAAGTCACATATGATAGATATGAATGCTTGTTTGCATTGGGCAAATTATAAGATTGGTTTTACAGGTTTTTGGGCTGAATTACTGTTGTAAATGTTAGCCAATGTAAATGTTACCTGGCTAACATTTACATTGGCTGGGAAGGAGAGATGTATTAGTCTGTTAAAATGGCAATACTCTCCAAATACTCTCCAAATGTAAAAGCATAAATCAATATTTTAGGGACTTTGATGGAGTGGGGTTTATTTGTCCACAATTAAATACAGATCATGGATGAGGTTGTAGCTTGAAGCGATGGTGTCCTTAGATCTGGAGCTTTTAATGATTAGCTGAGGCGATGGCAAGGAGCTTTGCCAACAGGCTGAGGCGGGAACATATAAATGGTAGTAAGTGGGAAGGTAAGAGAGTATTCCAGTTGCTCTTGTTTCAGTAGCTTTTAGTTAGTGTCCCTTAGTGAGTGGACTGGGTGGATCTGTCTCCCTGACTTTTTAGGAAAGGTAAATGGCAGTTGTAAGTTAAGAAAGTGTGTTGTATGCTGATGAAGGTTCTCAGTCATCCAGGTTATAGTCATTCCGTAAAAATTCAAAAAATATCCTCTGGACTTGGTTTCCAAGATTTGAAGACGTTTCGCCTCCTCTCCAGGAAGCTTTCTCAATTCAAAGGTCTGGATCTGCAGTGAGTTTGAGTCTTATATAGACAAAGCCTTGTATCGCTTGGAAACATGCAAATGGTAACCAATGAATGGGTCAGGCTAACGATGGAACCAAACGACCCATTCATCAGTTACCATTTGCATGTTTGGCACTTGTCATGATCTGGCTTAATTGCTCATTCCATTCACCTGTATAACTCTGCACGGTTGCTCATTACCGCTGATCTGATCCACCTGTTTCCAGCTCCTATTCCTACTGCCTGTTTTTGTGTCATCAGCTCCAGATTATTTGAGTCAAGTTTGCACACAATCAAGTTTGCACATTTTGGTTGCTTCTGTTCTGCTCTGTGTGCCTGATCTGTTTCCCGACTGGATTCTGCCTGTTGACGACCTTGGACCTGTCTTCGGACTCTGGCTTGCATATCCCTTTGGTGCCTTTTTGGACTTCTGATCTTCTGGCCTGGAAACCTGTTCCTGCTTTGACTCTGCCTTTGATTTCCCCTCTGGATTCGTGTAATCCTCTGCGTGCTCTGGCTTCTGCTTGTCGTTGCTCCACTTCTCTCCTGGAAGAAACCCTGGAAGAAACCCTTCCTCCGGACTTCACTCATTTTTCTGGGCTTAGCCTGAAACATACCAGAGTATCCAGTGAACCCACGCCAGCTGATTAGCAGCCACATGTTTACATTTTTATAAAACACTTTTTGAAATCACCCTGATCTTTCTGCTTGAATTCTGGGTCCTATGTTCTGAGCCCCTGACAATCCTAGGTCAGAGATGGCTTTATATCAACTAAAAATAATTATGAGACACATCTCTCGATCTGTGTTCGAATCCAGACATAGACACCTTCAGGGTTCACAAAAAAAGTCAGAAAGACAGTTGCGCCATGCTGATGACAACCGATTGCAATCACCCATTCACGGAATGACCAAATTATTATATATTTGGCCTATTTTTGGGATATATTGATTGCACATCATACAGAGGGCAAACTTTGTGTACAAATATGATAATTACCATACACTTGGGAACACTGTCCTTTTTCATTTTTTGCTTTGCTTCTCTTGGCTCCCACCAGAGAAAGCATACAGATGGTCCTCCATTGCAACTGAAAGTGGGAGACAGAATGATCTATGATTGTTTTTTAAGTGTTTAAACTCCCCTCCAATTGTATTTAGATACAGGTAGGGGCGTAATTCTGACAAAAAATGGCAAAGCGACATGGCATCTCCTGTTGGGTGCACCTTACCCTATGTATTTTTAAACTACTAATAAGCTATGAGAATACTTTTATTTTTCAATATTATGTTGTTGGACTTAAGCAGAATACGTATTTAATAAATCAATACCTAATGTTTGCTGATAATAGTCATACTTAGTACACATGATCAATTTAACCATAGCAAGTAGAGCATAAGCATATCTAACAAAATATGATTGATGATATATTAAAATGAATTTGAGACATGCAGATTATCTAACCCTAACCCTACTTAAACTAAGGACTCATAAGTCCTGTGGTCCAAGTCTCATAATTTGGATAAATCTGAGTGAGAGTTGGGTACAAGTTTTGTATTTTAGTGGTGACTTTGGTATATTCTTAAACATTATGTATCACTTTTAATAAGCACAAACCAAAATATTGTAATATGTTCTCCCCAAAGCAGGAAAAACTTCAGTCCAATTATGCAATGATGTGTGCTGATCAATCAAACAACTCCATTCGAGATAGCAAATAATTTGAAATAAATGATGAAATACTTTTTTAAGGGCACAATATCATTTGACCTTTCTTACATAATGCTTGTGCCTTAAAAACAACTAATATTAAATAAATACAAATTAATCACTGAGTGTCAGCTCGCTTTAAACATTAGCCAGTTACAATGTTGCATGTCATTTTTGTTTATTTATCCATAGTCTACTTCATTTCAGATTAAACACCTGGCTGATTTTCTTACTTATGGATATTCTAATTTAATTGTTCATTCTCAAATTCTATTAGATTCAGTGCATATAATTCATTTCACAATTTAATCTAATTCAGTCAGATTTAAATAAAACTAATTCATATAATTCTTGATGGAATAAAAATTACCTTTCCATTGTCATTACAACTTTGTCCATTCCAGTGAATTTTGTCCTCTGCCTCTGTGTAGTGCATAGTAAGCATTCTGGGGCCAACTGTCTTGCTCAGGGACCCAGACGGATAGTCTGAGGGAATTGATTAGTGAACTTGCAACTTCTTCCACAGTGGCGGCTCCAGACATTTTTCATTTCAGGAGATGGGGTGCTGTAGAGCCTCCTTTGTTAGTGTGATCATTACTCTTAAATTTGCAAAAGTCAGCGATAAGGTGGATAATCAATATTTGGTGTTCTACTATTCGATTAAAACAAATAAAAAAAATCTTGTATATAATCTTCTACATAATTTGTTACATTCAACAAACACATTGAATTCACTGTGAATTCACCAGCAACGTCTGGTGAAGGAGATACAAGGTTTTCATTAACGGTATAGTGGAGGATTTTAGCGAATTTCTAAAAAGATCCGCCCTCTCCACTTGTGCATTTAAAAAAGAAATAATAATGAAATGCACATCCCTGTACTCGCTCCTGAGATTTTAAACACGTGCAAAAAGCGCAAGCCTATTCCTAATTGTGCATGCTCTGTTTAAAAGTTGCTGTTTTCATCACTTGTACAAGCTTACTTTCTAAAAGATCTGCAATTTTCCAGTGTCAGATTCACGACCGGTAAGTGAAAATGGGGACAAGCACGTAGGACAGCCTTGCGTAAACATATGAATAAAGACAATTAGGAGGACCACTTACTTTGATGATCTACTCGGAAAAAGAACATCCTCCACTAGACCTTTTATTAAGATATATGTAAATTACTTTTGTAAATTTGCACATATTTTTTATTTTTATTTTTTACTTTATTGCCTTGCAGATTGACAGGCAATTAGCATCACATAGAGAAACAGGGCTTTACACATATTTGTGTCTATACAATTAATTTCTAGGTATATGGTTTTAATCACTGGTTAAAATATAAAAACAAGAATATAAGATTTTGTTAAAAAGTATTAATCTTAATTGGCTTGGGGTGCTATGAGGGGGTGCTATGACTTTTCCAGGGGTAGCTACAGCACACCCTACCATTCCCACTGGCAAACCCACTGCTTTTCCATGACTCAAGCACCATGCTATAACAATTAGGCCTTCTGTCCCCCAAATTAATTGCAGTCACATTGAGGCAAAACAAGAGAAATCAGTTGTGTAAGAATAGAAAGGACAGAAAAAGTAATAAAACAGTTTCTGCGCTTACTGTCTACTGCTGTTGTGTTGTTTTGAAAGAAGAAGGATGCATGTCTTGCTGCAAAAAAACAGAGGCCTTGTTTTCTACTTTCATCTTTGTTTCTCACTTGGCAAGCAGAGCCAAAACTTCATTCATCTTTGCCCCAGCTGAACCGGCACGCAGTCTGAAGCTGCAACATGCTACACAACATGCTCTCCGTGTCTTTCAGCATGTTGTTTCCTTGATGTTTCCCACCATCACCTGTGCCTCTTTTAAACAGGTATTTGTCCCTCTACATTCCTCAGTTGCTTTTTGTCATGAAGACTACCAAAGTCCATTTTCCCAACTCTGTTGCAAAGATGTTTTGTCCTTTCACTAAACAACAAAAGACGTAATTATATTCACTCAGAAAGAGAGTGACATGTTCTTCACTTGGGATGGAAATGAGAACAAACGAGGAGGACAATTAGTTGACTGTTGTGTTTGTTTCTCCCTCTCTGCATTTGTCAATTCTAATGCAGTTTTCACTGACAAAAAGGGAGATATTAACAGTTACAATAGCAGGTAGATTGCCACTTAATTTATTAAATCAAATAAGTCATTAATCATGTGAGTGAAATGATTTGCATGGAAAATAAGATAAATGAATGAAAATACTGTAGGGAATTATCTTATATAATTATAGGATAACAAATCCTTAATTAAATGTCTTAACTAAACCAACATGTTTGGAACATTCAATACTTTTGAAATAATGCAAATGTTATCAGATTAAATTAATGCCATCATCATTCTTTTAACAACATAAAACTTTTCTAGCCAATGGATATCTGTTTGATATACATTAAAATACAAATTTCATCCCATTAGCTGAAACATGACATTTTTTATAGGCTGAATTGTTCCTTAAATACAATCATATCATAATTTTGGGTGATTTTTAATATACATGTGTGCTACCAAGATAAACCTATGGCAAAGGAGTTCTAAAGCTTATTGACTCTTAATTTTGCAGTCTGTGTCTGGTCCCACACACATACATAGTCATACTCTTGACCTGATTTTACATATGGTCTTCCTGTTCAAAATTTTGAGCTTTGTGAAGTTGTTCTCAAATCATACAGCCATTATTTTTTAAGTTGCCCTAAACTGTGCAACCATGAACTTTCCCTGTTGCTCGTAGTTGTCGCATTTGCAATGCCTCTTCCTTCAGCTCCGTTTTCTGCAGCTTTTGAACGGATGAAACTGAAGATGCAGATAAACCAGCATACACAGAGCCTGAAGAGTCTAGCTCCTGGTCTAGTTCCACCTGTCTCACTTTGTTGGACTCCACAAAACCCAATGAAAATGAAACTACCTAATATTAACTCCAAGCATTTTATGTTCCAAGTATTCCAAAAGACATTTAGGCTTGCGTGTCGTCAAGCTGAGTGTAGATGGAAAAAGCACAAACGTTCCTGTTGCAGCTCCAAAAATGAGGAACAACATTCAATTCCCCTGACTTTAAATCACTTCTTAAAACTCATCTATTTGCCTTGTCTTATAACACTATTTGACATATTGATGTTAGCCTATGATATTAAGTAATTTTTATTAAAAAAATTGTAGTTCTTATTTTGTCAAATGTGTCCTCAAAGTCGTTGTGTCGGTTTTGCTGTTGTTCACTATACAGCACTTTGGCCCCTGGGGAATTTTAAGGTGCTTTAATAAATAAAGTTGAATTGAATTGGATTGGATAAAGAACAGTGTATATTTCATGGCTGCTAACTATAAAAAAAATCAAAAAAAAAAAAAGAAAATCAAAGATTGTGCATCCCCTGAGTTGACAACAGTTATTATCTTTTAAAGCTACAGTGTGTAATAATTACAGGGCTATACAGTCAGAAATGCAATATATTATACATAACTATGTTATTTATCATCATCTACGAGCTCAGCCTCTTCACCTTAATATTTGCGTTGCCTTAGAATTCGTTATTTATAATTACATAGGAGCGGGTCTCGCAGCCATGGAGGCAGACATCTTTGCGCTACGGCAGCGCAGAGCCAACAAACTAGCGATTGCGAGATCGCCAAAACGTCACAACGATGTAGAAAAAATAACGGGTATATTTATTATCTAAAGTCTACATGAAATCTATACCCTACACAGACTAATGAAATACTATCTGTAAAATTATCTATGTAAACAAACCTCATCACTTGAGAAGGTAGGTGATGCGGACGTCGTGGAATACATTTTGTCCCGTAACGCTCGCCATACTGTTGGGGGGGTGAAGTGGTGGGGGGGGAGATGTTCATGTTGCTGCAGTCTGCAGTCTGACCGCTAGATGTCGCTAAAAGTTACACACTGTAGCTTTAATGCCTAAGTTTAATTTCTGTTGTGTTACTGCTTTGATTTTCTGCTGTTATTAGTTTATTGTTTGAGTGTTGGTGTGTAACATAATTATTTCATTTTTAGTTTTGTTAATTCTTTTTACATTAGGTTCCAGCAAACTAACACAAACTGGGCTCCAGAGCAAATCGTCACCTATGGGAGGATGTTTTTGCTAAAATCTCTGCTACTGCATGCAATGTAGAGAAATATATAGTTATGAAACTAAATTGAATGTTTTTGTTCTTTTCATAAATTACTTATGATTGTTTGAAAAGATTGGCCAACATGTGAGGAAACAAAAAAAAAGGAATGAAGAGCTTTTCTGTGAAAGTGGTAGCATCAATTCGCAGAGATGCATTTCCTCCAAAGGGAGAGAGAAACTGGTCAGAGTTTATCCAAACAACAATGGAACTAAATACAGAGCTATCCTGAAGGATTTTTTTTTTTTTTAGGTTGCCAAAGAATCAAGACGGACAGAGGTTCTCCATCCTGCAAAACAATAAATATTAACATACAACCAGATCTATAACTGAATGGCTTAGATGAACTGGTGCTTTTGTGCTAGAAAAGCCTACAGTAATTCAAATGGAGGGCTAAGTCCATTTAGAAATTGATGTTTACTTCAGTCTCTCCATTCACACTTAAAGTGCATTGAGACCAACACGGGGTCCTCGGGGAGGGGGGTGGATTCACATATAGACTGCAAACTGCAGGGGAAGGGCGGCAAAGCGGCCAGCAGTGAATTCCACAAGGTGAAAGTAGTCACAGCTCCCTCTCACCATGTCTTACTCGATAAAACTGAGGTGTTGTCAAACAGTGATGTCACACGGAGAGAGTATGTTAACATAGGATTAAATAAGGAATGCTCTTTAGAAGTTTTTATTAAAGTAGCTATTAAAAACTTAGTTTTAATTTAGCCCAGGAAGGACTGAGTGTTACCCTCCTTCACCTCCAGCTCAGACCCCGATCTGTTGCTACCCTGTCCCAGCATTGGTGCTTTCTGCACTGGTAGATCTACAAGGTTGTATTGCTTAATCTGACCATCATCCAGATGCCTCTCTGGATGAACAGAAGTGATTCACTTTTTCAGCGCTTTTGGGGCTTATCCACTTAATGGTCTCCACAAGCAGATTTAGAAGTTGTGCAAAGAGAACAATTTAGCAACAATCTGTATTGTTCTCATTTCAGCTATGTTTTTATTGAGAAGTGCCCACAGCCATACCTTTATAGGAAATGCTATGGGTTTGCCGGGATAAAGGAAGATTCAAAGGATCAGGGAGGCTGGTGAATTAGCAAAATACTCTGAAACAAATCATTCCAGCCACTAAATAAGGTAAACATGCCCACTGTAATATTAAATGTCAGCACAGAAATGTCATATTATATTAGGCAATAACTCCTCGGATGAGGATGTGATCTGCCAAAATGAAAAATACTTCTATCTTAAAAACCAAAGCAGCACAAATAATAGTTTTAACTGCACAAATCAATCAGTAGTGAAAAAGTAGATAGATTTTACTCCATTTGGAGCTTAAAAAGGGAATGGTGACCTCTGGATGACCTAAATATTAATTTCTAATATGTGTGAAACAAAAAAAAAACCCACATATTCTTTTTTATGTATTTGTTTTTGAATTAACTGCACAAGCCTGCCTATCAATAACCATTCAGCCTTTATGCTGTTTTTTCACCTGGGTGGTGTGTCAACTTCATGCAGCTCAAGTCCCTCCTATCTGATGATGCATGTAAACACCTTGCCTCTGCAATGCAGAACCGTGGTGGTCGTGGAAATCACTGCGGACACTGCACTCAGTCTGAATGCACCTTTACTCCGCTTGACTTATGTGAATTTTGCAAAGAAGACTGGAAACATACTTTTTCTAAATCTCAAAGCTGCTAAACAGTTTACAGTAAAAGGTTCTATGATGTATTAAATTCAGTGTTTGTGTACTGTATGTGAGATGGTATAGTCTTGAAATACAAAAGTCCCAATAAAACACTTCCTTGCCTAAGGTGGTTGTGACACTTTCTAAGATTCTTTACTAAATATGCATTTGATGTTAGCTTTCTGTATTTTTACGTTACTACAGATCAATCCAGGAGAGTTCATTTCGTTGATCTGTACTTGTGAAGGTGTATTGACAACACATTAAAGCCCTTCCTAGTCAAACACCGAATGGCAGCCCACTTCCCTCCAACTCCCGGTGAAATCCCCTCCAACTTCCAGTCACTGGAGTGACTCCCTCCAGCATAGTTTTTTACTCTGACTCCATCCTTTCACTGAATTACAGGGTCTGACCAGGAGATGATGCTTCTCTTTAGATCTTAATGTCTACAAATCATGACATAAAGAATATATAAGTACAAATATTGATGTTTAAAAAAGAATTGTAGGGGACCAGCCAAGGACCATCAAGCAAATATGAGAAATTTTGAATGCCTACTACTGTAGAAACAATGTCAGAGTAATCCAAAAGAAAATGAAGGAAGAAGTATAATGTTCCATAATGCTCTGCCCACCCTTTGTGTATTATATTGATGTTATAGCAATATATCTACAATGCCAAACTTTTATTCTATAAACATTAGATGTCCTTTGCATGAAACCTATATATTTTTTCTATAAAAAATAATCCTCTTAAACATGAATCGTCCTTTATCAGGTATTTTTTGCAGTTTTGAGGAGTACGCTGGGTTTATATTCTTTGCTATAACTTACTTTCAAATGCAAATTTGAGACAGAGCGTTTTGTTTTCCGTAAATTAAGTCAGACATTATTGTTTCTGTCTTTTCTTATAATGTGTAAATCCTAAAATTGACACATCATTACAAGTATTACTCATGAAATTCAGAGTTTTATTGTTTTTGTGTTTAATTGCCTTTCATTGTGGATCTTTCTCCTAACAATGCAGAGTATGTTTAAAATGCTAAAAAAAAAAAAAAAAAAATTCTTCCAAAAAAAGCCTGAAATCTGGAAATGAAATATTGTCCTCTTTATAGGCATCAACATTTTTTGGTTATGTGTTATTTTGCATTTTTATACAATCAGCTTCGCTCCCTTCTTGATTTTCAGTGTGTGGCAGAAAAGCCGTCTGATTGTATATAAAACTTAAATTCTAAGTGACCTACAACTTGCTTTGTGCACACTTTAACCCAGTATGTTTGTCTGAACAAAGCTTTTCTTGGAGCAAGTTTCTTTATTTTCAGCTTTGTTCTGAGTTTTTTTTTTTCAATTTCATGTCTTCAGAGAGGAATTAAGAAGTGCTCTCTTTCTGAAACCTCCTTTTTTCTTGCTCTGTGCTGCTGCTTTATCTTTGCTCTCTCTCTCCTGCTTCCCTGCTGTGTTCCTAAACATTGGCATCTGTTGCTCGGCAGCATCGATGGCACTTCAGCTAGGGCGCAGCGTCACATCAAAGATGTGTGCTCTGTGTCAATAAGACCCCAGCTCAGCTTTAGGACCCGAGGCTGCTGGAGCACAAGTCTCATCAGCAGTGGGGGCCAAAGAAAACAACAGCAAATAATACAGATGCCTCTTGGTTTCACTTATTTGGCATCTTTCTTCTTTTTCCACACAGAGATTGAAATAATTCTTACTGGGCAAAAGAAAGCAGTAGCAACGGGTGTTTGGTTAAATCAAGTACCCACTGGAAGATCACTAATATGATGCAACAGCAGTGGGATAAAAGCCAGTTTGCTTTCAGTTCCTTTTAAGGAATTCTTTTAAAGAAAGGGCCCAATCAATGCAGACCTCTCAGATTCCAGTTGCCCTAACAGAAGAATAATGATAGTGATCATCTGCTGAGCTGCACCAGCCTGGTCAAGGCCTTATTGGCAAAATTGAACTCTTATTCTCTCATTTTTCACTCAAGATCTAATGGGCTGCAAATGGTTCTGACCTGATGGAGAAGTAGCCCAGAACACACAGCTAGCCTCACTCATCCATGACGGTTGCAGGGGTGTGCTGCGTTCATTCTTGTGGTTTAAAGGTAAATTACCCAGCAACTATAATCAAACACTGAAGTTTTTTATTACTATGCCTTTCAAAAAGCAAAGACTTGAATTCATCTTATTTGGATTTTCTGCAATAAACCAGCCAAAAACTCTGTGTACCTGTGAATGTAAGGAAAAAGATAATTCTATATTTTGTACAAGTAAAACTCTGAAAAGTGTGTGGGTTATCTCTGTTCAGCCAACACTATAATTTTTTGTAGAACAATATTTTAAAGCAAATCTTTTGAGTATCCCTCTGATTTAACAGACCAAGGATTGTATTTTTTTAGCTTAAAATTTGACCAGGAGTTTTTGTCAACATACCGTATTTTCACGACCATAAGGCGCACCGTACTAAAAGGCGCAGTCTCAGTTATGTGTCCCATTTCTGTATTTAACACACACATAAGGCGCACCGGACTATAGGGCGCGTTTTTTATATACAGGTACATGTCCTCTACTACCTTTAAATACCTCTACTGCGTATTTAAAAATACAGCGGGGGCAAAACTGAGTATGACTGTGCTTTATTCATGTATTTATTACAAAGTATTAATCAAACCTGGGAGCTGGCCGTGAGACAGACACATCGCAGATGACAGCGCTGTGATCACTCCTAAATTAACTTAAAATCCTGAAACCTGCCGACGGAATATGTTCGCTTTTATGGGTGCCTGCAGTTTAAATTATTTAGATGAAAAACACCTGCCATCCACCGCGTGAACCCGGAGGCTACCCGGCCTAGAGGCTGCTGATGAAAGGATTTCTCCTGTCGGCGCACCGCTGGTATGTGGGGGTCTGAGCGCCTCCGACAGAAATAGATAATCTGGATGAACTGACTGCAATTATGAAGTTTTCAGGTGGACTTTCTCACTTAAAAACATATTAAAACTACTTTATTCCCACTGATCACAGCAAATATAGCTGCAAGATTTAGATTATTTAGATGAAAAAACACCTGCCAGTCGCCGAGGTGAACCCGGAGGAGACCCGCCCAGAGGCTGCTGTTGAATTAAGTTTTCAGGTAGAAAAATAGAGCGGGAGCAAAACTGAGTATGATTGTGCTTTATTCATGTATTTATTACTAAGTATTAATCAAACCCATCAAAGTCATCATCCTCTGTTTCTGAATAAAACAGCTGCGCTAAATCAGACATGCCAATTTCCCCTTCTTCGCTGTCAGTCACTTTCCGTGCAGCGCAGCTCCTCAGAAATAATGCCGGCTTTTGGGAAAGCTTGAAGAACAGAGCCAGCAGACACGTTAGTCCATCTACAATCCATCCGCAAACTGTGGCGTAACTTGCCCAGCACTGCCTTCCACTTATCCTGAAACTGTGGTCTCTGTCGGCCATCCATCGCTCCCACGCCGCTCTCAGCCTTACTTTGAACGGCCGCTTCACACCGATGTCGAGCGGTTGAAGCTCCTTTGTCAGACCTCCCGGGATAACGGCGAGCACAGTATCCATTTGATTCACCTTTTTTTTCACATCGGCTGTGAGATGGGCACGCAGCGATGGTGATGCGTGGAAAAAGCCACCTGGTCTCCTCACATAGGCTACACCTCCCTCAGCCACGCTTTCATCATCTCCTCATCCATCCAGCCTTTTCCATTTGCGTTAATATCATATGTCATCAGAGCGCTGTGTCTGTCTCGCTGTCAGCTCCCAGATCAGCTTCTCTGATTGGTTGATGCGGCGCATCCAGCAGCAAAACTTACATTTTTCCATCTCGAGCAGCAGCAGCGCGTTGGCAGATGCTTAAACGCTCCTGCTGCTCAAAACGCGCTGCAGGACCTTTTGCTGCGCCTATACGCGCGTCAACCATTTACTTTGCATGTAAACTCGCTGCTTCTGCTGCACCGGCTGGGTCCGGTTCACACCGATGTCGAGCGGTTGAACAGCGAGCACAGGGTTAATTTGTTTCCCCATGTTTTTCACATCAGCTGTGAGATGGGCACGCATGGAGTTACATATTAACAGCGATGGTGATGAGTGGAAAAAAACCACCTGGTCTCCTTACATTCAGCCACTCTTTCATCATCTCCTCAATGAGGTGGTCTCAAAAGTCGCAGTTACAACACACATAGGGCGCACCGCACCAAAGGGCGCACTGCACATTTTGAGGGAAAAAAAAGACGTTTAAGTGCGCCTTATAGTCGTGAAAATACGGTATATGCATTAGACTAAGGCTGCTGCAGCTAGTTTCACAAAGCAGATTCAACAAACTTAAACTCAAACCCTCTCGATTTATCTAGCCTAAAGTTGTAAACTCTGAGTGTTCAGTTTTACAAAGGCAGCTGTAACTCTGAATAGATCCACTCAGAGTTGTGCTCATGTGAAACAACTATGACAATCGACCAAAGCGCTTTACACTACATTCATTCACGCACACACCCACACACTGATGGTGGCAAGCTACATTGTAGCCACAGCTGCACAGGGGCTCACTGACAGAAGTGAGGCTGTTGTACACTGGCACCACCGGGCCCTCTGACCACCATCAGGAGAGGCAGTTGAAGTATCTTGCCCAAGAACATAACGACACTGAAAGTCAACAGGCCACAGGAAGTATCTATTTTTCACAACTGGAACTAGATATGTGAATGTGTTTAAGTGACAAAAGTTACGCCGCTATTGCTATGGCGCCAATTCACAACACATGTCATCTCAAGGCACTTTACAGTTCACCAGATCATACATTCAAATTGATTAAAAGTTTTCTGTCTAAGCAACACCAGCTGATTGCATTGACTCAAAGTCAATCCCTCACACTAAGCATTCTTGTAGCTACAGTGGAGAGGAAAAACTCCCTTTTAACAGGAAGAAACCTCCAGCAGACCCACGCTCAGTGCGAGAGCGGACATCTGCCGAGGCAGATTGGGGTCAAGGAGATACAAAAAGCAACTGTAAAAGGCGGCTCCATTCAGGAAACACACAGCCAGGCAGACGAGCACCGAGCCAATTCCCATATCAGAGGATGAGGAGAGCACATCCAGCCAGTCAGAGAAACAGGACTACACTGGAAAACCAGTCAGATCTCCAACATCTATAAACTATGGTGTTGATGGCAGCGGGACAGCTGATATTTTCTCTCCAGGATGGTGTCACAGCCAAACAGGAACAGACGAGGCAAAGATACTATGAGAAAAAGCAGAGAGAACATAACGTTAGAGATTGAACTAACAGATCCTTCAGATTGGGAGAATACAGATAGAGTGAAGCGGAATGATGAAATAGGGGTCCCTATGTCCTCCAGAAATCTAAGCCTATAGCAGGATAACTATAGAGATAGCTCAGGATAACCTGAGCCTATCTAACTTGGGTCCACAGGAGAAGAGCATTATAACTAAAAGATCTGCCTTCAATTCCACTTTTAGAAATTCTAGGAACCACCAGTAAACCTGCAGATTGAGAGTGAATTGCTCTGTTAGGGAAATAAGGAACAATCAGATCTCTGATATAAGATGGAGCTTGGCCATGTAAAGCTCTTTATGTGAGGATGATTTTAAATTCTATTCTTGATTTAACAGGGAACCTAAGAAGAGAAGCTATGATAGGCGAGATATGATCTCTCTTTTTAATTTTCATCAGAACTCTGGCTGCCGCATTTTGGATCAGCTGAACGCTTTTAACTACGGTTTGTGGACTTCCTGATAGTAAAGAATTACAATAGTCCAGCCTTGAAGTAACAAATGCATGGACTAGTTTCTCAGGATCACTTCTGGACAGGATATAGCGTTACAACTGCAAGGTAGAGGATGATGGCGAAGGAGAAGATTGCTGCTCGAGCTATTGGTTATATGAAGTCCCCTGGTAGGCTGTTTTGACATTTATTAAATTTAATTCCCTTTATTGTTCAACAATGGAGAAATTTACTCTATGCATTTTAACCAATCCCCTTGGGGAGTAGGGTGCTGCCATTTGGGGAGCCCAGGGAGCAGTGTGGGGTTAAGGGTCTTGCTCAGGGACCCAGAGTGCAGGCTGTGGGGATAGAACTGGGTACTTGCAACCTTCACAGAGCACAAGCGCAGTGTTCTAACCACTAGCCCAACACTCCCACAAGCACTCTTAAAGTCACATTCCGGTCTGTTGTTCCATTTATAGATCACAAAGATCGGATTCTTCCAGTTCCAAATCATCCTAGTCAGAACTGTAGAAATAGATTTTTCTAAACAATGTTTTTGCGGGCAAAAATCAGTTTTCGAAAGTAAAAAAAACTAAATTGTACCAGTGAGAGTTAAGTTTATATATACCTGGAAATGTTTACACATTGCAAGTGGCCATTCTGACATTCATCAGCTTGACTGTAACAAGTTGTTTTTGTGTTTTTATTAAATTCAAGAAAAAGTCTTTTTGAAAGCAAAATACTATTTTGAAAGTAAAATAAATATATTGCAGAGAACAAGTTTTCACACTGATAGCAAAAACTGATGTTATTTGAGATTGAAAAAATAGCTGAGAGAAAATACTTTGTCAAATAAGACATAAAAGATCAACTGAAATTTGGAAAGTGGTTTCCAAAAAAAAAAGTTCTCTTAATAAACATATTTTTACCCTCAAATATTGTATTTTTAGCAATCAGAGTGACACAATTTTCTCCTAAATAAATTTGTAGACTGCAGAGCTGTGTCTATGTCTGCAAAAGTGATTGCAAATGGTTTTACTGCATTTCACTGAAGAGTGACAGGAACCCCCAAACCTATTTTTTTTTTTTTTTCATTTTTAAAATGATCTTAGTTTTCTTATTTCGCCAAACTACTTACTACTTCATCTTGGTCTGTCGCAGGATTAACCATTAAATATGCACATTAACTCCTGGAGTTATGAGAAAAAACAAATATTACAAAAATATAAGAAGTATTGTAAGAAACTTTGTTCGTTAAAACAAATGTTAATACAAAACCAAAACACAAATCTGTTATAAGACAGAATTTCAGGCAAAAGTTGGACATTTAAGGAGCATTTCTTTAGGAGCATCAGACAAAAGAAATACTGATATCCTGCAGTCATCAGTATTCTTCACAATTGTTTGTGAATAATGTGAGTAAATAACAGGACAAATGTTGGACAAAATGGCTGAAGACAAAAGGTAAGCTGAGCTGAAATGTGTAGTATCACTCAACCTAAATGACTATGGCTTTTCAAAACATTGTACAAAATATATTTTAGCACTTTTCGTGAAATTACTGAAATATATATTTAATTACATCTTTAGACATGAAAAAACTATTCTGTAAACATATCCAGAAGACAGCCGCTAAGATGTTCCTGGCTATCGAGATAGAAGTGCATTTCGTATCCTGTTAAATAGATGCCTCACCTTCCAACAATCAGACTGCTGTAAAAGAACAGCACACAATGAGACCGGCTTGAAAGTATTGCACTTCAGACCTGTGCTGCACAGTGGGAAGAAAAAATGACTTTCATTAAATTACACTGCGTTTTATACATCAGTGATAAGCTCTCAATGGGCCCAGCCATCAAACAGAAGGGTCTCGACTCCTACAATCCATTTAATGGCGTAATACTGCCATACTTCAGAAATAACATTACAAATTAAAGGACAATTCTTCCAATGACTCTCAAAAAAATTTATAAATAAATAAATAACATCTTTTTTTCAGAGGTTATTAGCAGTATTCAGTGCATAAGTGCACTAGCAGACTTGGGATCACACAGCTCACAGATAAAAAAGGGCCACAGTGCTAAAACTTTAATTATACTGTCAAATGGAAACCAGAAAGAGCTATGCTGTATGTTAAATCATCACAACAGTGTCATTAAAATAGTGGTTGTATTTGTTTTAACAAAGTGCCCAACAATACTTCTATTTTAACAACATTTGCTTTTTTTAAAACATATTACAACTCGAGGTGTTAATGTCTATATTTAATGGGTAATTCTGCGACTGAACAAGATGAAGTATTAAGTAAACAGAAAAGAAGAAAACTAAGGTCATTTTATACATAAAAAAAAATATAATAGGTTTAGGGCTTCCTTTAACTCAACATGGTAATATAAAAAACATAAGCTAAAAAATATAATTTCTTATTAGAACTTATCACTACAAAAGATTTTTTGTTATCTTAGTATGATGAAACAATTTTCTGTTCATTGAAGATAAATACAATAGCATTAAAATGGGGGGCGGTGGAGGATTATGACGACCCAAATGCAGGATCAGGATCCAGAGGTGAGTCTTGTACATTAAATAAATCAATTCAGGTAAAAATCCAAAAAAATATAAGGAACCAAAGAAATAGAAAACTTCAGGGGGAAACTCACGTGGGACGCCAGAGATGAGGTAAGAGCAAAAACAACAACAAGGAACCAGCACAGAGTGACTGCGGAGTTGGAGTTATATGAAGGGAACAGAACAAAGGATGGGCTAATAAGCTGAATATGGAGAATAATATGAGACATAATCCTCATTTATTGGTCATAAAAACAGTGCCTTTTATCAGGAGGTATATTGGTGGAAAGGCTGATGTCAGATAGGCTAATATTGGCTGATACTGATAACTATCAGGTGACATCCACCATCCTGTTAATACATATATATAGAGACATATCATTAAATATGTTCACTTCCGTTGCAACCAGGATGGACCAGAGTGACAAATGCTGCAGTGGTGCAGATATAAAGTGGTGACCCAAGCAGAGAGGCTTCAGCTGTTGGTGAAGCCAACTTCGGTTCAAGTCCTAACCTGTAGGGACTTTTGACGCATTTCCTTACGATATCTTTCTTATATCCATTTGATAAAACAAAGCACACTATTTTCATAAAATCTGCAAATAAGTTAAAAGATCATGGTATTTTTTTTTTCTAACATAAGTGCAACCTAACCAGCTGTCACTCCAGTCTTTCTGCTCATACCTAGGTTTGCATTAGACACATTTTAAATAGTCAAATACATAAAAGACATGACTCAGATCCTCCTGAAACTTGCCAAAACTCCATGTCTAAAACATCATTTGGATCACACTAAGTAATCTGAGACCTAAAAGAGACTCAGCTGTTCTGACGCTTTACCTGGGAAAACCTGACTGCTCCCATCAATCTGAGGACCAGTGTTTGACTCAAACAGGTAAGTTCAAATATCTTGGTGTCTTGTTGAAGGGTAATGTTAGCTTGAATTTGGAAAGGGTATGAAACAAGGTTTGATGTTCTAGTAATTTTGTTTTTCATCTATAGATGGTATAGAAAGACCAATATATGCTAGGAGAGTGTATTCAGCTTACCAAAAATACATCAACTTAGTCTGATTACAGTATGTAAAATTTTAAGTTTGTATTTCATCAATTTGCCCTTATTGATGTCAAGTAAAAAAATTAAAAGAGTGAGACACTTATTTCATTAATTTGGAAGTTTACAGTCATTATATTACTGCTGCAAAGCAAAAGGAAACCTCTTGATTTAACAAATTGTAAACATAGCAGCTTGTGGCTTCTGTGTTCTGCCATGATATGGCACTTATCAGTTGGAGATGAATTAATAGAACAGTCCCCCTGAATGACTGAACTCATTTAGAGATGCCCTGCTGACTTCATACTATGACTCTCTGCAGTGCAAACAATTCCACACACACCCCACTCACACACACAGCAAAGTCCTGCGGCTAAGAAGCTTTCTGATTTACTCTGATAATCTCAGCTGTAAGTCCTTTTATGGCTGTCTGTGCACACTGATGAGCCTAACAGTCGCAGGGAGGAAAAAATGTAATTACTGTAAATGTCTATTTTGTTTGGAGGTAATTTGCCAGTACAACCTTAGGATTTTTTTTTTTCCTGCCAATAATATGGAATGAAGTAATGTTTAGTGAACACTTAAAGCCTGATCTTCAACACTAAATTGCTTGTGCAGAAAAAAGAAAAAAAAAAGGAATACACTGTAAATATAAGAATCTCAAAGGGGTGCAAACAAAAGAAAAAAAAAATTAACTAAACAGTTAAATGATAATAGAAGCTGAAGTTTAAAGACTAATTATTAATCATAGATCATGGACAGTCCAAAAAGGATCAGAGTTGAACTTACAGCAAGATCTAAAGTTTCAAAAAGCTGCGTTTACCTCAACCAACTCTGCACAACATTCACTTGACCCAAAATATTACAAACCAAGTTAGGCCCAAAATAATTCATCTCATCATTAATCTGTGTGAATGATTTCATCGACTAGTCTGTGTAAAGTGCGTTAAAATTAGGTGTTGTAAACTGCCACTTAATGAATAAACTGAAAACGAATGGAACATTACTGTGCCTCAAACAAAGTAACAAAGAGGGGAAAAAATTACTCTTATAACAAGTTAGGAGTGCACGATTTCAGATAAAAAAAAAAAAAATCTTATTCCCTCTTTGCATAAGGAATGTCAAACTTAATTCCTAAGGGAAGACCTTTAGCTATGTTTCTGCTACAAAACACATGACTCCAGTATGAGGTTATTTGATTACATACAAGTGCTTCTAGTGAGGTGGTTTAGCCATTTCATGTCAATTTGCACCAGTTTTTATATTTATAAACCTTGTGCAAAATTATGAACGGGGAATAAAACTTGTTTTATTTGCAATACAGCTTTGCATTGCAATTCTACAGCAACTTTGAAAGGCTGGATTTTTTAAATTATTTTGTAGATAAAATGTTACACTGTCCAACTCATTATTGACTTTACAAAAGCCATTAATACAGATGATCTTAAAAACATGCTGAAAAAGGAACTTTGACAATAGTCTCTCTAGGAAATAATTTGAATGGTTTAAAAATGACCTATTGGGTAGATGACATTGTCTGTTGATGGAAGGTCTTTTTTTTCCTTGTCTTCAAGTCCCCAAGGATGTTCCAAAAGGTTCAGTCTCAGGTCTCATTTTTTAACCAATCTTTATTAACAGTTTAGACAAAATGTTGTAAGTTTTCTTTTAATTTGCTGAAGATGATGTCTTTTATTGAAAAATTGGCTTTTCAAAAGTTATACGTGGCTTTAAATATTGTTTCAATCAAATTTGAATTATTTAGAGCTTGTTGTAAAGGTACATGAATCTGAAGTAACATTGTTTTCTAATTCTAATGCCCAAAATGACAATTAATGCAGCCAATACTACTTTACAGGGATCTGATATCCAAGCTGTGGCTCAGAATAAATATTTAGGTTTGATTATTAATATCTCTCTCTGTTTTGCCACCACATTCATAAGTTGATTAAAGAAAAAGCTATACTTGAGGGTGGGTTTTTATTTTAAAATTCAATCTTCTCTTTTGATGCTAGGCTGTGTCTCTTTCTCTACAATATCACTTCTGCTCTTTTTTTGTTGGGATTCCTAGAGAAATCTTTGGCCTTGAATCACATGCCTGACTTGAGGCTGAAAAAGTTGGTCTCTTAAACCAGTTTGTAAAGAAGGTTTTTGTTTGAAAATGCTTTTACCAATTCAACTGTAATTTAGCTACAGTAGTATTCATTCAAAATGTCCCCACTTTCCTTGAAGAGCCCTTGGCTGGTCCTCTCCAATTCCTTTTTTAAACATCAATATTTGTACTTAAATCTTCTTTCCTTGTGATTTGTGGACATTAAGATCTAAAGAGAAGTACCATCTCCTGGTCAGACCTTGTAATTCAGTGAAATGGTGGAGGCAGTGCAAAAAAAATGCATGCCCAGGAGAAGGCCAGTGGCTGGGAGTTGGAATCAAGTGGGATGCCATTCGACTGGCGTTTGACTGGGAAGGGCAAATTTGAATGGTTTCTACTGTATGTATCTGCTCATACTACAAACATTGTATAATAAATGTATTTTTGATCTGCAGTTTTTGCTTTTAGTTGTCTGCTGCTGCCTTTCTCTGCCATGTTGATCCTGGATAAAGAAATCTACCTGGTTAGAGCTCTAGAGATTAAAGTCCGATTTTGGGGTGTCCAGCTTCAAATCCCAGTTCCGTCGCAAAGGGCGTATGGGGTGTATGAACTTTGCCAAGCAGTGTTGTTTTCATCAACACTGACAATGAAATTATTTTGTTGACATTCCTTTTTTTCATGACAATAATGAGAACTAATGAGGTAAACATGAATTTTTGCTGAAGAAAACATGATGAGCCATGGGTGTGAGTTTTTCTTGATGATACAAGACTAAATAAAAATGTTAGCAGGCGGTCTGTCAGATGTTTAAAATGCATCATCATGCAGTAATTTTCTAAGCAGTGTCAGCCGTTCTGCTGCATTCTGTTTGTTCATGCAGCGGTGCACATTCTGCATGACCACAGATGGACATTGGCAGCAGCGGCTGATGGGAATGGTCCGGTACTGCATGCTCAATTCCGCTAGCGCAGAAATGCTAGTGAAGAAATGCATCTTTCCCATGCTTAGCTCAGAGTTTTCCCATTAAGCTCCACACTGATGGTTTGCTCTCAGCAGTATGGCTCTTCCTAAATGTCGCTGGTCATCCTCTGCCAAGGGTTAAAAATCCTGTCAAACTATCAGGATTTTATTTCTTCCAGCTCACAAAAGATGATGCAAAGCTTCTTTAATATCTACCAAAAGGAATCCTTAAATGATATCCAAAGCAAATATATAATTGTATACTGTTTATTTTTAGATAAAGACCCTGATGAAAAGGTACATGTTTCCTTTGAATTTTACAACATTTAAAGGTACACTATGCAACCGGTGTTGATTTTCCAGCGAGGCTCCCCCCAGAGGGTGAAAGTAAAAGTGCACTGTCGTAAATATGCACAGCTGTTCTCCTGGTTTCTCCATCAAGCCAGGCGCGGTTTTTTTTTTAGCTTAGCAGACAGGCGAACGCAACGAATGACTAAGCATCTGACGCACGTGACGCGCCGCAAACGCGCTGCTGCTCGAGATGGAAAAATAAAATTTTTGCTGCTTGACGCGCCTCGTCAACCAATCAGAGAAGCTGATCTGGGAGCTGGCAGGGAGAGAGACACAGCACTGATGATCAGAGCGCTATGATCACTCCTCTTAAACAGTTTATTGATGCCTAAATTAACTTAAAATGCAGAAATCTGCCGGCAGAATATGTTCGCTTTTATTATCCTGCTGCCTGCAGTTTGGATTATTTAGATGAAAAACACCTACCAGCTGCCGCGGTGAACCGCGAGGAGGCGACCCGGCCAGAGGCTGCTGATGAAGGGATTCCTACTGTCGGCGCACCGCTGGTATGTGGGGGTCTGAGCGACAGAAAATATATTGTAAGGCAGGATGATAATCTGAATGAACTGACTGCACTGATTAAGTTTTCAGGTGTATTTTTTCACTTAAAAACATATTAAAACTACTTTATTCCCACTGATCACAGCAAATATAGCTGCAAGGCAGAGAAAGGATAGTGAAGCTCCGCCCAACGTGCGTCAGACACACTTTTGCACCGCGCAGCCAGAGCAGCAAAGCTGCTTCAGCCACGCGTCAGAACTAACTGGTACAAGCAGTAAAAATGAAGCAGCAGACGTGATTTTGCTGCTTTTGCTGCGTCCGGTGTGAAAGCAGCACTGCACAAAGATCGCCACTGTGTTAGCAACGAGCATGCTTTTAACTGGGGGGTGTAGCAGTTCTGGCCGTAAAGCAAGACCGACTCTCGCGAGACTTCTGAGCCTGTGGGCGGGTCGGTGCTCCTGCAATTGCAAGTGCGGTATTTCCCCCACAGACAACCAGGGCGGCCGAGAATACCTTTGTTCAACCTGAAATGACTCATTTAATCATCCAAAACGTTATGGAACACATTAATTAACTGAAAAATGTTGCATAGTGTGCCTTTAAGTTAACATATTCTTGAAATTTAGGTCCCTATTGACATGGCATTATTAGGCAATTATATAGGTTCTCTTTGTATTTTATTTTATTATATATATCAGAGCCCTTTGAATATAAATCTACCTTGACCCCTTAACAGTGGTAACCAAGCGTGAACTTCTTAGAAATAAAGTAAAAAAGACCAAAGTAGAAAGAATCATGTTTTGGTTCTTTTGTTTTTTAAGTAATGAAGATTGTTGTGTGTAATACATTATTCATAGTAGATCAGAAGTGTATGTCCAAAAAAAAAAAAAGAAACGAAATTTTCCTGCGGGCTTCTCACTTTCTTTTTTTTTTTCTCAATTCTATCTGTGTAAACTAATCACCCTCCATCAGATACTCTACCTTCCTGTTTACACAACTGATACTAATCTCATCTTGCCACCTATTCTGGTTTGTTTGTCTATTCTCCAATAACTTGTTCAGGATTTAGTCCTTGAGTTTTTGTTTTTTTTGTCATTTTCCTATTGTACCATATAGCCTAAGCTAAGATACACTTAATATAGATATGCACCACACTTTTCAGAATGTATTTGTAAAGGCTAGGAAAACATTATTATTATTATAATAATTATTATCATTATTATAATTAGTATTATTATTATTTCTTGTAATGTGACTAATAGTGGTTAATTTGAATTAATACTTTTTGTAGCCTTTTGTCATTTCTATACTACAGAGGCTGCCAAAATAGCTTTTGAGAATGTCTTATATATATTGATTCTAGAACTAATAAGCAAAAGCACTCTTTTAATTTAGTTTTTTGGGAACATTTCAGTTGTTCATCCAAACCATTAACTCTTGACAAGCAGAAACAGAAAAGTAATAGGATGTTTGAGAGGAAAGAACATTTTGTTTTCTACTAAGAGTCCCTACCTCAACCTCCGAAGAAACAATCAAGCTTATTCATGAGATTGGGTCAAACATGATGCACATCAGCTGCAACAGTGGGAAAGGAAAAAATGAGTTTCATTAAATTACACTGAATTGTATACACTACTGATGATAAGCTCTCTGAGGGCCCAGCCGTCTCGCCAGCCATCACATAAAAGTGTTCCATTTCTAGAAATACGAAAAAAGAAAAAAACAACTATAATGGTAATCTTCCTGCAAAATGCAAACTGCACGTGAGCCGGTGAAGGAAAGGCAGATTGGCGGGAGATTGTTATTTTTAATGTTTGCCAATTCAAAAACACAGTGCTACGTGAAAGTATTAAATGTTTACACATTCCTATTTTAATGACTTAGAAGAAACAAAATTTAATTAACCTGGGTTAATAGAAAAATCGGTTTTCTGATAACTTTCTTTCTTACAGTACATGTAAGTAGCTTTCTTATTAAACCTGCCACCATGTAAAAAATGTATTGTTCCCTAAACTTGATATGAATTTAAGCCACCCTTGGGTAACATGACTGTCATTAAGCAAGTTTGGATCAAGGCATTGTCAATTATACTGAAATGGAGATACTTGGTTCACTCTTTTTTGCAGGACTCACACAGTCACTTTATCAAAATTAGTTCATTTTAATGTCTGTAAAAGACACAAATGAGGTGTTTTCCTAATGTATGGAACCTTTTCATTGACATCTCATTCACTTGTATGGCCCATCTCAGAATTTACCCTGACCCTAACCATTACCGACATATACCTACAGAATCGAAATTGACAAATGTAATCATAAAAAGAAATTTAGAAAAATGGAAGTGGAAATTGAAACAATAATTTTTTATATATATATATATATATATATATATATATATATATATATATATATATATATATATATATATATATATATATATATATATTAAGGGTAGACATAGATTATTTTCATTTTCATTTTGGGATTAATCTAGATTGATCTAGATTAAAATAGCTCCTTCAATTCATGATATGTGTGTGCTACCTAAATTATAAGTTAAATTACATCTTTCAACAGGTTTGTATCATATAAAACTCTAGCTCTAGAAATGAAATAGGCTAAATAAATATCACAGCAGCCACATTTTCAAAAAGCGTACCCCCTTTACCCACATTCACCAAAGCAATCGTCACCATTTGTGGTGTCATGGTAGATGAAATTTATAATTACATAACATAGCTTACATAAAGAAATCTTCTCCCTTTCGCAGATTTCTCAGCAGCGTGCTTGTCTTGCAGATAGTTTGTAAGATGGGTCACCTGTGGCTGCTTGGAAAACAAGCTTGAACCAATAATCTTCAACCACGCTGATGGACCCCGCAGCTGTATTTCTTTGCTGCCTAACAGATTTTGATACACTCCATTCTAGGCAGCGACTCTCCATTTGTGGCATCCTTGCCACTTCTTGTCTGTTGTGACAAAGATGACCCAAGCTACAGTGAGGTCACTGGCTTTACAAAAAAATGGCACCCTCTGCTGTTGCGTTTGTGTAGCAACCCCAGACAACTGTTAGTTTATATAATTGGTTAGATGCCAATTATAAGATGACCCCACACTTTCACATCGGTTTTAAAGAAAAAACTAATCTTATATTCGAGTCTATACGGTTTTTATACATTTAGACATTAGCTGAATGTTGCCATGACAACTTATGTGCAACATTTGCTGCTGGTGGATATCATGTTTCATATCTACGTTTGGGGAGAGTATACTGGCAATGTTTGCAGTCATCTGATCAATGTTAATGAGAAGTCCATATGCTAATTAAGCTATTGAAAGCTATTCTTACCTTATTCCTTAATACCAGCACTATTCAGACAGTATTTATTATGGCGACTGCTGACATACTCCTGCTTTGACTTAACTAATTTGGATGGACCAATGGAGCCAATAGTAAAGGCAAGTTCATGGTTACCCCTCTAAATTAAATCCTGCACTGAAGTACCACATATACAGCATGTCTGATCAGGCAAGTTTCACGTCTTGGTTGGTGTTTGTGGACCCAAATGCAGAGGCAGGGAGGCAGAGGTGAGTTCTTACAGATTTATTTAAAGGAAACAGTTTAACAAAGGCAGAAATCCAAGAATCCAACTAAAAATGTAAGGCAAAGCAGAACCATGGAGACATCAGGAGAAACCAAACACGAGGAGCAAGTATATGTAGCTGACTGAGACGATGGTAGGGCTAACGAGTTGACAAGGAGCAGGTGTGAGGAGACAACGAGGGAGCCAAGGGGAAAGGAGCACACACAAGAGGGCAACAGAGGAAAACAGAAAAACCTGAGAAGTAACATAAATCCAGAAACTACAACAAAATAGGAATTAAACCATTAAAACTAGGAGACATGGAGCAAAGTAAAGGACAACATAACAAAAACCATGATAGTAAGCGTCATTTGTTGCCTATCACCATCTTTCAACTTAGTTAGCTGTAATGTTAAAGGGGTGCTCAAACTGCCCTAAAGTTGTGCTCTAGCTCACAAGATTTATTAAGTGAGAGATCTGACCTTCTCATCCTATGTAGACAAGTTTTTGAGAAGGGCAGCCTGCATGAAGCAAGGGTGCAAGTCAAGGGCTGCATATTGAACTAAAAAAATCTACTTGCATTAAGCTAATACTTGTGTTAAAACTTACATAGTGCTGCATTTCAATTTAGCTGCTTATCTGAATCACATAAAATGACACTGATATCTATAAGGGACAAAAATACATTTTAACAGCCCTGCATGTTCCGTACTAAGATATTAAAAAAGGCTGTAAAGAAAAAGCTTGTTCATCTAGTACTAGTTAGATCAGTTGTGACAGTGGAACTTAATAATGAGTATTATTCTAATAATAAGAGATGTTAAACTTGCTGGATTTAATTACATGTATTGATATTTTAGTCATTGCATTTGTAAAGGGCTCATAAGTCAGCTTTGATCACCTCTACAAGGTAATGTCAACCATAAGTCAAAAACAGTGCAGCTCTTGTCCAAATATTGGGATTGCAGCATCCTTTTTTATATTCAGCATACAAACTCATGCGTTCAATGAACAGCGGTCACCCTGGATGCTTGTGACAGAGACTGTCCTGCGGTCAATTAAGGCAATCAGGCTTTTGTAGAAAAGTAATAAATGTCACTGTTTAAAAACCCGGAGCGCCCTGGAGAAGCCGCTTCCACAGTTAATTTTTTACCAATTAAACCAAAATTGACTTTGCTCCGCTTTGATTGTCAGTTACACAGCTGGCATTGGATCTTCATCAACACTAATTGCACTTCAAAGAGTGTGAAGGAGCAGGAGTGGGATTCTGCCATGATGCTCAGGACATGGGTGGCGGGAAGGGATCCAAAAATTTCAGTCGATGTAAGATGAGACCCAAAGTACAGGGTTTTTACACGCTGTTCGCCTCCACCCCCCACAGCCATATCAGACAGGCACTAAGTGAGGAAAGCACCCACTATACAGAACTCATACAGACATTTTAAAAATGTAGTTAATCTAGACCATCTAAATTGTATTTTAACAAAATACAAGACAGCTTTATCCAGCAAAATTATGGTTGTTTATGGCTTTAAAGGCAAGGGGCCAGTTTTTGTGAGTAGAAATAAGGCTTAGGTCACCCTAGATGCTACACGCAATAAACCAAATCTGAGCTGGAACAGCTGGGAAAACTGGTTGATCCAACAGTATTTATCATTCAAGATTCACAACCTGTCATCCTCAGATCACTTATCAGCAGGAAAGTGTTGTCCCTTGGAGTGAACTCTGCTTCTTTAATTTACACTGCATCATAACTCTGTGTAGGAGAAGAGAAATGTTACCAATAATCCTGATGTGTTGTAAATCTCAGAGGTTTCTGTGTGTGGTGCTGTAGTTTTCAATGGCCATAAATGATGGGGAAATTTCAAAAGATGTGCTCATCAATCCATTTTCCGAATCTAAAGGGTTTGAAAAAGTGTTTATATCCTTCTAGCACATTTTTCCTCAGGTTACAAACATAGATTAAAATATTTATTGGGCTTTGCATGATAGAGCAACATGAAGTAAACACAACCAAAAACAATGCATAGATATCAGTAGTCCTGTTTTATATCGGAAGGACTCTGATCACAGTCTTTCACTGTAAAGGCTGGAGGTGCTGCAAAAACCATGGATCGACTTCTGATAAAAGCTTATAAATAATAAAGTCTGAACAAATCAACTGGAATACAGACAAAAAACAACAATTAAGGCTGCTTTGAATTTTGTTTTGTTTTTCTTTTTCTGGATTTTGATTTGAATTTAGTTCTACAAGTGAGTCATTTGAGTTCAGACCTTTTTCTGACTTGAAGCATACATTAATACATGTATTAATATAGCAAGGCCTTTAAGGAAACCCACTCTGTCTTTAGTGAATTAATAAGGATGTTGTGTTTGGTCATTTTACTTTTGGTCTAGTATGATCTTTGTAGATTAATTCCCAACAGGCTCTGTCACAGAGTTACTGCAAATATCGTACCATGTGGCAGAGAAGCAGAGATAGATTAAATGTAAATCAGGGGTTACAAAGTAAATTAATTTAAAGCCCGTTAATTAATCTCCCTTTGCAATATGTAGATATTTTGTTTGTACATAAAAAATGCAATTATTTTAAGTCGCTAAATACCTGAACAAGCTTTTGTAGCAGGGGGAGTTGTCGCTGTTTTTCCCACGCATTTGTCAAATAGTTGTGAGACAAGATTTGGACGCCCCTTCAGCAGTTTTTTGTAATTACCTTTCAATCTACATCAGCTTGTTTTGAATTTTCACAGATGAATTGTAGGCTCATCAATATTGATATTTTTGATAAATCTGTGAATGACAAAGCAGAATCCTGACCAACACGCAGAGAAAGCTCAAGAGACCAGACATACTGAACAGAGTTTATTTAATATAATGGAGTTGGTTGGAGGTGGGTGGTTTCTGAGGCAGAGGTGGCTGTAGCCCACTGCAGAGAAGGTTAGAGGTTAAGTGATGGCCCAAGCAGAAGTATATGTGACGCTCTATGAGATCGACAGATTGTGTTTTATTTGACAGAGGAGTGAAATGGTGTTGATCCTAATCCAGTAATGCTTGAGTGTTGAGATCAAGAGGGTGGTGGTAGGTAAGAGTTGAAGGCTAGCTGAAGAGTGGTGTGAGAGGAGGTTCTACCTGTGTCATTGTTAAGGTTTAAGTCCAGAGGATTTTGTCTTGAAGATGGATTTTTTTTCTAAGATAAAACTGGGAGATGAGTTCCTCAGGTTGCTCAGAGGAAATAAAAATGAGTTGAATCACAGTGAGTGGAAAACAATGACCTTTATCAGAAGTCATATTCAACTGTAGGTACCGCATGGTTTAATGGGTGCAGAATGGAAAGCAGGAAGCTCTATATATAAAATATCAGTGGATGATTAGATAACAAGGCTCAGAATGTACCTTACAGTGGCAAGTGAAGAGTCTTGCCACTGTAAAGTCTTACTATAGGTTTTTGGTATTCAGTCAATGGTTTACCAGGGGTTTTCAATGTTTTCCAGGCCAAGAACCCCCAAACTGATGGCGAGATGGAGCGGGAACCCCTTAATTATATATATTGTATGAAATTGTGTTGTAAAAAACTGGTCCTATATTAACTAAAGTAATTTCGCCCTGGGATTATTAAAGTATTTCTGATTCTGATCCCTCATTGATGGGACAGGTGTTGCGAATGCCTCCATTTATCTGTTTACTACAGTGTGTTGAATTCATGTTAATATGTATATAAAGGATGTTTCAATTAGTGGAAAAAATGCAGGGGGGAATAAGTGATACATAACTGTGTACCTAGAAACCATGCTTCCACTTGTATCTCTAGGGACATTCAGAATATTTGCCTTTTTTCAGTTCCCTTGCCTGTGCAAAGCATTGATCTCTTCGCTGAACTCTTTTGACAAATCTCTCAATTCTGCTATATCTCTAACAAGTAATTAATGTTAGGTCAACACTCCAGGCATTTAAGGTGTTGCTCAAACACAGTTCATGCAACTGAGAAGCTTTTAACTGGTTTTATAAGGTAAGATGAGTCTGAGACAACATACGATTTGTAAATCAAGCTACTTATTAAAAATTATTTTCAGAAAGTTATGTTTCGAGACTGCAGTTGAAATGGAAAGGGTTTAGATGTAAATCAGGTTGTTTTTTTTTTGTAGCACTGGTTTGACTTTAAAGTTATGTTTGTTCTGTAATAAGTCTGGTCCAGACACTTAAAAGATATGCAGTTTTACCAAAAAAATCTATTTATATTCTAGATTAATTAAGTTTGAGTGACACTGTGAACTATGTACTAAGCAGTAAACCTCTATTTAAACTTGGCACAATGTCCCTTCATCCCAGTGCAAACACACTGTACAAAATGGGGAAATAAATTAGCAACAGATACTTCAAGGAAATTAGAAGAGTTGAGATAAAAATGTTTTATAGATAGACCAAAATAAAATAAGTGCAGGAGCAGAAGCAGCGTCGAAGCAGCTTAAGGACAGATAGCCTACCTGGTGAAATTCTACACATGCAGACAGACTGTAACGGATAGTTATATATAGAACATTTATGTGAAATAGAGTTAGAGAAGCAATACATGTTGTTTACTGTTATGGTAATAATAGCATGCAAATAAGAGCGCTAAACCTCAGTGAAAACACATTGAAAAGTTGATTTGAATGCAGGGTATGAGCATTGGCAGGTGTATCATCATGCTTCTCATTTTCTTTTTTCAATTTCTTGTGTCAGTTCTTGTTTGCACTTGTAATATGCCAATGCAGCAGAGGATATTATCAAGTGCATGAGCTGATTTAATTAGTTATTACCCAGGGAATATAAAGGAACAGTTATGTCACAATGTGCTAAATTTCATGGATTTTGTTGCTGGAAAGAGAAAAATGAAAAGATATTTTGCTCTGTTTACCTACCAGGCTGGACCCAGCACAGCTTTCAATGTCGATGTGGGAAATGACTTTCACTCTGGTTTAGAGCTCAGATTGCTAATGAGGATTTGTCTTTGTTCTGACTGAGGTACCGCTGTTCCGAATCAAACAGTTGCGCAACAAATGACTGATGCTGCTGTTGTTGTTGCTTTCTCCTATGAGGGGGCAGGAAAGCAGCCGAATCCGTTTGTGATTCAGGCATTTAAAAAGTAATTAATGTTCAAGCTTATGCTTTAAGCATAGTTCAGATGATTTCCAGACTGTACATGTGAAATTAAAAGTGTTGTCTAATTGATGGGTCTAGCTTCCCCTTCCAAAATAGCGTTAGCAAAAAAAAAGAAAAACCCTAGTAATGATGTTTATTGAGCTTCAAAACCAGTGTTGCTGTCATCGTCGCTAGAATCATTCTGCATGCACATTCTTTTTTTTTATACTTTCGTTAGTTTGACATGGCTTAATTCTCCTCCATCATCTGTATATGGGTGTAACGTGTTATAGCTGCCAAACTAAACTGCAACTTTGTAAAAGGAAATAAGTATCAGAGCACGCAGAGGAATAAATCAGCTCAGCAGGCTCCTGTAGCAGAACCTGTCTTTGTGCTGCAGAGGAAGGTTGCTGAAGCAGCTGCTTCTCTTTAACTAGGCTGTATATTAAGACCTGGGACTGAGCTGAGAACAGAGAGAATGGTAACAAAAAAAATCTGCAGAATCATATAAAGATTTTGAGGTTTTACTTACTGTATGTTTATTTTAGAGAGAAAAAAAAAACATAGCAGCATTTTGGCAGAAAAATAAGATTTTGGAAGGTCAAGAGTCCAAAAGAAATAACACAGTAATACACTTTTACTACTGTTGAAGAACAGATTTTTAATATGGAGGCTAAATTCCAGAGATTAATGGCTTATTAAATAATAATTTAAATGTTTTACACAAAAAATAGCCCAGGTTATACTTTTAAAAAAAGGGTTTAATTTATTTGTTAGCTACAGTGACAGTTTAAAATATTCCATGATGCAAATTAAAAAAGAGGATTATTCTAAATTCATATTTCAAATTTATATAATGAATTACATGGTAAGTTATTATCAGATAAAATAAGTTATATTTATTATTTTCTTACTCAGGGGATAATGTCTAAGTTTCATTCATAAGCAATACAACTGAAAACAATTAATATGCATTTACTCATTTTTACATTGTTACTAAGCAGTAATAAACACTTTATCATGTTGTTTTATTTGATCCATTCAATTAATGTTTAAATAAGTTATCTAAATGGTAACAAACACTGTGCTTTATATGTTTTTTTCTTATTTCACAGAACTGGACTTTTAACAGAAATCAGTTATTTTAATATTTTGTTTAGTTTACTGTACTGCAGCCTTTTGACGATTATCAGATTAAACCTTACAACCCATGTTGACACAGATGTACATAGTAAAGAAGATCATATAGGGGATTTCAAACGGTGTTACCTAATATTTAGGTTTCCAAACAAATAAGGAGTGAGAAAGATAAAATGCTGTGTATTTCAAGCCTTTTCGGACGTATGATTCAAAGCCACTTTCTGACTGCAAGGCCAAATACTGGGCTGCTTTCTGCAACCTTGATGCCAGACGGCGTTCGGGGTTCAGCTTTCCGTCCACTATCCGTCCACTAGCACTGAGTTTCTGCCTTCACTAAAATAGCTGCCACCCCATCACAACAGATGCCCCTGCGCTCAGCATATGTCAGAGGCTATAAATCCAGATTACCTACTTCTTGTGTCGCTTCTCGAACCATCTGGTGTGATTTAAACACCCGGCGACACTTTTTTTCAACACCTGCCCCTCCTCCTGGCAGAAGGAGGGATGGTTGCACCTCAGAGAAGATTTGCCCACAGCTTAGATACAATAAAGGCTTGATGTTTTCTTCATATTGATTTATTTCAGTTCTACACAATAAATACATTTAGAAGCACACTGTTTAAATGAAAAGTAGCCTCTCTGTGATAGTTTACTGACTTTTTTCTATGTTCCAAACATGTCCTCTGCTAATGGCCATGTTTTCATGAATGTATGTTTTTCTTCAAACCCTAATGCATTGTTGTGAATCTCACAGAAGTTTGGTCAATATATTATAGATATGCAGCAGCCTTTGTATCATGTCAGAAAGGAAATTAATAGATATCTATTTTTTTGCTCTTAAGGTTGAAAGATCTTTACCCAAAAATTAACTTATGTTGATTATCGTTAATTATTTCTGTGAAGTAATGATAAATTAACAGTAAGCATCTTTAACATGCTTTTACAACTATTTCCTGTCTTTTCTTTCCCCTCAAATTTTCTCCTCAAAAGTGCTGATGACACGATATTGATTTAATCTAGTTTTGCATTAAATCATGGAGAAGAAATGCCATGTGATTCTAAGTTATTATAAATCAAACAGGCTTATTTTAGCACAAATAGTAACATAACAGCAGCGCTCTGATTAACAGCTTTGTGTCTATGTGCTGACGTCAGAGGGAGAACCCTGTTGGAGCCAGTTTAGCATTCTATAATGGAGATGGATAGGAACATTGATCATTGTTCCAGAACATCTAGTCTAGAATTAGTTTTTGTGGTTGAATCGGCAGCGACTTCAAGTACCACACCTTACAAGTTAGAATCATCCAGAGCAGACCTCCAGCCTTAAGAGTCAGACTGGAAGGTTACAACTAATAAGACAGCAGTAGCGCCGTTACAAGGCACAGCGCTGGAAAATATGGCTTGAAACGCCCCTAGCACAGATAGTATAACTATGATTTTCAATTCAATCCCCAACCGCTGTTGAAACAAATTATCTACTATATTCTTCAAGGTATTGCTAGCAACTTCAGCTGCCCTTCACTACCAAGGTTGTCAGATGTTCCATCCCAAAAACAATGTGAAATCCCACACCACTAATAAAAAAAATAGCAAAAATTCCTCTCAACCTTTTTTTAAGACCACGACCCTATAAAACACCTAATACAGGATGTAGAGCCATATTATTATTTTGAAGTTAGTCTTTTACCGCTGTACAGTAATACAGAAGCTAATTAGTGCATGACATCCACAGAAATCTCAAAACATATGATTAAATGGGAGAGCAAGAAGATGATTCACAAAAAAAGTGTGGAGCTATGAATATAAAAATGTATTAAGTTTGAGGGAACTCCCAGATGCATAAATTCCCTTTGATCTCCTCCTCCATTTTAGATGTGATTAATCTATCTCTGTTACAGGGATATGTACCTAAAGCTTTTAAGGTTGCTGTAATTAAACCTCTGCTTAAGAAACCGTCTCTTGACCCAGATGACTTGGTCAATTATAGACCTATATCCAATCTTCCTTTCTTATCCAAAATTCTTGAGAAAGTAGTTGCCAAACAAGTTTGCGATCACTTCCACCATAATGAACTTTTTGAAGAGTTTCAGTCTGGCTTTAGAGCTCATCATAGCACTGAAACAGCTCTGGTGAAAGTCACTAATGATATTCTCATGGCCTCAGATAATGGACTTGTATCTGTGCTCGTCCTGTTGGATCTTAGTGCTGCATTTGATACAGTTGACCATAATATTCTTTTAGAAAGACTTGAATATTTTGTTGGAATTAAAGGAACAGCACTAGACTGGTTTAAATCTTATCTATCTGATCGAATTCAGTTTGTTCATGTTAATGATAGATCTTCAACACGCTCAAAGGTTACCTGTGGAGTACCACAGGGATCAGTGCTAGGACCAATTCTCTTTACTTTATACATGCTCCCAATTGGTAGAATTATTAGACAGCATGGGATTAATTTCCACTGTTATGCTGATGATACCCAGCTATATCTGTCTATAAATCCAGATGAAGCTAACCCATTACATAGATTACAGGCATGTCTTGAAGACATAAAAACATGGATGACTCTTAACTTTCTGCTTCTGAATGCAGACAAAACAGAAGTTATAGTCTTTGGACCAGAGTCTCTGAAAAAGAAACTGATTAGCCAGTCACTTCATTTGGATGGGATTAAACTGATTTCAGATAATAAAGTAAAAAATCTTGGTGTTGTTTTTGATCAGGACCTGTCATTTAAATCCCACATCAAAGAGGTTTCTAGAATTTCCTTCTTTCATCTGAGGAACATTGCAAAAATTAGAAATATCCTGTCCAGGGGTGATGCTGAGAAACTAGTCCATGCATTTGTTACTTCAAGGCTGGACTATTGTAATTCTTTACTATCAGGAAGTCCACAAACTGTAGTTAAAAGCCTTCAGCTGATCCAAAATGCTGCAGCCAGAGTTCTAATGAAAATTAAAAAGAGAGATCATATCTCGCCTATCCTGGCTTCTCTTCATTGGCTTCCTGTTAAATCAAGAATAGAATTTAAAATCCTCCTTCTCACATATAAAGGCTTAAATGGCCAAGCTCCATCTTATATCAGAGATCTGATTGTTCCTTATGTTCCTAACAGAGCACTTCGCTCTCAATCTGCAGGTTTACTAGTGGTTCCTAGAATTTCTAAAAGTAGAATGGGAGGCAGATCTTTTAGTTATCAGGCTCCTCTCCTGTGGAACCAACTACCAGTTTTAGTCCGTGAGGCAGACACCCTGTCTACTTTTAAGGCTAGGCTTAAAACTTTCCTTTTTGATAAAGCTTATAGTTAGAGTGGCTCAGGTTATCCTGAGCTATCTCTATAGTTATGCTGCTATAGGCTTAGACTTTTGGAGGACATAGGGACCCCCATTTCATCATTCTGCTTCATTCTCTCTCTGTTCTCCTATTCTGCAGAATCTGTTAGTTCAATCTCTAACCTTCTGCTCTCTCTGCTTTTCCTCAGAGTAGCTTTGCCTCGTCTGTTCCTGTTTGGCTGTGACGTCATCCTGGAAAGAAACATCAGCTGTGCTGCTTCTATCAACACCCTTGTTTATAGATGTTGGAGATCGGCCTGTTTTCCAGTGTGGTCCTGTTTCTCTGACCGTGACTGAGTGGATGTGCTTTCTTCGTCCTCTGGCATGGGAGCTGCCTTGGAGCTCGTCTGCCTGGCTGTGTGTTTCCTGGACGGGGCCGCCTTTTACAGCTGCTTTTTGTATCTCTGCTTCTGTCTCCTTGAACCCCAGTCGGCCTCGGCAGATGGCCGCTCACACTGAGCCTGGTTCTGCTGGAGGTTTCTTCCTGTTAAAAGGGAGTTTTTCCTCTCCACTGTCGCTACAAGCATGCTTAGTGTGGGGGATTGTATTTGAGTCAATGAGTCAATGCAATCAACTGGTTTTCCTTAGATAGAAAACTTTGTATCAATTTGATCTGGTTGAACTGTAAAGTGCCTTGAGATGACATGTGTTGTGAATTTGGCGCTATATAAATAAACTGAATTGAATTGAATTGAATAATTTAGTATTTAAAGTGTCAACAATCGAGGAATATGAAACAATGCTTTTGAGGTTCAGAACATCGTTTTTCTACATCGTTCTCACACTCTCTTTTTCTCTCACCAACACACTGTACTTTGGGTAAAATTCTAGTTTAATTTTTAAACTACTTAAGTATTTACTTACTTAACCTCTAAGTTATTTATCTAGTATTTTGGTTTCTTATTTTTTGGCTGGTTAATCATTAACTTATGTATTTCTTATTTCCTTACTAACTTAATCATTTTTTACTAATTTATTTAGATACAAGCTATATTTATTTAATAATTTAGGTATTGACCTAGTTACTAATTTAATTATATATGCATTAATTCATTCACTCAGTTATATATATAGTTATCTATTCAAGTACATGTTGGTTTTTGGCCTAAATAAATTTTTACATGCAAACCTCCTTAAATGTTTATTTGAAAATGGTGTTTGCTCACAGCCTTAGTTGTTTTCTTTATCTTATCCAACTAGAACTAGAGTTACTATTAAATGTACCATTTTTTTTATTTTGTTTCAACTAGTTTGATACCAGAACTGTAAAACCAAATGAATAAATTAAAACAATCAGCTAAAATGCATGTGTCAGGTACCTTATCTGTGTTCGTTGGCTATTTAACTAGGTATCTACCACACGCCTGTTTTTTTTCAGAATACCTGTTATGTAACTAAAGTAAAATATGTGAAATAAATCTATTGATTTAACTCACTCTACTTTAAAATCATACACTACCATTTAATGATGTGAAATAAATTGTTCTGGTAGGCCTCACATATATTATGTATGGAGGATGGAACATTTTTACAGTTGTATTTCGTAATGTTTTGCCTCTTGGCACGAGACAAGTAAACATCTATTATGCTGCTTTTAGTCTCTTTCCTCTCAGCTTCGACTGTAGTGTCAGACAAGTCCAGATTTGCCATTTAGACAGGACTGATACTGCTACTCTCATTTGCCTGGTATCAGGTGTTGCACACTATGGTACCCTGGTGTGTAATGGAATGTTTGTTGTCAAACTTATTTACTTTTTTTTCTTAGGTATAAAATCTGACCTTGCAGTCTGTGCTGTGAGCTGCAATAACTGAGCCAGGAGGTCTTCTGTAGCTGCCAAGTGCCATTGAGGATATGGTGCTTCTTCAGCACAGCACACCAACAGAGCTAGTGACACTTTAGTAACCTGGGGCCAGTGATGGAGGATCTCTCCTTTCCTGGTGGACAAGCTCATTGTCCAGCTGCCTTATCTCTTCAGGGCCACTCTTCCCGGAGATCACTGGGACTGACAGTGCAAAAGCAGAGGCCTTCCTTTAGAATTTTTTGAATCAAGCAAAACCCTTTGAGTTTTGGCAGCACAAGTGGGAGAAATGTAAGTCAATTGGACTAAAGCCCCTCTGGAGTATCCAGGCAGGTTCCCAGAGAATCAAAATCCAGGTTGTTAATTTACATTTGTAAGATATATTGGGCTGCCTCACTGCTACGGATGTTAAACTGAAGCTCCAGGCCAGGCAAACTCTCCTTGAAAAGGCCTATTTCAATTTTTGCAGTGGGACAGTACCCTTGGGACTGTATTGATGAGGGGGTCTGTTTTTGACCCTATGCATCAAATCTCTCAGCCAATTTTGCATTAAGGGCTGGATTGCTAGCTGGAAAAAGAGTAATCTATTATGGTAGGGGAAATGTTTTAAAAAATGTTTTAAATTTCTTCATACACTGTATAAGAACTTTCCACCTTTCATCTTAAGAAACGACTGTAAAACTAATTTAATAACTCTTAAAAACTAACATCCCTGGTTTACACATTTGAACCATCTATGTGTTTTCAGCAAACCACAGAGCATGAAAAGTGTACATATATATTCAGATACATACATATGCATCAGATGCATACATATGCAGCCCACTAATATTTGTTTGTTTTGCTTTTAGTGTGTTGCAGAGAAATCAAATGGAACCAAAAAGCTTCCCAAATAAACTTAGGAGAATATTTAATTGTTGTTCATGGCAAAATTGATAGAAGAATTTCAGTTTGTTAATTTCCTTACACTGCAACATTTTTAACAATATATTGTGTGTTAGGATTCAGTGTCCTGCTGCAACACCCATTTATACCCATGTGTCAATCTGTTTCTACCCAAAATTAGGGGAAGTTGTTAAATGGTGTGTCTTGTCATGATCAAACATTGTATGTTTGTTTGCTTATTTGATTTGCAGTTTCAGTCAGAGAACATGACTTATTTCCATGGTTCATGTTCCCGTCCTCAGAGGCCAGCGTTAGAGTTGGTTTTTGTTGTGTCTTGGTGTTTCCTGATTGTGTCCTGGCTCACAGTTTTGGCTTGGTGGGAGGGTTCTAGTTTAAAGTTCCGCAGTTCTTCTGGTACCATTTATTGTCTCTGCCTCTCAACTACTGATCCTGCCTATCTGCATCCGAATGTGTCTGCCCTAACCCTCTCTGTTAGAGTCTTGGAATCCTGGAGCTGCCTGAACTCTCTGGACATTTCAAACCCTGGATTTGACTTAGACTTAGACTTCTTTATTTGTCATTTTGTATGCACAGGGTGCATACAGAACGAAATTGCGTTACATACAGCTTATGAACGTTGCATTGATATTTCAAATGGCACAAGTTATAGAAAAATACAAAAAGTGCAGCAGTGGTCAAAGTGTGAACAGTGCAGAGGATAAGAGACAGTGTGCAAGTTGCAGTGGTTCAGTGCAAATAGGCATTTGTGCAGAAAATTTGCCTGTTCCGGTTCTGATCGGATCCCCTGCTACAGACTCCTGGATTTCAGAAATGTGCTGTCTTGATCTGTTTTCTCTGACCTGGCTCAGACTCCTGCCTGTTAATCGGAGGCTGCTGCATCAGGGACACCCTGGGCAGATCTGCGCCGCATCTCTTTGGCAGTGCATTGACTGGCTCCCTCCTCCCTCAGAAAGGGTCTGAACTGTTACACCAGGTAACTGACTCACACAGATTATCATCTTCCTTCAGATTATCAGGGTCACTTACCTGTGTTTCTCCTTATTCAGAGTATCAGTGATGGGTGGTCCATCCGTCTCCCCCTGCAGCCGCGGCAGATCCACGGCTCTGTGTCCCATTCAAGTGTTCTTTCTCTTTATAAACTTTTTGAAACTTTCCCACTGTCTTTCTCCTGAATACTTGGACCTACATCTGAGCATCATTACATGGCTCTTCTCAATTTTGATAGCTCTGTCAACTTTTTGCAAGGCACTGGTAGCATTGGCATGAACACTGACCCGGAACATGATGCTAACAAAATGCTTGACAGCTAGTAAATTATTCTTAAGTGTCAATGCCTTATTTTGATAACTCTGTATGTTTTTCCTCATTACAGCTAAACAACTTTTTTTTTTAAGAACATAAGACCTTCTGACAGCATGAATTTCAGCTCCTTTATGTATGCGACTGCAAATTAATTATCTGTATCTTTTTTCTTGATTTGTATCTTTTTAGTCTATATTGATGTAAAGTTGCTAACTTCTATATGTTTTTTTTTTGTTTTGCAATACAGTGTGAAACCTATTGCCCATGTAGAATTTAAAGATCTTAACCAGTGAGAGTAATTCTAGACTGAACTCTATGCTTCTGTTCTTGACATGAGGATTTCACTGCATATTACGCAAGCTAACAAGGTAAAAGATGAAGATGTTGCCCTTGCTTTGCTCTGGCTGAATGAACACATTTGATTCAAAATCACCCAGAGCAGTTACTTCTCTTTACGTTGTTGTGGTGGTGGAGCAATAGGGTGGACAGTGAGTGTTCTACCTGTTCTTTAGCTGAATTTTATTTTTCCTACTAACAAAGTGTTCTGAAAAAGCACTTATCATTTTTCTACAGATTAAACATATTATCTCACATTCATCTTCTCCATTGTTGCTAATAAAAACAAGCAAACCAAAAAATGTTGATTTAAACACAGATTTTAAGACAAGAGCCTTTAGGGCACTTTTTCTTGTTCTTGCAACAATCACTAATTGCACTGAAGAAACATACCTTTAGTAGCTCTTCACAACTTTACAATAATAAATCCCTGAACCTGTATGCATCTTGAGATAAAGCTATTTTAATTACCAAGCTAGTCATTCTTTGGGTCAGAAGACTTAGTTTTACATATTAGTGTGGATAGCAGGGCTGCAACTAATGATTATTTTGCAAATTGATTAACCTGTTGATAATTTTTTCAATAATTTTATCAATTAATAATCTGATAGCCTAAGGTTCCTCAAAGAAGACTTTTTAGGAAATCAAACCAGTTGAAACTGGTGAAGGTCGCTTGAGGAGTTCTGGATATTGACAGATGAAAAAGTTTTTTTATATTAAATGCAAAATGTTTACAGATATTTTTTTTGTTTTTTACAATTTTGGTATAGTTGCTGCTCAAGATGGGTCAGCTAAAGTTATGTTTTAGATTCTCTGCGATCCAGTTAATGATTAATCAATTACTAAATCTGTTGAAGAATATTTCAATAATTGATTAATCATGCTTAATCTGATTAATTGTTTCAGCCCTAGTGCATAGTTAAGACCAGTACATGTTGCTTCAGATGGATACTGAGTCATCAGTAAGATGTTAACAAAATTAAAAATTAAAAACAACCTGATTTCCTGGATTGTCTGTTTGTTGGTTTTAGGATTAGTTTAAATTTCTTATTAAAGCCAGCAAACTATATGTTTAGTGGTTGATTACAGAGTAGATATCAGCTACTCAACAAACCAACTTGTGGATTGGTTTGTAAATATTGGTTGTTGAATTACTCAGACTTAAATATAAGGGAAAAAGAATGTTCACATTTTGGACAAAGAAGAGTGATTGGAAGGAAGCCATTTACATTAAGAAAGAAAAAACAACCTTAAACAGAGGAGGTGGACTAAGGTTTCAGCTCTCGAACACCTATAACGCAGCCATAATAAGGCTTTTGTTGGGCTACTCTATGAAACCCGGAGCTCCACGCTAGTCCAGAAATTTTTAATTGAGAAAGCTTTCTGTATAGGAAGTGAAACATCTTCAAACTTGGAAAAGCCCAGTCCAGTGGTTTATTATAGTAATGTAATATGATGCAAATCCATTTATTGCCCCACAATGGGAAGATTAAATATGTGCATTTAATCCATCCCCTTAGGGAGCTGTGGGCTGCCATTGTGGCACCTGGGGAGCAGTGTTGAGTTAAGGATTTTACTAAAAACTCAGAGAAGAGCCTGTTGGAATCGACTCGGGTATTTGTAACCTTCTCAGAGACACAAGCGCACTGCCTAAACCCAGTATCCCACGCCAATTCCCTCCCTCTTTTTTGGGAATACAGATAAGGGATTTAATCGTTACTAGTGGATTTTTGACTTTTATTGGATCAGTTGTTTGTATTTTAGGTAAGGTGGTTTATTTAAATAACGATGGATCATTTGTTTTACAGATAACTGGGGAGCTTAAAATGTACACTATATTGCCAAAAGTATTTGCTCACCTGCCTTGACTCACATATGAGCTTAAGTGACATCCCGTTCCTAATCCATGGGGTTCAATATGACGTCGGTCCACCCTTTGCAGCTAGAACAGCTTCAACTCTTCTGGGAAGGCTGTCCACAAGGTTTAGGAGTGTGTTTATGGGAATTTTTGACCATTCTTCCAGAAGCGCATTTGTGAGGTCGCACACTGATGTTGGACGAGAAGGCCTGGCTCTCAGTCTCCGCTCTAATTCATCCCAAAGGTGTTCTATCGGGTTGAGGTCAGGACTCTGTGCAGGCCAGTCAAGTTCATCCACACCAGACTCTGTCATCCATGTCTTTATGGACCTTGCTTTGTGCACTGGTGCACAGTCATGTTGGAAGAGGAAGGGGCCAGCTCCAAACTGTTCCCACAAAGTTGGGAGCATGGAATTGTCCAAAATGTCTTGGTATGCTGAAGCATTCAGAGTTCCTTTCACTGGAACTAAGGGGCCAAGCCCAGCTCCTGAAAAACAACCCCACACCATAATCCCCCCTCCAACAAACTTTACACTTGGCACAATGCAGTCAGACAAGTACCGTTCTCCTGGCAACCGCCAAACCCAGACCCGTCCATCAGATTGCCAGATGGAGAAGCGCGATTCGTCACTCCAGAGAACGCGTCTCCACTGCTCTAGAGTCCAGTGGCGGCGTGCTTTACACCACCGCATCCGACGCTTTGCATTGCACTTGGTGATGTATGGCTTGGATGCAGCTGCTCGACCATGGAAACCCATTCCATGAAGCTCTCTGCGCACTGTTCTTGAGCTAATCTGAAGGCCACATGAAGTTTGGAGGTCTGTAGTGATTGACTCTGCAGAAAGTTGGCGACCTCTTCGCACTATGCGCGTCAGCATCCGCTGACCCCGCTCCGTCAGTTTACGTGGCCTACCACTTCGTGGCTGAGTTGCTGTCGTTCCCAAACACTTCCATTTTCTTATAATACAGCTGACAGTTGACTGTGGAATATTTAGGAGCGAGGAAATTTCACGACTGGATTTGTTGCACAGGTGGCATCCTATCACAGTTCCACGCTGGAATTCACTGAGCTCCTGAGAGCGACCCATTCTTTCACAAATGTTTGTAAAAACAGTCTGCATGCCTAGGTGCTTGAATTTATACACCTGTGGCCATGGAAGTGATTGGAACACCTGATTCCAATAATTTGGATGGGTGAGCAAATACTTTTGGCAATATAGTGTATATGTACATTTACTTTCATGGTTATTGGCCACGACTTTTACATAAGATCTGTTGGATAGTGGATGGTTGGTGCGCTGGTCTCTTGGTTACTGTAGGTTTAATTCCAGTGTAAGATTACTAAGGTATAATGCCATTGGTGGCACTTTTAAAAGTCTAATGGTCTAATGCTTGATGGTTGGAAGGTTGATTAGCTAATATTGCCAAATATTATGAAAAATGCAATATGCAAGAAGTTGGTGGATCTTCTTCATTATAATGTTATGAGTTTCTGTATATTTTACAGTTTTGGAAAATGGTAATTTATTGTATAGTGGTTTGAGGAAAACCTGTTTTTACATGTTCTCCTATTAGATAAGGCTATAAGACATGCATTTAGGTAATCTTAAATGATGGGAAATAATTTTAGACATAATTTTTCTGTGTACTTAATTATATATTTTATGAAGAGATAAACAAAACAAAAATGAAATGCATTTTTAAAAACAATGTCTTTTTTTGTCATTTAAAACATAGTACATTGTTAAACGTACAGCTGCACATTATTGCTTGAAAACAAGTTTTCCCAGAGCTGCTGTTATGACCTTAAGAAAGGATTTATTTCAGCTGTAATTTCAGCCATATTGACCTGGGAGGTAAGGGACTGTGTCTCCTCAGGTCAGCGTGCTGCTTGGCATCTGCACTCCATACAATTGTGCAGGACTGAAAGTATTGATTTGGCTGAGTGTAAAGGCAACTGCGAGGGGAATTCACCATCAAGATACTGTAATTCACCGATCCTTATCTGGACACTCTTTGTAGAGAGGATTTGGTCTGTAAGTGGAATATCTGAAGTGCTAAATTTCTTGGGAGACAATACAGGGACACCATTTGCCCTGAACCAGACTAAAATGTATTTCTTTTTATCTTGCTGATGCTGGGAAGAGAGCCTTGTGTTTGTGTTGGGTTTGTTTGTTTTGTTTTTTAATCTCAGCATGCACAGACCAAGCTGTTTGGCCTCAAAACATAGTTTTCATATTACTGGTTTTTACATTTAAATGACCTTTTGGGACTTAAACCTACATTTATGCTAAAAGAATTACCCAGCATTTGGCTAGAAATGTAACAGTAGCGAATATGCAGCATATAGAGGTCAAAGAAAGCTGTATATCGACAGGTGGCCCGAGCTGTAAGGCATGTGTCAGTGTCATGACTTACAAGCACTGCTTGTCAGGATAGGTGAGAGGCTTATCCCACCAGACTCCTTGTAGTGATCTGTGGCTTGCTGTCGGCGGGGGGAGGGGGAATTTAGCAGCAGACACTGACATGCTTGACCTCAGTCAGTGAGACACAAGCTGGATTACCCGGTGATACCGCCCTGATTCTCTAATCCCAGATCTGTCTTTCAAAGATTAACGCTGAGGAAATCAACCGAATGTAAGGCCGACAAGTGGTACGCCTTAACTGCACCATGAGCATCACAAATCCCCTCCTCCTTACATTCCCTATCTCTTTTTTTCACTTTGAATACGTCTCTGTAAATAGTTGCTGGGGCTACAACACTTTTAAAATATTCATCAAGACATCTTTAGCTTTTCCAAACATTGCTTTCATTTAAACATTATTTAGCCTCCAAGCAGAAGAGGAAGGAAGCTGTTTGTCAGGCATTATCAGAACAAAAGCAAAACAAACATGTCACGCTTCCTTTGTTTCACTTGGCAGACAGGTTTTTGTGTTAGAAATGTGCTTCACCTGTTTTTTTTTCTATGTTCACCTCTCCAAGTTAACATTTTGATGTTGTCTGTAAGCTCACAAAGAAGTTAAACATTTCTATCTCATCACCATTCCTTTAATTTGTGCTAATTAAGTAAATTGATCTGAGTTGCCCAAAAGGTTAGTGATAATTACGAGCTAAATTAATGGTTGATACATGTACATGTGTTTCACTGATAAGACACATTTGACATTTTATCTCACAATTTCCTCCTAGCACTGACGAAAAACTCATTTTATCTGTTAAAGCACTCTCTGTTGTTAACAGAACACTTTTTTTTTTTTTAAATCACCTCAACAACTTGAAGTTGAAATCAGAAATTATATTTGACAAATGCAATGTTGTCCATGGTATGTCTATATAAACGTTTCTCAAATAACGTTTTCTTTCAGTACCATTTCCATTCTCTACATAGAGAATAGGTCTTCCAGGCATTTAGGGTTCTGCCATTCGTAGCAGTTTCTATGCCAGACAGTCAATTATGGGTATTTTCCTTAACAAGGGCATATGTGCTCTTCGATGTCATATGTTTGTATCATAGTGCAAAGAGGATTTTGTATGTGTTTCTTGCAACAATGGCTTTCTGTTCAATGATAACCAAATTTGTGAAGCATATAGATAATAAGTGTCTGCCCAGTTGCTTTTCTCACTTTACCATGGTTCTATGTAACTCATCTAGATTTACAATGGGGCTTTTGCCAGCCAACCTAATTATATATCAAATCATTTTCTCGTTACTCATGATGTTGTTTTGTGATCATTTCTTTTTAGATTTTGATCTGTGACATACTGTAGGGAAGTTTTTTTATTTTATTTATTTTTTTTTTTTTTTGTTTGAGGGCTAGTCAGAATGGTATGCCTAGTTACTTTGACTCTTGCAAAAAGGGAGATGCTAGGACTGTGCTGTGTGTTGTGGATGAAATGGCTGGGGGGGGGGGGTAAAAATGGAAATAATTATTCATATTATTTACTTCTAGTAAATGTAAAGTGAACATTTGGGTGTGCTTTGAACGTTTACAGAATTCTATATTTTTTTATATAAACTAATAAATATAGATAGTTTGATATAAAATTAATATTTGGGTGTGCTTTGACGGTTAATGGAAATCTTTTTTTTTACTTTTAATTATTTTCAGGTGTAGACATACTTGGCAGAGATCGCCATTCTAAAGACAGCATGCTCATTGATGTAGTGGAATTCCAACCCAACTGCTTCCCTGCTCTGGCCAGTGTTGCGCACAAGTACCTAACTGCACCCTGCACAAGTGTAGACAGAGAGCGGCTGTTTAGTGCTGTTTCCCATGTCATTGATGACAAGAGGAATTGTATACATTGCGTTAATGCTGAGGTGCTATTTTTCATCCAGAATAATCTTTCTCTCGTACATTAGTACAACAGTATAACTTAACCGCAAAGAGCTCAGGGAAGAACTTTCTTAATCCTCATTTTTGCGCTTCATAGGAAGGACTATTTATTTTATTTTTTTTCTAGAAAAAAGAAATTTCAAATTAAGCTGTTTTTATTTTTGGTCCCTTTTGAATATGCCTGTTCCTATGTTCACACAAGGAAGATTGAGCCCAGTTTACCATTCACAATAGCCCAGATAATCAGAGGTGTCAAGTAACAAAGTACAAATACTTACTTCCTTACTGTACTTAAGTACACTTTTTAGGTATCTAGACTCCATTACTTATTTTTCCTCCTACTTCTCACTTCTACTCATTACATTTTCATACAAGTATCTGTACTTTCTATTCCTTACATTTTTAAAACAATCATTAATGGTTACTCTTGGCTTCGGTTTATTGCAGAAGTCATTGATTAGCGGACCGTGGTCCGTTATGCTGAAAAGTACATGCCTGCCGAGATATGCATCCCCATTAGGGTGTTATGAACAACATTAAATCCAAAGATGTTGTCCGAGGTACGGCTGATTTATTTGTTGCAGTCTTTTGTTATTCACACACAACAATAAACAGTGATAGACAACGTGAGTTTTGAAACTGCAAAGCTTTGTCTTAAGCAAATGCATCAAACAGACCAGTGTGATGCATTCGCGAGCGTCAGGTTGCTATGGGGCATTCAGGAGCATGGGACATTTCATACTTACAAGGAAAGAGACATAAACTGAACAGAACTTAACTCACACAGTAATGTATTTCTGTTATTTTTTGAATATGAACATCTGCTAGCTTTTTATTCTAAAAAATCTATAATACTACAGCAGCAAATTATCAGTTTTTCAAAAGACTGTTTAAAAGCTCCAAATAAAGCTTCAGATCATACAGCGACAATTATGCTGTCATTGTTTTATAGGGCAAAATTTGCATTTGCTGACCCTTGTCCTTTGGATATACAGGAATACAGTCATACAAGTGTCAACTCCTCTGAGATAGCACGGGATGCAATTTTTTGGCAATTTCTTTTTTTTTTTTTTCAAAATTCAATGTATAACATGAATGGATAAATACCTCATTTTATTTCAGTGTTAAATTCTGTTTAAAGTAACAGATTATAATATCCATCCATCCATCCATCCATCCATCCATCTTCCTCCGCTTATCCGGGGTCGGGTCGCAGGGGCAGCAGCTTAAGAAGGGAGGCCCAGACTTCCCTCTCCCCAGCCACTTCTTCCAGCTCTTCAGGAGGAACCCCAAGGCGTTCCCAGGCCCTGGGTCTTCCCCGGGGCCTCCCCCCCGTGGGACGTGCCCGGAACACCTCACCAGGGAGGCGTCCAGGAGGCATCCTAAACAAATGCCCAAGCCACCTCAACTGGCTCCTCTCGACGTGGAGGAGCAGCGGCTCTACTCCGAGTCCCTCCCGGATGACCGAGCTTCTCACCCTATCTCTAAGGGAGAGCCCAGCCACCCTACGGAGGAAACCCATTTCGGCCGCTTGTATCCGCGATCTCGTTCTTTCGGTCATGACCCAGAGTTCATGACCATAGATTAAAAAAAACAAATATATATAAAACGCAAACACTCATTGGTTAGCTAAAGGAAATCATCAGAGGCAAGCAGGTCTTCTTCAAACTTCAAACGCGAATTGTCTATGCCATGCTACAATGTCGGATTCAGAAAAAGATGTTGAAATGTCTGAAAGGTCGTACACAGGTGAGAGCGTATCGGGAGATAAAGACCAACAAGACCTCCCTCATCCTTGGCCCTATCTCAAAGAATTTTTTGAAATAGCGGAAAACTTGAGCTTTCAATTCATATAATGGCATCTGGCTGTTTTTTTAAAATGTTACTTTATACCTTTATACATGAAGTCGTTTTTGGAGCACATACTTTTTCACTTTTACTTGAGCAAAGAGGTCAAGTTGATGCTTCCACTTTTACCAGAGTATTTTTAAACTGCCGTATCAATACTTCTACTTAAGTAACAAATGTGTGCTTTTGACACCACTGCAGATATGTGGCTAAAGACTGTGACTTTGCACTTTTAGGTTCCATTTACTTACCTCTTTTTAAAAAGTGTTCTCTCGTTTTTGTAATAATTTTTGTCTGCATTCAATTCTGTGCAATACCGCTGTACTCGAGAGGCACATTTTTCTTCTATTTTTGAAGAAAATACCTTTATCTCTTGTTTGAAAAGATGTCAGGTTAAGCTCAGGAAGAGCATGTTCCAAAATGTTGTTCAAGACAGTGTTGATAATAACTCAAACATTTTGCGTTTTCCTGAGGTTGATAATGTGTTCTTACAATGATTCTTACAAACATTTGACACTTTGCACTTTTATGTTCTATTTGCTTTTTACCTCTTTTTTTTTTATAGATCTTTCATATCTTAATGTAAAGGTTTTCATATTTTCAGTGATCCTATACTGCACTCATTTTTTGTATATCTTTAATTCTGTGCAATACAGCTGTACTGAAGGGGTAATTTTTTATTTATTTATTAAGAAAATAGATTTATATCTGGTTTGACTACACATTTTCAGATTGAGCTAAGGAAAAGCATATTCCGAAATTTTGCTTTTAAACAGTGTTGAAAATATATGTTAACATTTTGCATTTTCCTGGAGCTGAAAGCAGTTCAAAGCTCTTGGGGGATTTTCAATGTATTCTTTGTTGTAGTTAGTTGGAGCAGCAGCTTTTCTACAGGTGAGAGAAAGAAATTAAATAAGCTAAACTAGAAGGCCATGGATGCTCCCGAGACCCAGTGTAGGTGGAGACCGAATGAGTATCTGATGTTGGACAATGTTTCCTACCTCATTTATAAGGCTGTTCAGAGCTGAGAACTCATTCGCTGAAAGACTGCTGCACCATAGGCACTGTCACAGATCTCTCCTTCTGGCAGCTAACCATTAGGCCCTACTTCTCCAAACATGCCCCAGAAGTAGTTTACATCTCTGCCATTAGTTTAACTGTTTTTTTGCTTTTTTCCTGTAAATAGTCTCTTACTGTTTTTCATTCACAAATGTGGCAAGCAAGTTTCATATCTATTTTTTTCAGTTCATCCTGCTCACATTCTATTAGGTATGAGAGTGTTGTTTTTGGTTATTGCATATATTTATTAGTTGCAAGCTTCTATTGTGTTCTGCTTTGAGAACTATACAGTTCTTTGCTTTACTGCTTTTTTTTTCTGCTAAATCACCTAAATTTCCCAATCTCCAGCATTTTTTCCCCCCATCACATAAAATCCCAATGAAATACGCTGACGGTTCTAATGAGACAAAATGTGAATATGTTTATGGGTTCTAAACAGAGGATGTCTGATAATAAGCGGATGGATTTCAGGAAAGGAAAGGATCTCTGAGGATCCGGCTTGTTTTCTACTGAAATCATCTAATCCCATCAAATTGGCTTCTTATGAGTTTGGAAGTGAAGTTAACACAACAGATTTTGGGTTGTCTTCCTAACACCTTCTCTGATTTAAGGTTGATTTGGTGAGTAGATATCAGCTGCAAAGTGTGTTTTATATCCACTGAAAGGACTTAATTATGGCAGCAGATCCCTGTATTGAAAAAATGAGTTTGATTTGATCTTGTTATATTCTGTGTTTGTTTTTTTCTTGGAAACTGATTGTGTTCTCCTCAGGTCAGCCTGCTTCTAATGCGTGCGAAAATCCCTGCTCATATATGAACAGCATGACCTTAGGTTCTACTTTGGTGTAAGGAAACATAATGAGAGGTACTAGGTAAGAAATACACTATATGGGAGCTCACAGTTTGAAGCCAGACTTGAATACAGATGAAGATACCTGCAACATTGGCAAATATATTTGCTTCTCATGGCAGCTACATAGCATTGTTTCAAGACCACAGTGGCTCATTTTTGTAAAAATAAACAAAATAAAACAAAAATAACATGATCAAATTGTGAACCCTGATTAACACATATTTATAATTATTTTTATATTGTACCTTAGCACAGAATGCAGCATTTAAACATAATTACATATGTGTGAAAAAAGTGATGTTAAATATTAATGACTCTAAGGTACTTAAAAGTTTTAATGTAAATCGAGGTTGACATATAAGTATCTGAATTGCTGAGCAAGTAGTTTCCTGAGTCTTAAGCAAACTGAGTGTAGGCTTTCTACCTAGTCCTACATTCATATTAATCTGTATGCTTTACTAAACATAGCTAGAAGCACTATGCCGTTCTTTTTGCTATTTCATTTTCTGTTTTGGAGACAAAAAAGTCATGTTTTTAGTAAAACAAAAGCATTTTTTTTTACTAAAGGAGGGCTGGTAAATGCTTACAATGATAACTGAGTTATTGATTATATGAGCATATTAGAATAAAGGTCAAAGATGGTTCTTTAATTTCAACTATTTCACCGTTATGGATGTTTTTAACAAGGTGTTACCTACCGTGGTATTTTTTTTTTATAAAGACCGTTCCTGAATTTATACCTTCATTATCAACCAATGATGTTCAAGTATTTTTTCTTCATTAACACTATTATTTGTGTTATCTGACTCATAAAAAGCCTTTATTGTAGTCTAATAGTTATTTTGATTCACTCATCAATCTTTCTTTTCAATTGAAGCAGTTTTATTTAACCTTAAAATGTTCCTTACTATTTTACCTAAAATTGGAGGTTCATACTCTGTGAACATGTTTAAATAGTGGTTGAGAGACAATTAAAGATCATTTATATGATTAGATGTTGCCTTCTAGTATATTAAACTGCGTTTATTTAATTGTATCAGATGTGGCCTAGCAGCTGAAGACCCCTGATAAATGGATTCATAATGGACTGTTTTGAATACGACCAAATCCATTTTACTACTCCTTTTTAAATCATCAGGATCCAGATCTTACTCACCAGCAATTAAAATTAAGCATTGAAATATGGTATTATATTCTTCCATTACTTTGGTGTGGTGCCTTAGAAAAGAGCTAATTACTTAAATACATATGCTTGATCAGACTGATGTACCACCGTGTCACGTCTTTTTTGTTATGGTTTTAAGGATATATATACATATAATTTTATCCCAGCTGAAATAAATAGATAAGTTCAGGTAACTAAATGCATGAATTGTTTTACAGAAGGCCTGTGCCAAGGCTCAGAACAGAGGACCCAGTATTCAAGATTCACAGACAGATTTCTCAAACAAGCATTTATTTAAAAAAGACGGATTGGCAGTGGCCAGCTAGAGCTTCTAAGGCAGGAATCTCTGCAGGAGGGAAACGCAGGTTAGTGACCATGTTAATCTGGTGGAGGATGATTACGAATGTGAAAAGTAGGTGGATTCCGGCTGGACGGCTGCTGATAAGATGTGATGAATGCTACCCAGAGAGTTCCAGAAGCTGAAGCCTTGACAGGCAGGAGGTCAGATCCAAGCAGATGAAGGAAGGCGGGACAATCCAGAAGACAAAGCCATAGCCGTTGTTGAAGAGGTTCACAGGAGAGCGGGCCAGAAGATCAGAAATACGAAAAGGGAAATCCAGGTCCTTGTCAGGAAGCAGTTCCAGGTTCAGAGAACAGGCAAAATCCAGCAGCAGTCTAAAGCCAGTTCAGGCAAATAGATCAGAACGGGAACGGAGGTCCAAAGGCAGAAATTGGTCAGAATAAGCAATCAGAACACACCATGACTCACTAGAAGACTCACATCAAGTGCTTGAATAATCTGGCACTGATGACTGTAATCAGGCTGGTTAAAAAGAGACTGGAGCAGGTGACACAGACGAATGATGAGAAGCTGGGCAGAGCTCTTCAGGTGAATGGAATGAACAATCAAGCCAGTCATAAGTGCTAAGATCATGACAGCCTGTGTGTGTCCTGTGAACCTGTGCCAGGTTCACATCTTTGTTTTCCTGTAGTCAGTTTAGAAGCTGTTTTCTTATTACCAAATTATCCAGAATCTATGTTAGAACCAAGTCTGAGACAGGATTTAGGTTACTGTGAGCAGTTAAATGAGTTGGAATCTTGCTCCAAGTGAAGTCAGGTTTTTGTTTTGCATCTGTATGTTTGGTTTGAGATAGTGGCACTGAATTTAAAAATATTCAAATATGAGATTCTCTATAAAATACACTGTTACTGATGAGACCAACAAACTCAAAACGGTAAAAGGAAATAATTTTTTGTATAGTTTTTTCTGATGTAGGTAAAACTTTGTATATTTCAGAAAGTACTGGATAAATGAGGAAACCTCCTAATTGAACAGTGACTACAGTTGTTCCATTTACTTCAGATAAATTCAGTTGCGTGTTTGCTCTATATTAATAGATTTGCTTAGACAGATGCACTGGTTCCAAGAAAAAAAAAAAAATCAAATTACTTGAGGTTATTTTCCATTAAACTAAAAACAGAAAACATTATCCATTATTTAATGAAATATAAAAGGTTGTGACTTCAATTACGTTTCTTTCATTACTCATTGCAATCATTGGCTAAACATTAATCTCCCCAAAAATGTCAATGTTTTGTTTCGGGCATCTAATTTTAGATTTCTTTTAAGACCACTGTTGTTTGTTGCCTGTTTATTCATTCTGCAGCTATCTAACACTACCTACAAACTTTTTTAAGTACATGTTTTGCTTTGCACTTGAAGTGTAAGACAGTTTCAGTGACGCAGGTGTCTCTGCATTGCTTTATGTGAATGACATCTGACAGTGTTGATTTCCACTGAACAGTTTTAGTTTAGGCTTCAGGCACCTTTCAGCTTGCCTTGTCTGCCACAAATCCCTTGGATGGTTAGGTGATGTCGTTGTAGCAAACAAGCTTGTCACTTTATGTCTTATCAAACGCTCTTGACTCAGCATAATGAAAGGAAATGCTCTTAAAACCCCTCTTCCAAAAAGTGACTTTTATGCTTGCCAACGATGGCCTGAAACTAACTGTGCTTAACCATGTGAGAATTTGTAAAATACACTGAAAATGATCTTCAAACCCCTTTAGTGAATTCCTTTAGTGTTTGCAGTGATAGTTGGCTGGATGCATGCTGAGACAGAAGCTGACAGGGACTGCAGCTTTAAAAAGATGTTATTGTAATTGGCCTCTTGAATGGCACATTTTCCCATTCAACTCCCCTTGAGTTAAAAAAAGACTGCCATTTTGCCTTTAATAAAATGTCTGCTCTTTTATTTTTCACACAGACCAAAAACCTCTACAAAACTTTGTCTGTTCTTATTGAATATCGATAAAAAATATTTTATCAGTCTGATATTTAATTGTAGGATTGTCTCATTCATATGTTATGAAAAGCACTGGGGATGTTCTCTTTGTGTTTTCAAAAAATTTCAAACTGACAAAACTGACAAAATTCAAAGCAGTGTTGATTTATCATGTTCCGGATTTGAAAGTAGTGATACTTTGAAGTTTGTGTCAGCCAAGGTGTCCCCATTGCTTTTTTTTATTGAAAATATACAGTATATAGCCACAGTGTGTCATTAATATTTATATTTTTGGAACATGACATAATCTAATACAGTCCAAACTCCCTTAACAACATAAGATAAGACTTTAACGTATGTGTGGATTGATAAAGAGAAATACCTACTTAAGCAACATTAGATGCCACATTTATGGATGACCAACTCTGACAAATCAATAAATGAAAACAGAAACCGATGAATGCTCAGTAAACAAATAGGCACAAAAACACTACAAATAAATCAATTTAAGCATTAATTGAATATAAAATGTATTTATCTTTCATTTTTATTAAATCCCCCTTAATAAAGTGACCATGTTTATTTTGTTTTAGTTATAATATGCAAATATATTTATTAATTATTTTTGTTATTTGACCTTTTTTTTCTGCCTTCATATTTCTTCAGTTTTTATAATGGTGGCTGCAATTTTCTTTTTACATTAATGTGCTATTCCAACAATTTTTCTTTTTCACCACATAGTTGTGTAATCTAATTGGTTCTACCCTGTGTTGGCTAATTATGGTAGTTCTGCCCTGGTTCTACCTTTGAAATTAGGTTCTAACTGCTGCTTTCATTTCACTCCAGTTCAATTCAAAATTACTCGATCAGTAAAAATGGCAAAAAAAAAAAAACTCCAACCACCATTGTAACTTGATGTTTCTTGCTTTATTTCAGCTTTAACAGCTCTGTCCATGCGAGTATCAGTCAATACCATTTAGGAACACTGTCAAACCCTCTCAAAAGAATGAGTTCTTAATAATAAAAATTGGTATATTCTTTTCTTAAATATTTACAAGACAAGCAAGACTTTGCTGCAGCCATGGTATAATGGAAATGTTCCAGCGGTGCGCTGTGTTTAGCAAAGTGTAAACAGTCACTGTTCGACACATGACATGCAAACTGCTGTGCAGCGATGGGGCGGGGTCAGCAGCCTTTCATGTCCAGGTTAGTATAGTGGTAAGTATCACTGCCTGCCACGCAGGAGACCAGGGTTTGATTCCCTGACGGGGAGCTTGGCTGTTAGTTCCTAATTCAGTCAGCTATGTCTTGAGTACATAATGTTTTTTCCTGTTGTACACCAGTCTTTCACTTAATAGACAGAAATTGAAAAGCCTTGATTTCATGTTGCCCTCATCATTATCAGAGCATCACTGCCTGTCACCTGCAAGTAGGCCAATGTCTCAAATGTCTCATAGGGAGCAAGCCCATTGAGCTGGCTTAACTGCTTCAAAAGAATGACCAACACCTAAACTCAAGCATTGTCTGGGAAATGAAATGATATTCCCAGTGGAAGCCAAAATCCCTTAAAATCATCATCATGACTGTCTGCTTGTACATCGCATCACAAAACCAAGTCTTGTGGTGTAGTTCCCCCCTGCCAGAACTAAATCACAAAACAGCTTCTTTATATGTGTTGCTTTTCTTTTACTAGCTGTTTTCTCATTTCTGTCATCCTACCCTCTCATCTAGCATAGTAATGAATTTGAAGGGTTTCATTTACATAAATCTCAAAAAGCTCAGAATAGGGACTAAGATTATGAAAAACAAGCAGAAGGAGCATTTTCAACTGCCGACTGTCCTTTGACTACTTGCAGAAGGCTCTATTTCCTGCTGCAAGTATCAGGAGTCCAGCAAGTAAATTAGTGAGGTTGTTGCTCAACGACCAATGCCTTTGACATAGTTTTAAAGATAAATACAGGTTTTCATCATGCAAACTTGAAATTCAAAGACGCATTCAGAGGTATTACGCTGACATTCAGTCTTTGAGATAGTTTGTACCATTTTTTTGGAATGACTATGTCCTGGATGACTGAAAATCTTCACCAGCAGTGTGTTCCAGGGTAAGTATAGGCACTTAGCCCTAAGTCTGAAAATCCTGTGACTTTGACAGAATCAATGTCATTAAAAAGAAATTCTGCTTAGCGAGAAGTATATTAGTGAGGTTGTTTCTCACCAGTGTGTGCCTTTTGAAACCTTCTTTTAGGTTGTAGTGGCACAATGAAAAAAACTAATAAACGACCCACATTGAAAGGAAACAAGTCAAAATGCATTGATGGCCAAGCATGGAAAAGAGGATAGTGAGCAAAGAAAAGTAATGGAATCCACACACTGTCCCATTGCTTAAGAATACTGTCAACCGTTCTCAAAAAATGAGTTCTTATTAATAAAAAGTGGGAGATTATTTGTTTAAATATTTACAAGACAAGCAAGACTTTGCTCCAGCCATGTTATAGTGGAAATGTTCCAGCGGTGGCGCTGTG